>NC_142381.1:14669969-15013094 GCF_059441005.1 Hippichthys cyanospilos | reverse complement strand
TTTCAGCTGCACTTTAGCTGATCTGTGATGTTGAATGCTTGACAGCGGTGGTCTCCAACCTCCAGTTTGCGGACCGGGCCAATCAAAGTATGAGCGAAATTTCCACAGCTTGACCCCAAAAACATAGCTATCAGTTTAGCTTCTACAAAATGGCTGACCAGCCACCAGTCCAACATAATAATCAGTTGTGTCATCTTAAGTTGATCATGGTTATTTGCAAGTAGGATAGAAGTTAACACAGTTGGATTATTGCTAGCCACTGAGCAATATTTTGACCATTTTTGGGTCATTTTCTTTCACATCTTGCAAACAGTATATTAGTCAAAAGATGCCAAATCTTTGTCGTGTGATTAGATGGTCATTCAATGTTGAATGGGTGAAATTTCAGCTCCCTGGTGTCTTCTTTCAATTTTTTCCCTTTGATGTGAAATATTTTTGATATAAAGAACAACAGGTTGGACAAATTACTATTCGGGTTAAATTATTTTTCAAAAATTATTTTTGCGCATTCATTATTGCTGATTGGTCTATATATCAGCAGTCTGTGTTTTTTTTCTTCTAATACAGTTTCACATTTGTTGTATTGTTGAATAAAAATGATTAAAATGAATTTAAAAAACACCTTTTTCATTTTGTGTTAAATATACTGCCTACGTTAACAAAATGTTACTTTAAATGTAGTTCTGTTAGTTTTCAGTACCAATGGTTTACATTTGAAAAATTAAAAGCAATATATGTATTTCTATTTGTCCGCAACACAATAGACTTCGTCATGTTTTTTCAGTTGTTTTAGAATATTTATAAAACAAAAAACAAAAACAAACTATATATATATAAATATATATATGTATATATATATATATATATATATATATATATATATATATATATATATATATATATATATATATATATATATATATATGTATGTATATATATATATATGTATATATATATATATATATATATATATATATATATATATATATATATATATATATATATATATATATATATATATATATATATATATATATATATATATATATATATATATATATATATATATACTTTTGTTTTCCATATTTTGTTCGCTCCATTGACTTGAAAATGTATGAGCCGTTTGAGATTTTTTTTATCCCCCATAACAAAAAGAACATTTACATTTAAAAAAGCAAATAACATTTAATAACAGCATTAAACAACAAAACAACAGGACAGAAGAGGAGTCTTTTTCTCATATACATATGCATTTGGTACACCTGATTATAAGGTGCATGATCTATTTCAGAGTAAATTAAAGGATTTTATGCATGCTGTATCTGCAAAATATAATATTATTCTTACGACACCAGAACGTGGTACGGTCAAGTGTTTCTCAAAGCAGAAGCAAAACTTTGTTGTCAAACAAAAGAAATATTATGTGTGGTTAAACTTGAATTAATGTTTGAACTATTTTCAATGGAATCAACACCATTAAAATTTATAGTTTATGACGAACAAATCATTCTTATCTTTATGTGGGGAGGAAAACAACCTAAATCCACAGTCTGACTTTTATTAAAGCTTTAACATGCAGTGTGGACTTCTGTACATAGATCTTTCTTTACACAGATAAGATGGATCTCCAATTCCCTTCAGCAAAGATTCAAGAGCAGCTCTTTTAAATATTCATACTGATTTGTTGGAGTTTGGGATTAACTCGACACACCAACGGGTTTTTTTCACAGTTTATTTCCCATATCTATCTGGGAACACGACATTACAGACAGTTTGAAAAGAGGCACGGAATCCAATCGTAAGTGCAAAATACTTGTTTGAAAACAACTTCAAATAAGAAACTGTATTAGTCTTCTTCAGACCAAAACAAAGCGTTCTTGTTGTAACCGTTGATTAGTATGTCCCCCAAAATAAGTAAATAAATAAAGCACACAATTTAAATGAACTGCCTTCAATCTTGCTATGGCCATGATCAACATAATCTAATCAATATTTACCACCCTCATCTGCTTGCACAACAAAAATCTTTAGCTGCTCACACTAACTGTATCTTTGGAAAACATTATGAAGCCAATGTATCTATTCTGTGCTAAACCAAGAAGCTCTCAATTGACTAAAACATGGACAAACGCCCAAGGCGTACCAATATTTGACTGCGATAAATTATTCATTTTGCATAACATACGGTGCACATATAAAATCATCTATGTTCATCACAAACACAAGTTGCAACCCTCATTTTTCAAACGCGCTCTCAAGGGACACACAAGCGAGTATTTGTCCGATAAAGCTGATTCTTGACAGGTATGGAGAAGAAAAGAGGTTAGCAAACTCAAGTTAAACAAAAACATCATTTTATACTCATGTCACTGCAACAACTGATAAAAAGATACAAAGCGCAGAACACACTGGAAAATGTTCTTCTATTAGATTTCATGGCCAAGATCTGTCTGGTAAGGCTCAAGTCTCATCGTCTTTCTATTAGCTTGTTTAGAGCCACATTGCGTCCATATTTTTGAAGCATACACATTTGTATTGCGGTTTCTGCAATGCAGAGAACTTTTCCAAGAAAGGTATGGTTTTCTTTGTTTTTATTTTTGAAGCAAATGAATGAAAAAAAAAACAACTGTTATAATGGAGTGTAGCACAGCTAACATAGCAATTAGTGAACTGACAACAAATTAGTTCAAAATGACCATTCATGTGAAAAGATTAGAGAGCATCTCCACTTCTGCCAAATTGCCAGGGGGAAAAAAAAAGCGTAAGTCATCGGAGAGCAATCATTTTTATGACCTTCATCACTACATGGGTGCATGTATGTAATGTGTACTACGTCATGCAAAAGAGATAATACAGCATCACGGCTGTGTTTCTCAGTGTATTTGCATTTGTTTCTGTGTCAGCTCTTCTGACACGCCGACATTGCAAAGAGCTCCTGCGTGACCCTCGTTGTCATCACCTGACAAATGACTCCAGTCTTCGTTCTATCTGTCCATCCAGCACGTACACAGGGACAGATTACCATGATCAAGGTCAGTCGGGGTGCATTGACCTGCGCGAATCACAGCAATGGGGAGATGCTAGCCGCCTGCGATTGCATTTAAATTTAGGTCTCACACACACACGCATATATATATATATATATATATATATATATACACACACACACAGTATATGCCTCCTACTGCATGCATAAACAATATCTTGCACTAAAAAAAAAATTGCACTACATTCTTAGCACCATTGTCTCTGTTTGTTGTTTATTGCTATTTTTATTGCTCGATTGTGGAATGTAGTCTGCTGCTCGGGGAAGTGAAATGAATAAGAATTTAATTGTGTGGTACAACTATACATGTAGTAATAAATCTCTTGAATCTTGAGTGATATGCATTCTTTGTAAGGAGCTTGCTTATCACAGATGTAGCTCAGGTTTAGCCTACCACATAAATACAAAACATCCAGCTTGCGACTACAGTCTCAGCTAATGATAGCGACGAAAATGCATATGTAGAGAACCTTAGCAAGACTCTTTTGCTAACTCAAAAACACCCCATGCTTTAGCAAGTCTGCAATATAAAGGATTTAAACAACTGAGGCCACTTTAATGCCTTTGAATATCAATATTTTAATATGCTACAAAAAACACAATGTATCTAAATTTAAAAAAAAATCTTCTGAGGGTTTTTTTTCCCTCACATTTATATGTGATATTAAAAATATATCAGTTAGATAGGTTAACTACAGATTTTAATCAATCTTTTAGTTTTTCAATCTCCTGACAGCACTAGAATATAGTATGCGCTTTAGCACACTGGATCACAAATCTTTCTTCTTCCTCCTTTCACTCACTTCTTTTTCTCTGTGCTGTTGGCAGAATCATACGGAAGAATGGTGTGTTTTAAAGCCAGTGGCGAAAGCCCAGCCAGGCCTGTCAGTCACGATATTTGTAGTTTGGTCTAGCGCCATTGTTCGGGTGGGTGCTTCTCCGACCAAAGCCACTTCCCTCACAAATGTGAAATGTACATAAGACATGCATGTCTACTATCTTTCTACTGTGGCTCAAGGAGGCGTGAACTTGTGTTTATAAGCAATAAAAACACAGCTACTGCCAATCCTTCGCTGCGTGTAGAATAAGGCTAACAAGGACACAGAAGATGGCACTCACATGACATATTCCTCCTGAGCAACAACTCAGTTTCGTTATGAAATTATAATGTTACTTTGCAATAAGCTTGTGAAAAATGTAATTGATAGTTTACAGTTAAAACAACTGGCGCTAATGTACCACTAACTAGCTTCAGGCTAGAGCTAGTTTTTGGGTGAATGCAAATTCATGAACTTTTCTTGTTTGGCTACTGCTATATTGTGATCCTGCAGAAATGTAGAAATTTAGATCTCTATAAAAAAAATAATAAGGATGATGTATATTTTTGGATACAAATGTTCAAACGTGGGTGCATGTTATGTGCTCAATAAATGTCATTGTTTTTATTTTGTATGTTTGATCTTAAAGGCCAGACTATTTACTTAACTTGGCGCTTTTTTCCAAATATACAAACATTGTTGATATATATATGTGTACTTTTTTCACATGCTTCTTCAATTCCAGCACTTTATTTGTCAGTGCTGACAATATTTTGAATATGCTTCTTAAACTTTTAGGGGTGTGTCTATTACTGCAAAGAATTGCTTTGAGTAGCAGGGTACATTTCAGACGGAGCATACAGGTTATACAAATCAGAGTAATACTTGTACATTACTCCAATTTAAAGACTCAAAACAATTGCTCTTTAAAGTCTGCTCTTCAAGTACCGACAACTAAATAAACAAACAAATGCTGTTTAACCTGGACGACATCATGAGATCCTTCTTCACTTCCTCCTCATGTTCACTCCCGGGTATACATATACAGACAGAGGACTAATCAGTGGGTATGTTTTATTACTTTGTAGCAATGGGTTGTAGTGCATAATTTTGCACTCAAGGGTGTTTTGCAGGTTGCCCAAGTAGCGGGCAGTAACTGCTTGTCAGTGAGGTTAATGAGGCTGACCCAGTTAATGTTTGAGGTTACAGTTCATACTTATTCTGCTGAAAAGGTTCATGTTGACTGATACTATTTTGCCTTTATTTTAGCACCTCTCGTTAGGGAGAACATGGATTGAAATTTCTGTTTTAATCAACGGGAGCTGTCAAATGTGCCGAAAAACAGCGCTCAAGACGACGAAACGTACGTTAAACTTAACGAACGGTGACATGGTCATCTGCCGGAAACATTTTGGACAGAAGCTTGAACAGGTGTGATCATCATATCTAACATGGCCTGAGCGTATTGAGCATGTTTCGATTTCAAGTTATATTCTTCTAGGAAAGAAATATGTTACATCTCTATAGGCTAGATCAGTCCTAGCATTGTTCTATTCAAACCGCCTCGAGTTTACTGCTGTCAACAAGAATTATGGTCTTAATGGCAAAATGCCCAATACACATCCCTTCATACCTACTTGCAGGGGAACAAATATGAACCATATTTTGAATCAAATAAATGCCTACGCTTGCCATTTTGAAGAATATGCTTCAATTTTTTTTCAACAACAGTGGCAAAATGGCCTAGAAAAGCATAAAGTACTGTCCAATATCGATCCATTTCGGTGTGTCCAGGAGTGAGACATGTTTTTATTTATGTTTAAGTTGAAATGGTCAAAGAGATTTAATCAAGTTATCCTATCCCCGAGTGTCCGGGGATTTTTCTGGCCTGGCCTTATTATCACCCAACTTGGGCTGACTTGGAAAGAGTCATAACATTGTTAAATATATATATATATATATATATATATATATATATATATATATATATATATATATATATATATATATATATATATATATATATATATATATAATTTGTTTTGGGGCGCGGGTGGGAAGTTATGGCCCAAAAAATGTACAAAAAATATAATAATGTTACAATAGAAAAGCAACTATGTTGTGCAGTATATTTATATATTTATGAAATTGAAATAGGAATATTTATTATGACATAACTAGAGTAGTATGACTTCGAAGACTTTTACATGATGGGAGTCCAGGCTAAGCCAATCATCAAAGTCATTGAAAGGCTTGCAAATGTCCTAAATTGACCGCTAGCACCATCCGGTGGTTTTGAGGTGTCTCTGTTCTCTGTGCTCTGTTCTCCAGTTGCTGTTGAGAGGATTAATTAAAAAAATCAGGCGTAATGTGTGATAAAACATTGGGTTTTCAATATGTCAATAATTTACAGTATTTCAAATTTTGAATGGCAAAAAATGAGCCCGTTACAGGCTAAATTTGATGTACCCCTATAGGGTATACATCTCAACCTCCCGTTCCTGTGCCCAATCCTCAGCAGGACTCTATCGCATTATGTCAAACATAATGTCAGCCAATGAATATTTTCCAACCCCAAGAACTCCCGCGTAAAAAAAAAAAAAAAAAATCACACCCCTGGTTCTGATAATTTGTCTACCAAATAACCACTTGACTCTGCAGTGACAATTTGAGCTATTTCAATTCCTTTTTGAAGTCGCAATTGTCCGTTCTCACGCCAATGTAATGGAGAGATCCTTGTTAGAAAAATATTTACAAAATACTGTATTCTGGTTGCTAAATCAAATTTGTCCATAGAATAATGCACCCAAATGGGATAAAAAACAAACATCGCTCCTGTAATAAAAAGAAAAAGAAGAGTGTAATCAAAGGCAGAGTGCAGGCAAATTGATGAACGATCTTTTAATCTGCATAGAAATTGCCGCCTTCTCAAATGGAGCTGCGGTCTTCACATGGCAGACTGATGTATGAGTGGACCCCTGTGCAACACACAGCCACACTTATTATAATATGTTTGTCCTTCCAACTTGACCTTATTTTCTGGTGTTAATGAAGGTTGTTCTTAATGACCGTCTTTGCATCACTGGTTCAATTGTTGTAGGCCAGCATATATGTAGTACAGCGGACCCCCCGCAAACAAAATTAATCCGTTCCGGACTTGGGTTCGTAAGGCAAAATCTTTGCATGGCGGACAATAGAAACCTATGGTAATCTGTATAAAACCCCAGGTTAAAACATCAAAATTGTCTATGCGTGTTAAAAATGAGTAACAAAATAGTATAGTAAGTGCTGCTTATATATAATATACATGTATACAATTAAATAACATCATAAATAAAAAATATAGAAAGGAAAAATGACATTTTATTTACCTTTGAGTGATGTTGACTTGAGCTACTTACGGTCGTAATCCCTCGCATTGTATTTCTTGATTATCTCCAGTTTTGTTTCCATACTAATCATCTTCTTCCTTCTAACTTTAGCATCACTAGCAACCTTGGGATATTGTAAGCATTCACAGATCTAGTCTTTAGCATATCGGCATCTTAGTGACCCCGTGACGCCGACCAATAGCAGACCAGCATTTTAGTGACGTATGCATTGACGCATGTAGCGACGGATGAACGTGATGCGACTCAATCGTACGCACGGCACATTGACCATCAATTTTGAATTTTGTAAGTGTAGTTGATGACGTAAAGCGGGAAAAATGCTGTAAAGAGGGGACGATAAAACTTAGTATTCCACTTCCTAACGAGAAAAAAACATAAGCCAGGGACGCCGTAACCCAGGGGTCCACTGTATATCTAGGATTGTACGACTTTCTACACATGAGTTAAACTCCCTGTACGACACTCGTTTCTTGTACACCTGCTTGTCTGTAATTGCTTTGCAGATGAGTTGAGGCTGCGGCTCTTTTTATGAACCACTGGAACAACGGTATTAAAAAGAGACGTGCAAAACCTGAGAGTGCCGGTAGAAGGATGGAGAGCAGGATAATAATGAGATTTTAAACCACTGAGTCAACAGTCAAAAGTAAACAAGAAGGAGCTTGAGAGAGAGGAAAACGCTGCAGGCAAAGCTGCCTCGGATGGGAACATGCATATCATCAGTGGAGTTTAGCTCCGCGCTATTATTCGACACTCGCCCAGGATTAGTCTGCATCTCTTTCTGTTCCGCACAGACTGCTTCTAAATCACAAATCTGGCTTTAATCCATCCACCTATTGACTTCAAACATCACAAGCTGATCAATCACATCCTGCGGAACTTTGAAAGTTTGCAACAGTACTTTCCATTTGGCTTCTGGAATGTGTTGTCATTTCAAAACAACTTTAACATCTCATCAGTACATATTCTCTCATTTCTTTAGCCCTCTTAAAAACCAAACTATCAATGTGCTGAATCTAAATAAGACATTTAGAAAAGTCTATTTTAGTCAATTTTCTGATGTACCAAGTGAAAATAATCCATAAAAAAGAATTACATTGGTGCCTTTTTTGTATTGTCAATGATATCTTGTTTTTGAATAGGATGGACACATCTTGAAATAATCTGTTTTATGAATAGAGAAAATAATAGTGATTAATACTTTATATTATAATAAAAAAATACACAGAATTTTGCCCCTTGGACAAATGCTTACCAATCAAAATCAAGAATGATGCTCTGTGCAGTTTTTGAATCTTACAAGATGGCTGTCAAAATAAGGTTTCGAAACACATTTATACTCATGCTAGTCAATTTGCTTTCTGTGTAATTTCAAAGGTTACAACTTTTGGGGTTCAAGTTTTCCAAAGGCTAGCGTGACTCACAGTGGACATTTGTAAAAATGTGGTACAGTGATACGTTATCACTAACGCTTGCAGAGTTAACTCAACAAGTCGCTTCTTTGAAAATAATTAGATAGTAATCATTGTTTTTTTTTGTTTTTTGTTTTTACCTTCTTTGCATTCATGGAGGCTAAGGAGATCTTTGTCTTAAACCAATAAAAAATAATAATAACTTACCAGTGACGGGGTACTATGACTTGCTAAGAAGAATTAAAAAGCAAGAAGAATATTAATGTATCATTTAGTCATTCATTTGTACTAAACATGGTACACATTTCATAGTGTACCAAATATTTGATATTTTGTATTCATAAATTAAATAAATTGGGTTCAACGGAAACAAAAAATAGAACTGTAGTTTTAATACGGTGATAGTGTGACACTGATATTTTTTCTCATGGTCATACAATCAAAATTTAATATCAGCCCAGTGGCCATATTGGATGGGGCAAGTTCCCGTCCAAAGCAGGAGCCACCAACAGCTGTACAGGAAATGATAAACAAATGAACTTAAAGCTGTTATTATAATTGTTTGATTTTTTTTTATGCTAACTTTGTTTGAACTCTTTCATTTGGTCTCTTTCAAAGTGACTCAACTGCACAATAGAGCGACGTCCTATCATTAATTCAACCTCAATGCATACTGTTAAGCGTTTACAGGGCAATCGCCAGAAAAAAGTGCCTTTAAAAAATTTCCTTTGGGATTTAAAACAAAATTAGAATAGGTTGGTGTTACACCCAGCCTAGGGGAACTGGGATATAACATGTGTGCTTCCCGTCCGTACCCTCACCACCAGAAAAAGCCCGTGAAACTAAAGTTGTTGAGAACAAAAACAGCAGCTTTTATTTTCTTCGGAGGGAGAGCAAACAAACAAAATAACAAGCAAAAGACCATCTGAATTCCTAACTAACTAGCCAAACAAAAAAGGAAACGAATGACAATTGGCTTACTAACTACCTAACGCAAAAACAGGAGAAAAAGGGTTAACCAAAAACGGCGTCTCCCTCCTACTACTGCTGCTCAATCCACAGATTCTCATAAACACAGCGAGCAACACAGATGCACACGAACAATTTCTGAGGTGGCGTTTTCTGGCGGTGGGATGACCGGAGAGAGAGAGCGAGAGCTTGATCCGTGGACTGTTTAAATAGGGTGGCAAATCAGGAGAGCCAGCCAATGGGATGACACCACCTGCACATAATTGACACACTCCAACCAAAAGGCACTCATGTACACTCACCCACTCACACACACAAACAAAAGAGAACACAGCAGAACATACGAAAACTACATATGACCCACGGGTCATAACAGTTGGAAATCAACCCGCATCAGGAAATCGTGTCCAACACGGAAGCAAAAGCAAATGTTCCCCGAATTTTGTCAGTGCCTCTTAAGGTCCAATGCAGCGTTAGTCTGCCGGATTGTGCAATCCCGCCTTTATCGATCCCACATTGCTCATTTGTCCTGTTGTGGCTGTCCAAGCCCATTCTTGCCTTTTTGCATTCACAAGCCTTTTCCAAAGTTGAAGCGAACCCAATTTGCGCGTCGCTCGCGTTATCAAACCGCGCGCCGAGCAATAACGACTTCCAATGCGTTCGCCGCGGTCGTCCATCAGCGCAAAGCGCGCTGATGTATTCACTTGTCACTTTCTTGCGTTGCCACTCAACCTTGCCCCTTCTCTCATTATCCTTTCAGATTAAAGGGAAGGATGCAAAGTAAATTCATCAGCCGCCAGCGCTGTTTTTTTGTGTTCTCCTTGCGTTGTTTCTCTTTGGCCTACATAATGGCCGATCTTATGTTGAAAAGGATCCAGAGGGGAGACTCTAATAACCCAGATAGATTGTGCTGTTACATTTCTATCTGGAAACACTCTGTCTTTGCCTGCCAGCGTCCAGGTGCCTTGCTCACAGCATTCACAGCACTTCCTTGGCCATGTAAATAGTATCCTGTCACCTGGAGTAACAGTTTGAAGCATGGAGACGGCCACAAAGCTCAACTTCAGTCATTGATCGCAAAAGCCGCAGTTACTGTGCTGTCAAATGTTAGTTGCCGTGATTATTCATGTTTTTGCATTATTCAGTGTGAAATTATATCAGCATAATTTCTATTCTTTTCTGTGCGCGCGTTTATAGGGGGATTTTTTTTTTTTTGTCTGGGAATAAATGTCACACACATTGTGCAAAATATCATTCTGATAAAAGGAAGAAAAAAAAAAACAAAGCTTGTGGTGATGTTGTGAATGGATGTAGTCATGCGGGCCAAAAGGACCATGAAATGCATTAAGCCTCTGTCACTCTCCGCTCTGGTCAACCATTAAATATTTTACTTTCTCTAGAGGTAGTGAGTAGTGCTGCCGCGTGGCTGTTTTAACATATTGTACACTGCAACCAAGGAGCCAGAACGAGGAGCTTTAACTAAGAAATGTAAATGATGTATTACAAAGCTCAAAATATAAATCATATATTTATATATATATATATATATATATATATATATATATATATATATATATATATATATATATATATATATATATATATATATATATATATATATATATATATCCATCCATCCATTTTCAATAGCCGCTTATCCCCACGGGGTCGCAGGCTTGCTGGCGCCTATCTCTGCTGGCTTCGGGCAGTAGGCGGGGGACACCCTGAACTGGTTGCCAGCCAATCGCAGGGCACACAGAGACGAACGATCAATCACGCGCCCAATCACATCTAAGGACAATTTAATATGTCCAATTCACCTGCCATGCATGTTTATGGGGAGAGGGAGGAAGCCGGAGTGCCCGGAGAGAACCCACGTGGGCTCGGGGAGAACATGCAAACTCCACACACGAAAGCCGGAGCCACCAAGCCGCCTTTATATTATATATATATATATATATATATATATATATATATATATATATATATATATATATATATATATATATATATATATATATATATATATATATATATATATATAGTTTTTATATTTAGCATGTAATTCCATCAATATTTGTTTTATAACGTTGATGACAAAAGTATTAATCTACAGTTGAGGAGATTTTCAAACAATAAAAAAAGAACACTGGATTAGCTGAGTTCAGAACTTTTAATTTAATACTGTAAATTGCGACCATCTGTCTGTGTGTTTATGTTTGCACATATAACGCAAATAATACTTTTTGTCAGTCCAGTCAAGCACACATAGCGGAAAAACATTTCCCCACTTTCATTTTCACATATTTCCATGCATACACAAACACATGCAAACACGTGTTTGTCATTCAAGTACATTTATGATGTAAACATTTTCCTGTTCAGTGACATATACACATTAAAAACGCCAGTGTTGGAGTGAAGGAAAAATACACAGACCTTGGGGATCCTATACAATAGATGTTTACAGTCAAAGGTATAGTTTTTCATGCTAACCTTGAATGAAGTGCTTAGCAACATTTTTTTCAGCTTCTTTATTTAACTTGAATCGGTCGACCCTTTGAAGAGAACAAGGCAAATTAACTTCTATAGCTGATTCTTTTCTTGGTCAAATCCCATGTTCAGATCCCAAGAAGGAAATGTATACTAAGTATAGTGGCGGTATGGCGGTCGTATGAAAAATAGGCTTGAGTAGCAATCTGCGCAGACATTCTCTAGCGTACAATTATGTCAAGACCTTTGGGCCTCTGCTTCTATGGCACATGATAGAAGGTGACCTGATTAACCCGCGTGCTGACGTTAAGCGCAGAGCGTCTGCTTTCACGTGACACCTAATGTAATCCAGGGTTAATTATGAACTCATGACAGGGGATTGAACGTTGCACCTATTTATTAGGATGTTGCCCATGAGCAAAGACAAACAACACAGCAGTGGGTTGCATCAGAGCCATTAAGTGAGATTTATATCATATCAGATCATATATCTTCAGAGCTTCAGGCAGAGTGTGTTTTGTAAATACACTTAGGCAGGTCTTCAAGGCATCCCGCTGTCATTACTGGACAGATGAAGGTTTCTTCTTTTTTTCTTCTCGGGTGTGAGCAATAGTTTAAAATGATGAAACTCTGGGGGCTTCTGTCTGACCTGGCATGAAGGATGACTCTGCCGTGAAAATAGGGCATTGTCCCGCACTATCATTTATTATGAGCGTTGGCCGTGTTTGATGGAGGGGAGCCGGGCAGTTGGAGTGGAGATCATTCATCCAGAATGAGGGGCTGTGCTTAAGACGGTGTTCTTTTTGTGCCTACAAAGTTGGCTGAACGCAACTCGGACCAGACTGATTTGGGAACGGCCGGCTTTAATGGTGGCAACGGTGTTTTTACAAGTTCATAAAAGGTTGCTTTGCAATTGTATTATAGGTTTTGCTATTGGGCTGTGCGTCGTCTCAATAAAAGAGGATTTTTATTTTTTTTTTTTTAAGTATCGATGTTTTTCAAAGTGGAACAAATTGAATTGGTTATACTTGATGCACTTGCATCTTTTAAATAAAAACATATATACATATATATATATATATATATATATATATATATATATATATATATATATATATATGTATGTGTGTGTGTATGTGTGTGTGTGTGTGTGTGTGTGTGTGTGTGTGTGCGTGTGTGTGTGTGTGTGTGTGTGTGTGTGTGCAAACATGTATAAATGTATGTGTATGGCCGCTCGGTGGCGCAGTGAATAGCACGTCGCCTCACAGTTCAAAGGTCCCGGTTCAAATCCACCTGGCTCCGGCCTTCCTGTGTGTAGTTTGCATGTTCTCCCCTAGCCCGCATGGGTTCTCTCCGGGCACTCTGGCTTCCTCCCACTCCCCAAAAAACAGGTGAATTGGACATACTAAAGTCCTTAGGTGTGATTGGGCACGTTATTGGTTGTTCGTCTCTGTGTATCCTGCGATTGGCTGGCAACCAGTTCAGGGGGTAGCCCGCCTAGTGCCCGAAGCCAGCTGAGATAGGCGCCAGCAAGCCTGCGACCCTTATGAGGCTAAGTGGCTCTAGAAAATGGATGGATGGATGTGTATATATGGATATACAATATATGCATGTGTATAAATGTATTTAAGTATCTATGCATTAATGTACATATATGTATGTACATGCATATGTATGTACTGTACGTATACTGAAATCTCTCTCTCTCTCTCTCTCTCTCTCTCTCTCTCTCTCTCTCTCTCATATATATATATATATATATATATATATATATATATATATATATATATATATATATATATATATATATATATATATATATATATTATAAGTGGTACAGTTTGACATTTTTGCGTGTGCCCATTAATTTACATTAAAAAAAAAAAAAAGATGTCAACCACCAACCTTAACAACAGCAAGATGAGACATATGTACATGGAGTGCCACTTTATTCCAGTATTGGATCCCGGCCCCTTATTTTCTGATTCTAAATAGTTTCAGTTACACCCTTATTTACTCGGGTAAATTGTCACAAATCCCAACCTGCCACCCAAGGCAGTGACAGCCACAATCTTTGAATAGACGCATATGTGTGTTCAGAGTACAGCAATGTGCAAATGTGAAAGTGGGACCGTGGATTGATTGTGGCATACTCCTCTGCCAAGGGGACATGTTAGCTGAGTGACAGAGTGAAATAGGCCAAGGTACTCTGTCTTGGATGTCACTCAAGGGTGCATTCTGCTAATGTACCCAGCTGTCTACCTCCAAACATATCTCACAGGAGGCTGCATCTTGGTTACAAACATTTCCGATCGCTCATTTCCACAGCTGACACTGGCAACAAATAATACCAAATAGTATTCTTGTCAATGCAAACAAAAGAAAATGAGCCATGCGGTAGTTCTCAAACATATGCCAGTATTGAGAAAAAAAAAAAACATTTTCTTCGAGCAGACAGTCCGCCATCTGCAGAGAACCTTAATATTTTATAAGGTGGCATGTTTAATGCACCGTCCTGCAATCTGAGTATTGCTGCCAGTAAAACAATAAGTTAGCCATTTCTAATTACGTGGAGCAAGTCTACCGTAGCAACTTTGTAAAGCTTTTTTTTTTTTTTTTTTTTTTTACCCACAACCTGCTGAGAGAGCAAACCCTCCCAGCAAGCTCCAGTAACTTCACAAAGTTCTTTGAATCTGGTTTCAAACAAATAAGTGGTAATTATGGATCGACTCAGCGAGGCACTCAATTACCTGTAATTAACACAATCAAAGCGCCCACGGAAAATAGGTGGAATTATAACGCCCCGGCTCTGCATATACATGGAAATCAATGATTGTGTTCTCAGGTGCATGCATGTCACAAACAGACCAACTTTTAACGAAACTAACAAAGCAATTAGTTACCAGGCAGTGATCACGGGTTGCCACGGAATGGACATCCATCCATTAATCCATTTTCTGTACCGCTTAAAAATGAATTCTAAATAAGAGCATTCAAATCTGCACAGAGAGTCGGCCCTCTTTGTTCCAACACAGCTCACGCTCGACCTTACTTTATAATGTCTGCTTGATGGTGACAGCCTGCCTCTCACACATCCTCCAAGACAAAAAAAAAAAAAATAATAAATAAGTTGTCTTGTTACTCTCAGACTGACAAAGTTGTCACCACAGAGAAGACATTATTATTTAAACCCAACATGAGCAGAAGTGTAATGCAAAGTGACTTGTCAAAACAAACATCAAGATGAGGCGGGAGAAAGAACGAGGAATACGCGTACATTTAATCGTAGCATTTCTCATTCTACTTTGGAAAAAAATGATTTTCTAAATTGGGGTTACTGACAAAGTGAAATGATCATAGTAGCGAATGCCAGCCAATCCGAACAGGGAAACTTTCTGCAATTTCTTCGTACACGTCCACAACTATAATTCTTAATCCCGTGTTCCAGTGAGGGGTGATTGTTGGTGAGTGTCAGCGAAGGTTGCAGTTCTTTTCAATTTGCCAGGTTTTTTTCGAGGTCGCAATTGTTCTTAAAGTCACATTATGTAAGATTTAGACAATTTTTCAATAAAAATGAATACATTAAATGATTATAAATGTCAAAACCTTAGTATTTTTTTTTAAATATCGTAGGTCTAGGTCTTGAATATTTTTTATTCTTGAAAGGAATTCTGTTTAACATGCAAACCAAAAACAATTAGGACGCTTTCAGAACAGTTAAGACTATTTCTGATTGTCTTAAGAATGCCTTAAGAGCAATTGTGCCCATGAACAAAGCCTGACATGATTTAAAAAAAAAAAAAAGCTTGCACCTCGGCAAAAATGTTGATCGTTTTCCAATTCCCTGCCATGTTACAGACAAAACGGAATAATTGAATGAAAATGTCTTTTTTTTAAGTAAATTAATGGGAAATTAAACATGCATTAATTAATAAAAATATTTATTTCCTATCCATTTGAAATTAGTAAATCTATTTTAACATTCTCAACTGTTTTAAAGATAAAAGGAACGCAATAGAACCTAGAACGAAACTACAATGTATACTGTAATATTAACCCTAAATTTATGATTATGATAACATTACTTTTTTGGTGTGCTAATGCTTGACAGCACACAATAATCTCACCAGTGAAACACCAAAAATAAACGCAGTAATAAAAATATCTGTCTTGTTTAGATTAATCTTTGTTGGTTTTTCTGGCAACAAATGCCGATTGACATTTAAAGGGCAAGGAAAGCCGACAGAATTATCATACTGTATAGCGCTGCATTGTTGTACACCTTAAAATCACCGTGAGACTGTATAGCGTCTTATTCAATGCTTGTTTATTCCTTACTTTTACCGTGCTTGAGTTTTTGTTTTTACAACCTTGATAAAATTGTGGAATTGTGAAGAATAGGAAAGAATTTGAAACGTGGATATCATTCACCAAGTCCATTATGTATCATTTAAGGCTTATTTTGCCACACTGTGAAATTTGAGTTGAATCTATTACGTGCAAACATGACGGCACAGCTCTTAATGAAAAGGAATTTGCTTTTTCTGCCCCCTATTACGTTACGCGCTCGGAATACAATAAATTCCCGAGAGCAATCGGGAACATTTGAGAGGGGGAAAAAAATGATATCAGGCCGAGTTCATTGTTGGAAAGAAGGCTTCAGTCAATTTTTCTTTGAGCAAATCAAGAGGCTTAGTTAGATCTAAAACAGCCCGAAGGCAACCGTACCTCATTAATCGATTCCATTCACGTCCGCCACACGTTTATAACCCCTTATCCGCTATCTCTCAATTTTCCTTGAATCATACAGAGAAAGAGGTGTTAATGCTTACATTGTAAGATAACAGCTTCAGTCCAAGGTCCGTGCTCTCGTTGCGGCATTTCATAGCCGCTGAGCTCTTATTGTGTGTGAGTGATTGGCATCCACCTGCTCATTGTGTTCCATGGTTTAATCTTCAACCTTTGTCTTTGCTATGTCAACTGTTACATTTTGGGATATTATGGAAGCGCTGTATCTGTGAGATTAGATAAGGCTTTTTTTTTTCTTTTTTTAAGTTTTCTCTCTCTTGACAAACTCTTGACATATTTAAAGGGACTCTAATTTTATTTTGAAGTTAATATTTTGTTCAAAGTTGTTTTGATCATAACATTATTTTTCATTTGCATCTGATACCTTTAAAAACACATTTTTCCATTTGGTCGATTAATAATGACATCACATGTGCTCAAAGGTCAGGTCATAACCAATCACGGCTCAGTTTATGAATGTCACATGATCAAAACCAGAGAACAGGTGAGTTTCCCTTCTCAAGCTGGTTTGCTGTATGATTCAAGTTAATCATTTTCAGCATTTTTATGTAATTTCAATTACACTTTTCCGAAAATGAAGCATAAAACTTTTCGGCTATTTTTATTCAATTAGTTAGCTTGACAGTAGCAACTTGATGTTAATATTTGACAGCTAGCTTCTCATTCCTATTTAAACAGACAACAATGATTCTGTTTCTGACCACCTAAATGCACTGGCTAGTTAGCTAGCTAATAAACCGCTCCTAGCTAGCTAGTTAGCTAGCTAACCCCTTACTAACAACACGGAAGGTGAGCTAAAATTTAAGACAGCAAAAAGCAGTAATGATAATGCAATATTGTTAAAGTCCTGATTGGTAGAAGAAATTTTTCACAGACCAGGTTTAAGCTTGGTACATAAATCATGTGACTTATTAAGCTATCAATTTTAGACGCTACTGTCTGTACGTCATTAGAAATCACCATATTTATCTCTGAAAATGGATAGGGGAGAAGTGGAAGGGATTGGGTGGAGCATGGAACAAATTGTTTTTGAGAGAAATTCCTGTAATTTTGTTATAAACATATTTTTTCGCAAAATAATGTGTGTTAATACACTTTTTTTCTCCAACATGAATTAAACTTGATTGAAATTCAATTTAGGGTTGATTGGATACCCCTAAAAATGGGCTAGAAACAGCCATGATATTATTCAGATTTTGACCTCAAGCGATAAAGTGTCTTGGCAGTGTGAATAAAACAAAAAGGCATCAGATATGAAAAGACTGGGATCATATTTTTAGGAATGTGGATATAAATGATACACATGAGAAGTATGCCAATATAAGTGGAGCATAATCATACAACAAGTAAATCCTTTAAAAAATGTCCGCTGTAAATCAGCCTGCAAGAAAAGCCTACATACCTTTAAAGGGAATTTTGATTAATATTAAAGGTCGAAGATCTGTTTTTACTGGGCTGGCATTGGATGTGTTAAGCAGAAAAATTCGCTTATTTTTATTTATCTAAAACTGTTACCATAAATGACATTAGACGTCTCATTCACATACTGTAAATTATATTAGTGTGACAAAGTCCAAGTAAATAGTATGTAATGATTATTATTGTATTATTTTTTATAGTTGACTCCATATGCATTTTTTTTTTGTGATCCACTGTTTTTTTGTTTTTTTTTAATAAATATAAAAAGAAACAGTCCGATGAGTCAGACTCAAGCACGAAATTAAAAATAAACATTTGTACCTGCAGTGTAGATCCAGCTAGCTCTGATTGGTGCCACTTAGTAGAATTCTTGCGGATTTTTGGGTCCGGTACATGAGATCTCTGAGCACTAAAAAGCCAGCCAGGACTCCCATTGGGCATACTGAGACTTATTCTGAATCCACCTTGTTGGAAAGCAATTATCTTTATTTATAACCAAAATGGAACATATTTCAGCCCATACGTGATGTACATATGCTGTTTGGGGCGGTTGAGATGAAATGAATTTAGCCGTACAAAAAGTAATTTACACATGAGGATGATAAATGAGGAATGGCTGATGAAGGTAATTAGTCACATATGTTAATTCCTGCTTATCTTTTGCTTGGTTTGAATTATCTGATTCCCCAGAGCAATGCTTCAGGCCATCACTGGAAATCGAGATCAGCCAGAGATGATGTATGCTCGAAAAATAGTATAGCAACATATGTGCACTCTATGGATAAAATTATAGAAATGTGTCTGTTAATCGCATAAGATGGTCATAAGCTTTGTTTTGGTTGACTTTTTGACTCTATTCACTTTCATATTTTCATGATTTTTTCTCGCGTTGTCATACTCGAGAAGTTTTTGTTTCATTAGCCCTGTCCCTTGGGCCAACCAATCAGCTTTCTCTGGCCATTCATGTTTGGTCAGGTGTATCTCATTGTCTCATCACTTGGAAATATGTTTATGGTTTTTCAAGAAAAACTTTATCCAAAGCATTTTTTGCTAGACTGAATAACTCTGCACACTTTTATCCGACGGTCTGACAGAGATGCCGTTCCTACCGATCACATGAGGAGATGGAGGAAAGTAGTGTGCTGCTAAGTAAATTTACATTAAAAAAACTGATCACCAATAACGTATAAAAAGTTGGTCATTTATCAATAAGGGGAAATATTTGGACTTCTGTGTTTTTAACCAAGCAGAAAAATGATTATATTATTATATTTTGTTCATTACATTATATTTCTTATTATATTTATAATTATGATATTATTAAATTTGTTATTTTTATCCCACTACTCAAGATTCAATTACAATTTTCTATAGGGAATTTGAATACCAAAAATACATTCCTAGATCTGATGCTGTTGTTTTTCTTGATGAACATACAGTATATGATTCCTGTTCAGCAGGTGCTTTTTTTTTACTCAAGTCATTATTCATTTTCTTTTTGTGAGTTTATTCCCCATAATAATTTCAGACATTATTTTTGTAAATAAATGATTTTTGGGACCATGAAAATCCTCAATTAATAATTCACAAGCTCACTAAACTGGCCTCATGCGCCGTCATGCATGGAGATAAACTCTGTGTTTCCTTCACACTGACAAACAATTTAAGACATCTAAGAACTATGATTTCAGGCAAATTGGGAATTATGGATAATTCAAAATGCCAAAACCTTTTATTATACTGATGGACTGACATTAATGAGAAGAATACGGTGGTTGACCTTTCCACCTGAATGACGGTGTCTCAAAATGTTTGTTAATGGAAGCTTTCCCGCAAGTAAAACTAAAAGGTTAAACACGGAGAGAATCTGGAGCCTCTTTCAGCTAACAGCCATTCAGTTTGTCACTCGTAGAAAAGAATCCACATTTTTGTCCAGATATCCTAATTAGAGAGCCACTCGCCCTTGTCATGGCATAACTCCTTAAGAACACCATGGCGACTGTATGCCCGGCTGCCTGGAGGCTTGACATGCTCAAGTCTGAACTGTACTGCATGAATGACATATCAGTCACAATGGCAGGTAGTCTAATGCAGCAGGCGGATGCACTGAATTCCTGAAATCCCACGCTGTTGGATTCCTTTTCTTATCTGTTGTGAACCAGCCACATCCTCCCTCACTCCCTGCCCCGAATATGTGAAATGTGACGGCAATGTGTGCTAAAAGCAGCGTTGTGCATGCGCACATGGATTTGATAAGAACCAAGGACGGAAGACTTAACAAGCGTCAATAGGAGCCAGAGAAGGCACATAAACAGTGCGTCACTCCATTATCACAATATGGATTTTTGTCTCTTCTAAGTGTAATTCAATCTGCTTGACTGCTCTAATAACACACTCTGACAAAAGCTTAAAAGGACTCAAAACAAGCCAACAAACTTCAGAATGTACTTCAACTGCAATCTGTGACAGTATGGATTTTATTTCAATTCCTGACAATTTATCAAAGTAATAGCTTGCCACAATGCATTCTTTGGTAAATCGTCTGTGCCATTGACTTATCTGTTTTGAAGCAAAAAAGACAGAAGGAAGAAAATTGCTTGCTTAGGGAGAGGACAGAGTTTGACTACTGTCCTGGGGTTGTCAAAAAATGGGGATTGTCAATCTACAAGAGTGTTTGATTTAACACAGAAAGAACATATAGGCAGGATTGTCTTAGAGCTGTCTACTGTGTTGACGAAAAAAAAAAAATCAATTCTACCTCAAGCATCTTGACCAAAGGATCACGACAACGTACAGCAGTTTTTTAGCGTGCAAACATGACCAGAACTTCACCTGTTGCAGTGTTACCTTGCAATTTTCAGATTTTCTTGTTACCTTCTTAGCTGATTATTTAAGAAATGGCAATTGTATTTATATATCTATATACTTATCTATCTATCTATCTATCTATCTATCTATCTATCTATCTATCTATCTATCTATCTATCTATCTATCTGTCTGTCTGTCTGTCTGTCTGTCTGTCTGTCTGTCTGTCTGTCTGTCTGTCTGTCTGTCTGTCTATCTATCTATCTATCTATCTATCTATCAATCTATCGATCATTTCTTTCGGGGAAACTTGGTTTTACAAAAAGACAAAAGAGTGAAGAAAATCCCCATTCCCTCATCGCGCGTGCAATCACAATTCTGCTCCGAGCATGCTGCTTCTCTCAGGAAACTCAAAATGTGCCTTTCTGTTGTTCACCACCTCCTTAAAACGGAGCCCAATAGCATTCAGAAACAATGACTACCAGAAAGGGGACCAGCGACAAATCACATTAGATGAGATTTAGTTCACGAAAAGAGATGAGATTTTCACAGAATTCAAATTTTTTTATCGAGCACACCGCAAGAAAATGAACACTTTCTCAGTAGTTGTATTGTCGAGTTTCTCAGTAAAGTTGTTGAGTTGAAATCCCTAGTTTTGAGAAAAACATTTGAAGTTTTGGCACGTTCATCTTTCAGTGTTGTGCATCATATACTCATCCACAGGTGTCAAACTCCAGTCTTCGAGGGCCAGTATCCCGCATGTTTTCGAAATTTCTCCTTCAAACACAACTGATTCAAATGATTAGGATCATTTCCAAGCTCCTGCAGAGCTTGCTAATGAGCTAATCATTTGAATCAGGTGTGTTTGAGGGAGAAAACTGAAAAACATGGACTGGAGTTTGACACCTATGTACTAATCCCTTATTTTCATAGACTTGGATTACAATTTGAACCTTTTGACTGATGGGAAATGAAACTCAAGACTTTAAAAGTGGTCGTTTCTGTAGAAATCCCATAATAGATATCTCTGTGTAATTATCATTTTCTTCAACAACTCAGAAGTAATCCCCACGACATGAGCCTGGTTTGGTGAAAAGGTATCATATATATAACACGTTAATCCCTACCCTTTATAAAGACAAAACTGAAGGCTTCATTAATTGTCTTGCAGCGTCCCTCCAAGGTTCCTGGAAATCCGTCCTTGTGTAATCCTAAATTATCCTCCAACCATCAAATAGCAATCAATACTGTCTATACCATATCTTATGCTTTACAAATAGCAGAGATAAAAAGCCTCAATAGTTGTTTATTTTTTATCAACACTTTTCTTCCGAGAGCGCAACGTTCTCTGCCGTATCGATTCTGTTTCGAACTCGTAAAACCCAACCTTCACCTCAAAGCAGCATGATGAAAATGTTGATGCTTGTTTGCCATCACGTTCCAGTAATGTGTAAATGTGAGAGCATGGATTGATTGTGGAGTATGATGCTCTATCAAGGGGACATGTTAGCTGAGTGACAGAGTGAAATAGGCCAAGGTACTCTGTCTTGGATGTCACTCAAGGGTGCATTCCGCTAATGTACCCAGCTGTCTGCCTCCAAACACATCGCACACGAGACCGCAAACGTCTATCGTCGGTCACTTTTTCGCAGATGACACGGGTCGCGCAGTCACAAATAATTACAAAGATGATTTTATCAGAGGGCAACATGGTGGCTAGTGGTTCGCAAGACCGCCTCGCTTCCAACAAACCTTTTGAAATATTAAATGGCAAAGTTAAGAATGGAGATAAACGCGACCTCTGATGAATAAGGTTATCTGGCCTATTTGACATTGTGGTTTGTGGCTTCTTTTAATCTAATCTCATTTGAAATTCTTAGTGAACGGATTAATTCTACTGCAATTCTGTATCTATATTTTCAAGAGCGTCCTTATCTCCTGACCACAAAAGCTCCGAGCAGAAGCCTTTGTTTGAGTGTTTGTATGTCCGCCGACACACGTCTGAAGTTTGACATTTAAGACATGTAAAGGAGGATACATGATCTTAGTGTCAATGGAATACACACACACACACGTAGAAGAACAAAAAGATAACAGAGAAAGCGTCCAGTTTGCACAACACGGCGGCAGATAAGATTTCGGTATGATTAGCTCATGTCAGTCATGGTTCAGATGTTTGGGTTCTCCAAGCAGACAAAGCTCATATCATCTATGAACCCCTTTGGCTTTTCTCGTATCTTCAGATTGGACATGAAATTAGATTAGTCTTGTTTACTGAAAAATGCTATTTCACTCTCCTGCACAACAGATATTTCATCTTTAAATCATGGTAGAGACTCAAACCTCATTTTCATAACATGTAGCTTCTCCGCAATTATTATGGAATTTGTTGATATACTAAGCAAATATTATTATTGTTAACCAATAAAATACCTAAAACTAACAATGGAAAAACACCTTTTCAATTCAAAGAGCACAATCAACTATGAAGATTCATTATAGATGGTGAAAAATTTGCATAATTTTTCATAGCAAACAGGGCCTCATCACACCAACAGCAGTCGCAAGTATAACTTTCTTTCACCCTGAACCCACAGTTTCAAGACAATCAGAGTAAATCTTTAGGAGTGCTTTAAAATATGACCGCTGACGAGTCAAAAAAAGACTCAAATTTGAAAGAGGCTGTAACCCCTATGGGGATTAATGGCTATGGAAAGAGAATGGATGGATGGATTTCGTATTGGGTGTTATTTATTTATTTGTAAGTACAGTATTGGGTTGTTACAATTGCCTTCATTTTTTATTTTTTATTTATTTATTTATTTATTTATTTTACTCTTGTGAAGTATTTTAATCATTTTTGGGTTATTTCTTCCACATTCTTCTCACAATATTTTAGCCAATTGATGGTACACTCCCATCTGGGTGAAATTTCATCTCCATGGTGTCTTCTTTCATTGCTTTCCATTTGAGATGAAATGTATTTGATGTAAAGATCAATAACTGCACAAGTGTTAATATCTCTGTGAATCATGCAAATGACGTGTAGGTGGCGCTAGTTAGTCCTTTACTAAAACCCGATACACTACTATGCTCGCAATTATTGTCCTACAAGGTTTTCATTTTGAAGTCTTCCTATATTTCAAGGGGTTATCAGTAAATGAACGCAAATGCATGCAGAATGGGTGCATTCCTTGAAGGAATCTTGTCCAGGATAGATGATTATCATTTGACCCAATTGGTGTGTTTTTCTGACCTACTTATGGGGGTTGATCCTCCAGGCTTTGGCCTTTCTGTACTTGGTGGGCGTGGACAATGGCGTAGTGCTTTGATGTGCATGTATCGACTGTCTTGATACACGACTCTCGGATGACCTATCGCATATTGATTCCAGGAAGCTGTCTGCCTCGTGCGCGTCGCCCAAGCTGATAAAAACTCATTTTACAGAATAAATTGCATGAGGCATGAATATGGAAAATCAAATGTCAGACAAGTATTTTGATTTTATTCAAAGACTCCCAACTGTGTCTTTTAGCAGACATGGTTACCGCTGCTGATATTTTTGCCCCTTAACTCTGACTGATTTCTAATGGAGTTTGCAGCGACGCCTTGGACGGATTTTGAACCTGTCTGTTCATTCAAAGGTCGTGAGTTCATTTCACATCAGCAGGTAATGGAGTTGACAGGGTTCATCTGAGCTGTGTTCTTAAAGCCTGAGGGGAGCTGATCTGCGTCGTCTGCGACCAGCAGCCAAAATCGCCCTCACAGCTCGCTCGTTTGGCAATAAGTAGGACAAACCTTCGGGGGGTTATTTGATTGTTTATTCGTGCAGCTATGGACAACATGGATGCGGGCATAGCGGGTCCCGTTGTGGTATTTTGCATTGTATACATCATCGTTCAGTATGATGTGTCTGCGGGAAAGCTGATGAGACAAAATGATTCCACTCAGTAGGCAAAATTATGGCAAACCATATCAAGATAGTGATGTGACCAGACAAAGAGGACATTGGAATTGGAGTCATAAAAAGGGCAGATATATGCAATAAAAAAAAAAAAAAAAAGATCTTTACCCAGACTTTTAAGTGCGTGGAGCACAGTGGGGAGTGGCCATTCAGGGCTCAAATTAGAGTCTGATGAGAGATTCTAATGATGCTGCTGCATGCTTCAGTCCACATCCAGAGGGGCCAAATATCCAATTAAAGCACCCTCTCTCTTTTTCTTTCCCGCTCTGTCAGATAATTACTGGAAAGCCTGCATGTAAATTCAATTCAAGAGAATACCTCTGGAGAAAGAGCTCACAATAACACACCCAGACGCCATAGCTATGGAACGTTCACTTAGTAGAGCTAATCCATCAAATTTTGGGGTGGAGATCACATATTTCTCATGAAAATACAAAAAAATATTTTAATACATTTTATGTTGGTTGTGTACAATTTCAATTGAAGAATAAAATAATGCTAAAAGCAACCACACAGAATTCTGACCAATAGTCTGTCTGTGGAATAGGAATAAAGCAGTAAAAATGACCTGTTGTCTTCAGTGTCAGAGGGCGGCAATTTTGTCACTTGCAGTCGACTAAAAATGACATCACAATTGCTCAGTCCTCGCGTAATGACCAGTCATATCTCAACTTGCAAATGTCACGTGACTAAATTAAAAAAACCTTCAATTTTTTGACAGTGTGTAAAAGTTTTTCACTTTCTATCTATCTATCTATCTATCTATCTATCTATCTATCTATCTATCTATCTATCTATCTATCTATCTATCTATCTATCTATCTATCTATCTATCTATCTATCTATCTATCTATCTATCCATCCATCCATCCATCCATCCATCCATCCATCCCTCCATCCATCCATCCATCCATCCATCCATTCATCCATTCATCCATCCATCCAGTTGCTTGCCACCCAACTCAGTGACAACATACATACTTGAACCATGGCGCTATAGCATCACAGGCAAGGTCAAGTGGCTCTGCCCACAGACATCCCTGCAAAATCAATACACTTTGAACATACCCCCAGGGTTGCTCAGCCGAGAATATCTTTTTTTTTAATTCCTCTCTAGATGCTGACCACTCCGAGTCTTCAAAAGGTGACATCATTTTCACCATACGTACTTAACCAAAAGTGCCATCACGCTTTTTAATGAGTCGTAGTACCCATTAGAGTATGATTCTGCGCATATTTTCACTCCTTCACATATGTTCACTAATAATATGCCATTGTTCACTTAGAACATTCATTGCGTGCACAATTCTTCTGCAGTCAAAAGTCCACTCTTGTACGGGTGATGCTAAGTGATTTTCTCCTCTGTCCTTGTGTTGTGGATAACGCATTCAGTACCACCCCACCCCACCCCACCCGTGTTCTGCCCCTAACCCATATAATGACCATTCAGCGGCAGGATGATGTCACTTCCCATCATGACTGTGCTCCATTAACCCCACTCACACAATGATTGTGATATAACGCTAACCGCTCCTGATTCTGCCATTGCTGCCTCTGTCACTTCATAATTGACAACAGGAAGGGTTAGCGTAGCAAAGCAAGGCAAGATGTACGGTGGATGGGTAGGAAAGTTCAGCCACTGCTGCCAAAATAAGATTGGAGGCTATACTTTATTTTCTGACCTTTCACACTCCGGCTCTGCTATCAGCGGTGTGTACAAACCGCATCCGGCAGCCAGTCCAAATGGTTCCAACGCACAATCTGTCGTGATGATATTCAATGGCTCATCCGGCCTCTCCATCTTTGCGCGGAGATGATGCATCAGATGTGGCAGTGCAGCCCAAGACTGGCTTTCATTTCTACACGAAGCTTTTACTTGTATGTGCTCCACAGGAGGATATGGGAAAAACTTTCTTCTTTAATAGAAAACCATATATCAAGTAAGTAAGGTCGTGTCTGTGATATGAACCTTGATTGACTAATGGGTTTTAAATTGTTTCCATAAGTCAAATACATATATTAGCATTTTCATTTGTATTACTCTTTAATATTCTCCTTGTCTCTACAGCGGCTGAGTTTGATTAAATGGCCGAAAATAAGTATAATGGGCAAGGCTAGGCTCGGTTTAACCTATGTTTTACACACCATAATTGCGCCAGACAGGATTTGGTGTGATGATTAGCTCCCAGGACTGCACTGTGATTTCAGATATAAAATAGAAAATTGTGCCGCATAATTAAGCGCCGTGGCTTCATTACAGTCATGAAACTGTCTTTTGAGCAGCGTTAACATCCAGGGTAAGAACAAAACCTGAGAAACAAAATAAGAGGCACAGTTGAACAGACAGCCCAAAGTCTGCTTTTTTTTTTTTTTTTTTTTTGCAATCTTAGACAGGCACAAAACCACATGCTGGGAGTCAATTAACATAACCCTGCCATAGAGCTGCACTACACAGAGATACAAACAGCACATTTAAATTCAGGCAACCTGCAGGCATTCAGATAAAGCTCCTATAAGAAGTTGCACAAACTACCTGCAAATAGAAAAAGTGAAAACATCCAAGTGAGACCTTTTTTTTAACATCAGGTAATAGGGAAGGTGATCGGGGTTTCAAATCATTTATAATTAGTTTTCTTTTGAAATAGTTTTACAATCATGACTACCTTTGATTTTGAAATATCTTTGTATGTTTGGTATAGTTGGCTCAAAATGTCAATGTGAAAAATTCCTCAGAACCATATGCGATTATGTTGAAAATAATAATCACAGTTAATTTTACTATCATAACCATGAATTAATTTAAGTATCAAGTGCTTTCAAAACTGAACACTTAACATAAAAATAAATAATCAGGAAAAAAAATCAAGAAATTGTATTTTAAAAATTCAAAGTCATAAAAGTTCCTGTTGTGCATGCCTTGGCCAAGTAGAGACAGTGTGTTGATGAAAGTACTGTACATGAAGATTAAAATATTTCAAAAAGAAATGTGCAAATTGTAAATGTAATTTATTTTTCACAGGTTTGCAAGAATACACTCTCTGCACAAGAATTTTTATATTATTTATATTAACACCCTGTCTGTATGTGTTACTGCAGAAATGTACATAAAGATAAAAAGTAGTAAAAATGGTCAAACTGTTAATATAACTCATTTACTCATCTCTAAAGAAAACTGCAATATAGCCCGTCCATATGTGTTGCTACAGCTTTTGTGTGTAACTATTCATTATTTGAAAGTAAATCACTCCCTGTGACATTTTATGCTAATTTCTGTTAGCAGCTCCACAGGCTTTTTCATTGAGTGCTAGCGTTGAGTTAGCTACATGCCGTAAATCAGTGGTTCTCAAAAGAGGGTACGGGTACCCCTGGGGGTACTTGAAAGAAGTCCAGGGCTACTAAAAATTTTATGTAAAACAAACATACAAATATGCAATCATTTAAAAATACTTATTGAGTAAATTAAATGTTTCAAGAAAATATAAGTTCATGAAACAAAGTTTATGTTCAATAGGTTATTCAGTTTCATTGATAAAGATAGATTCTCACGCATACTATAAAGTTTCGACCCAACTTGTCATACGCCACTTGTTACCTGTCAAGTTAATGATTTATTTTTGTAAACGCTCCATTATCTCCACTATCATCCCAAAAGAGGAAACTTTAAGTTTAATATTTTTCTGTGGTCATATATTTATTTATAATTATTTCTTTTTTAGAACATCTCTGGCTTTTTATGTAAATTTTTTTAGAAATATTTATTAATAATTAAGTTCATGATTTTTGTTAATTATTTTTCATTATTTTCTGATTATTTTTGTGAACAGATCTTTCCCGGAATCCCAAAAATGCCGCTCTATATTTAATATTGTTCCGTGGACAAATATTTATTTAGGAATATTTCTTTTTTAGAACATGTTTTTGTTCTTTTTTTAATTTTTTTTTTCATTTTTTCATGATTATTTTTGTGAACGGATCTCTACTGTAATCCCCAAAATGCTGCTTTGTATTTAATATTTTTCTGTGGACAAATATTTATTTTTTTAATATTTCTTTTTGAGAACAAGTCAGACACTTTATGCTGATTATTTTTTGTGGACTATTACAAATAAAGTTTGAAGTGTTCTATAATTTAATCACTCAATCGCTGATGGCATGATTTAAGTCTTTTTTTTTTTGTGTTGTATGTAATAGTTTTACTCTAAATCTCCAACCGCGGCGTCAATAAACAACTGAAAGCACACCCTGGGAAGGCAAAAGAGCAATGTTTTCGGTTCTCTCCTAACCATTAACACCCTAATGCCATATCATAATCTATTTCGATTCCCAGCCTTAACCCACTGTGATTTTAGCAATGTTTCCACCTATCAAATCTAAGCCAAACATCGAAATGCTACTTGATGATCATCAGTTCTTGTGTTCTTTCAGCTCTCAGCCGGATAAGCTACGTTTCCTCTCTCCTCTCAATGTGTGGCACATAATAGCTGCAATTGTAGAGCTCACGCAGTGACCCACACAAGGCTCTTATCCCGCCGCACCGGGCTAGCCGCACAGCCGAATACACTACCTTTTAAGACTTGATTGCTGTATTTGCGCCATTCACTGGCTTTTGTGTGTTTTCATTGTGTACACCCTAGTGTAATAACAACAGAGTGGGACAGTAGGAGGGAGCTATTGTGTCCTTGGAGAGTCATTTCCGCTTCAATGGAGATGGGTTTTAGCATGGAGCGCTTCGTCGAGTGGGAACAAAAGTGTCAGATGTTAGCAGCTGGAAACAACTGCTGTTTTCTCTATTTCAAATATTTTAAGTAAATAATTTGTCTATTCTATTAACCTCTGTTGCAGGGAAGCAAACGCACATTAGGAAGACTGTGCATTGCACTTAGCTGGCAATTGTTAATTTAACCTTGATAAACAAAACAATATTCATGGTAGCCTTTTTTAAAAGATTTATGATACATTATACTGTTTAATTTTCATGGAAATGGTAATGATAAAACGCCTGATCAGAGCGAGGAATTCATTTAATTTATTGAACTATTCATGTATTGAATTGAATCTTGAAAACAAACAATATTCTAAGTAGACTTGTTTTTTTTTTTTTTTAATGTATTAATTTTCCTGAAGATGATAATAATCACGACTTCATGGAGATGATAATAATAACCTGGACTTGGGCAGAGTGAGAAATTTATTTATGTATCTATTTTATTATGTATTTATTAATTGAATGTAACAAACAATTTTTTAAAAGACTTATTTTACCTTTTATTTTTCACAGAGATCATAATTAAAATTTTATGGAGATGATTAAAAATAATGGACCTGAGTAGAGCAAGGAATTTATTTATTTATTTAACCTTGATAACAAACGATATTCTCAGTTGATTTTTTTCTGGGAGTAGTTGATCATGGTAATAATACCAGTATTTTCATGGAGAAGATAAAGATTGATAATGGATCTGAGCAGAGTGAGGAACATTGTACTGGACACAACCCATCTTGTTCATCAAGCTTTCGAAATCTTACCCTATGGTCAGTACAGTAAGGCTCATAAAAGCTGGACAAACAGACTCAAGAGATAGCTTTGCCCACGGAGATATTAATGCACTGAATAATAACCAAACAAGAACACACCGATAAAACAATGATTCACTCCCAATTTCATTGTATACCAGCTTTAATATGACAAAAAGGTATTCTGTTCTAGTATGTTCTGATCTATTCTCCTCTACTCTCCACGCTAATATCCAAATGTATTCAAATACGCTTCCGTGGTTGATATAGCTTTTCACATCTCGCTGGGCACCATCTACTGTGTATTATCTATATTATATATTATGCATACAGATCAGCCCACTGCGATAAAATGGGGATACATAAATTGGAGTTTTCATTAGTTTTTTGCCAGGTTGGGGGTCTGAAATTTCCAGTCCCAGTTGTCTGGAATGCGGCATTCACCCTAACATGAATTTCAGCTATGTCCTCAGAGCGCTGCCTCGAGGTCTTGTTAGAGGAATCTCAGCACGATCCTAATTGATTCATACCATGTGGGAGGGAATGAAAAATGCAACTATAGTCAAACGTCAAATAATATTACCCTTAGTGTACTCGGCCTAATGTAATTAGGGCCTCTGTGTCCTGTTTTATTCTCTTGGAAATATATGAATATTGGATTTGGAAAGCTCAGAGCTTTGCCATCAGAAAGCAGAGCAAGTCCAAGCAATTTGAGATGACTTCATATACTTTTGTAGTTTATAGGAAATGTCTACGCAGTGATGCTGATATTCCCTGACTGGTTTTCTGCTCGTATAAAAAGAAGGCAGACTTTACGGCTACCATTAAAAGATCCTCTCACTTAAATGAAGCATATTCCGCAAAGGTCACCGAATCATTGGAGGAGCCTGGCTTTGCCGTGCGGACGCTTCGTACGATATGCACTTAGACAAGTGTTGCCGTCCCGTGAGGAACACCTCATGGCATGATAAAGTAACTAAACAGATATGCTGTGTGCCAGACCGTTCTGTCCAGCAGACTGTGTGAAAAGCCTGCATGTGACATGCGTTCCCCACTGGGGCCACGGGGGAAGGCTGACGATTCACTATGAATTTGCGTTTGCGCACATCATCTGTGTCGAGAACAAAAGATGCGAATTCTATAGTGTCTGAGGCCATTCCTGCCATTAGATACATGTTAATACGTAAAACAGATCATTTCTGTTGACAATTACAAACGCCTGCTGGCGCCGTCGCATTTTCAACCTGAATTCACAAAGTGACCGAACCTGTTAAAAGTCTTGCTCTGGTGTGAAATCGCAGTAAATCCTCTTTTGGTGATTTTCCAGATCACTGATGATGGCTGAGTGGTGGCTCTTGGCACCTTCAAAGGACAAAAACACTCAAGTAAACCCGTTCCATTGCACAAGTTGGAGCTGAGATTTAATGTCAGCCACCCGTTTTTTTTTTTTTTTTTTTAATACAAACTGTCCCAAATTAGGCTTGCGGGTGACATGGAGTTCATCCCAGTTGGCTTTGACACTGGACTGGTATCCAACCACTTACAAGAATGAATGCATCTTGTTTTGTTATTGTATAATCGTATTATTGCAAACGCAACAGTATTCTTGTAGTTCTTGAGAATGGTCTTGGTCTCAAATCACACTGTGCACTCAGAATTTTTGACCAAGACCGGTCAAGGCTGTGCTAGTAAATTTTTTTATGTAAAATGACAGTTATTGTGCCTTGTCTGGACAATTAATTTTTAATAAGTATGGTTGCATAATTTGTCAGAAAAGATTTGTTTAGTTGTATGATTTCAAAACAGCATTAGATTTGCTTTTTTGTTGCAAACAAAAAAGTTGCTTTAAGAAAAAACACAATCCAGTATTTTTCATACCTAAGATGCAAATAAAAAACTTAATTTTCTCAAAAATCAACAGCCCTACAACCAGTGTGCCTTGTGTGTAAAATGTCCCAAAATGTGGAAAAATTTTATCCGCATCAATAAACCAGAGAACATTACATATTACCTACAATACGTATTTTAGCATTGATAAGCCAATCGGAGAACATTAGGTTATACATACAGTATATACAAAGTGACCGGACTTACAGCGACAAACCAATCAGTGAATTTCATGTATTCTCTACAGTATGTACGCAGGCAGCGATGAACCAATCAGAAAACATTATGTATGCTCCCTTTTGTTGCTGACCGAATCTTTGGGCATGCACCATTTATATGGGGCGCCCTATGTTTGGGTTAAAAACAGAATTGAGAAAATATGGTAGTTAAACAATATGCACAAAATATCATCACATCAATGTTTTTTTTTGTTTTGTTTTTATAGAATCATAGGTCTAGTAAACAGTAATTATATTACATACTGTACTTTTTTATACTTTTTTCCACTGGTCCTAACTGTTCATTGTCCAAACCGGACTAAGTTGGAGGAACACAGAACAGATTTGACAACTGACAGAATTGTGGTAGGCTATACTTCCTTAACCGCCTCAAGGATGTGCATCCTTTGCTGGGCCTCTTTCAGGATAGAGTTGATGTTGGTTTCCTTCTTCAGGTCCTGAGAGACTGTAATTCTCAGGAACTTGAAGGTTTCGATGGTTGACACAGGGAAGTTGGACAACGTGAGGGATGGGCAACTGTGGTGAAAGATGTTTCCTTATGTCCACAATCATCTCCAAGTTCTTTCTGATAGAAAAATTGTCACCGTCTTTGATAGGACAGATGTGTCCATGTACATTCTATCCAAACTTAGGGCAGTTTCACATCATCGAGATTCACATATTCATCAGCCAATTGACAAGGAGAAGTATGTTAACCATTTTGAATACCAGAATTTCTACATAGACTGGTCATAATACTTTGTCTGAGGTTCATCTAATTCACTGCAGTGATGAAATACAGCAACTGAAAACTAATTGGAGTCAGCCAACCTCATGTCCAAAACGTGATGTGGTGATGTGAGGTGTTGATTAAAATTGCGGTGCTCTGTAGACCTAAAACACAACAGTTTGCCATTCTCTTCTGAGGGCCATTTTAACAAATGACGACAGGGATTGATTACTTTGATCAAGCTGGAAATGATCTCAAAAATCTCTAAAAAAAATCTCAAAGTTTTTCTGTCCACGGAAAGATGGATTTTCTATCCAACGGCACTCGTGATCATCCATCCATTTTTTGTCTCGCTTATGCTCATTAGGGTCACGGCTGAGCTTTTCCCAACTGACTTAAGGCAAGAAGCGGGGTACAACCTAGATTAATTTACAACAGATACATTTTACTCCAGCATACAACACTGTTCCAAGATTGCCTTTAGATAGAGTGGACAAAATGGGCTTTTGCTTGTTTCGCAGATTTCTAACTTCAAGATACCAAAAGGACTTCAATGCTGTTACCTCTTTCATCCACTAATGGCGGAGCATCTAGAGTAGGGTGTCCAAACTACAGCCCGGGGGCCATTTGAGGCCCACATCCACTTTTCAGTGACCCTCTGCAATTATTTGAAATGGCAAAGCAAGTGGAAAAAAGGGAAGGGACGGTGTAACAAAAACTACTGAGCACTTTATATTAATAACATTTAGATATTTTAAAAATGGTCAGCTAACTAGAGTTTATTCATGTTTTGATTCTGAATGTGTAATCGTCTGCTGTTGAATGCAGGGGATCCAGGTCTGGAGGGCTACAGGACCTGTGTCCCCCAAATCTCCTAAATTATTTGCCTCATCGCCTTTAACAGAAAGCTGTTCTCTAGAAGATTAACGTGTGTTTAATAAATTAGTCTAAGAATTTCATTGGCCCATTCATTCTTCCATTTTCTGTATGTAGTCTCCAAATGAAAAAGTTAAGACACCCTTATCTAGAGCAAGATACTTGCTCAATGAGTTTTTGACATAGTCAAGATCCGGTTATTTGATTCTGCTTGTACCTTTGAATGTCGTTTAGGCTTTAAATTCTCACAAAACTGGCTATTGCATCTTCTGACACGATTGTTCTTGTAAAACTTGTATCCTACTGAGATGCTAACATTTGCTAGTGTTGACTTGGCTATCAAACGTGCAATCACGTCAGGGTTCGTTCAAGATCACAATTGTTCTTAAAACATTTTGAAACAGTTTTCAGCTGTGGTCCCTTTTCTTATTTTTCCCCAGATGGAATTTTGGAGTTTTTTCCTTGCCCTTCTGTGAGCTTTGCTCAGGGGATGCCATTGTGCATTTGTGACGTTCTCTGATTGTCTCACTTGTGAAATCCATTGAGACCCAGTTATGTTAAGTGCTATACAAATAAATTTGACTTTGCTGTTTTTCTAGTCGCAAGAAACATTTGAACATGGCCAAAGGTGCTTAACACTTTGTTAAGAGTTAAAGCCCCTATTCCAATGAGATTCAAGCATTTCCGAGTGTTGATGAAAACAAAGATCAGCAATGAAAACAGTTTTAGCTCAATTAAGACTTTCATAATGTCTTAAGAAGCTCTTAAGAACAATTACGACTGAACAAAGCAAGAGGCGATATAAAGATCAAAATGCTTATAATATCTCTCTGCCGATTTTGTATTTCTCATGCACACATCGAACTACGGACCACAAGAAACCTAAAACTCCCTAGGAACCTCAAATGAACTGATGTAACCTTTGCGTTGTATCCTATCTGACATCTGCCTTTTTCAGCTAAGCTTAAAAAGCCATTAAATCACTGTTATAATTGGAATAATAAGCAGTTTTAATCCCCAAATGATATTTTGTCCATTTCCCCCACTTCATCACATCTTTGTAGTGTAACCTTGATTGTGTAGGACACGCTTAAGAAGTGTGAAGTGTGCGAGTTGCTTTTTGCACCTCATATAGTGGCGAAACCATCCTGAGAGCCTGTAAACACAATGGCAGCTAGCACACTCTTGAAAGCAGAGGCTTCGATCGGCGCTTGCCCTCCTGAACAAAACGTGATGTGTAGCATTGATGCTATCGGTGCGCGGGGATTGTTGGTGCTGAGATGTTGAATAAAGTGATGCAGGAAAAGTGGAGACCTCATATTGAGTTGCAAGAAATAAAATGTGTGCAAGCAGAGTGGCCTACTGTATATCTGTGCTGGAAATTGAGTGGTGAAGTGAAGCATGTTTTTCTTTATCAGTGCTGGGGAAGCTGAAATCTCATCCCTGGTTGTCATCCTCAGTAACAGCAAAAAACTTTTGCAAGAAAATGATTTCACAGCTCCTGAAGAAATTTTTCTTATCAAGATCAGAACTCTGACTTTACTAAGGATGTGCCGATTATCGGGCAGGCTGGCATCTCGATTTTCGGCTTTTGACAAATGTTCGCATCAGCTTTTTATAAAAATCTGTTGGCTGAATATAGATAAATTCAAAACTAATAACTTCAGAGAAACTATTTAAATTATTATTTAGTTGAGTTTAAATCTATTCTGTCAATCCTGGCAGCACTATACTAGGGGTGGGATTTTTTTTCAAAATCCATCGTTGCTCGCCCAGACTCTTATCATTGCTCTCTCATTATATTTCTATGTGTTATTCTATACATTTCGTAGATGGGGGATAAACTAATAAAGTAAACTTTACCTGATTCTTTTGTGTGTTTACAATTGAACAAGGTTGGTCATATTGACATTGAGTTATTATGGTATTGAGAGTTTAGAGTTATTATTTGAGTTATTATTGTTATTACTCTGAGTGTTACTATATTGTGATTGAAAAAGTTTTAAAATATGTAATTAATTGAAGGTGCGCCTTATAATCCGGTGCGCCTTATAGTGCAGAAAATACGGTGTGTGTGTGTGTATATATATATATATATATATATATATATATATATATATATATATATATATATATATATATATATATATATATATATATATATATATATATATTCAGCTGTTAAGTCTGTCTTAAGTCTTTTCACTCAGACACAGTGCAGGAAGTAGAATAGTGAAGCCAAAGTGATATAGTTACTTGAAAAACAAAATCTGGTATATTAGTCACACATTTATAAAAAAAGAATATCACCTTGAACATAATTTGCCAAACTCAAAATGTAATTCATAACCTTTCCCTCGCATTTCAAATTTATTTCTTGTGAGGCGGATTCTTTTTGCTAGCTGCAGCCGAATTTGACTTATGAAATAGCAAGTTATTAAGATTCAACGCTGCCTCGTCTACAGAACAGAAGTAATTAAGCATAAATATGACCGTCACGAATACTGAATATGAATGTAATATTAATTCCAGGAGGTTTTGATCTGTAAACTTGTGACCTCTTCACTTTAGCTGCTTGCAATTACAGAAAAGTCAGTGTTGGTAGTTTGAATGTAATGTTTACACATTAAGCCGCATCACTCATTGACTTTAATTACAATCAAATTCAAGTCTGTGAGATGCTCTAAGTGTGCTCAAATTGCTTCTTGCAGACAGGCCGGGTATAATCTTGGCCCGACTGTTGGATGTGTAAGCCGCAGACTCATTTTGTCACTTTTGGGTGCTGCGAAAGGCGGGTGCGAAATCACAGTGCTGTGTGTTCCCACATGTCAAGTCAATGCTGAAAATATAGCTTGTATAAAAGACCAAAAGCATTGACCGGAGGACTATTTTTATGTGTATGTGGCTTTGAACTCTGCGGCACACAGCTTGCTACGTATTACTTAATTGCTAAAGCGAGCAGAACAATTGTTGCCAACTCGACATCGGAGCTTTTCTGATATCCTTTGTTATTGCCATAACAATAGGAATGTGTATTTAGTATCAAAATGTTGCTAACAGTTTTGTATTATTATAATGTGCAACACAATCATGAATGCAATTAATCATAAAAAAAACCTGTTATGATAATATCACATACTACCAGCATAATAATTTCTGGGACTGGGATTTACTGGTAGATGTTTGTTTGTTTTTTCATCATAGGAAATAATGTAAATTAAATAAAATCCATGCAGTGTTTTGGATTAGTGGATTTTAATGGGTTTGTTTTTTGAAAATGGCTCAGTTTTGCAATAACTTGTCTAATGTTCCAATTAATTTTCTCTGCTTTTGAAAAGAAAACTATATTGTTACTGTAACTGCATTATAAATTATTACATTGGAATTAGTGATGCTCGCCAGATAAAATGTCACATACTCCCTACAAGGCCTTAGCATAGTGCTATTTGAGAAACACTGTTTGAAAGTAGACTTCTATCTAAAATAACACAGACACTTTTGCATCACTGCATTTTCTGTCAGTCCGCACCAATCCAGAAACTGAATCATACTTAACTTACTTCAGTTGGAAAGAATGCTGTTTTTGAATAAAGGAATTTAGTCTGATTAATTCATTAATTTTCAGTTGCAGCTCTACTGTTAATATAATCTAAAAATATTAATAGTTCTGAAATAAAATTAAAGCACTCAGCATTTGAAAATGATCGAAATAACAAGAACATAATTTCAGAATAATACTGTTACCTAGTTGTGGTTATTAGAACCTCCTGGAATTACTCATTTAATACCAAAGACATTTTTTTACGTTATTGTATATATGTTACAGTATATGTTTACATGGGACTAAATGAATTAAAAAAAAATAGTAATTAATCACTGAAAACAGTTAAGTATTAAAGCCATCAATAACTTTAGGTACTTCGATATTCAAGTAATGGATTACATTAAAATATAAAATGTCTAGTACTTAAGTACCAAAGGTAATTAATTAGTTTGCCAATTAATTACCTTTATCGATCTGCTACTTGACACTTAATTACAGTATAATCCAAAGAAAAAGGATTATGTACTCAAGTACTAAAATATTCACTTAAAGCAGTTGGGTTCTTTAAAATTCAACTATATAAGATAAATGATTACTAAGGTAATACATTACTTTAGTAAAGTCATACATTACTTTAGTTATTAACTAAAGTAATGTATGATTTTAAGACTTGAGACTTGAAGTAATTACTGTAATTAGTTTATCACAGAATTACCTTAAGTCAGTGCTTCTTAATTTTTATTTAGCCAAGCTCCCCAGGAAAGAGACCCCCCCCCCCCCCCCCCCCTTATTCTAAATAAGATTGTCATGTAGAAAAATTGTTTAAGTATACCTAAACCTGTATTCTTTTCGACATTTTACTTAAAAATCGAAACGTAAAAACACGTCTTTGGTAATGGATGAGATTAATGATTTAACATATTCAGCTTTACAGCATGGCGTACATTTGTACATAGGCATTTTAGACCAGTAACTGATAATTTAGCATGCAAATCGTAAAGTCATGTATTTTTTAAGCAGTTGTTGATAAAATCAAAGGACAATCAATACATTGATCTTTGATATTACTCATACAGCAGAAGGCTAATAACGTTTCCTCGTCTGCACATGAACCCTAAGCATAGCCTGATAACAGGTTGTTCTAGGAAAGTGTTTAGGAGGGTGCAGAATGTATATCCATCTCTGTTTTGGAGATGGCGGATTTCCACCTGCATCCAAGTGACACTTTGACAGTAGCAATCCCACCTTATCTGTCCTCTTCCTCCTCAGCACTTCCTCTTTCCGCACACATTACCCTTACCTTCCATCATCGCCGCCTGAGCCATTTTCAAAGGTCTGCTGTGATAAGTGTGCAGAATTAAAACCGTCTCCTTTTAATTACTTTTCATATTGGGTCTAATCCAAAAGTGCTTGCATTCTATACATTATGTATGTTTGGTTTCAATCTCCATCAGGGTTTAGCTTGCTTCAGGGCAAAACACACAAATGCAATTAAATTGATTATAATAGAAAGGAAGCCTTTTTTTCCTCATAGTTGTGAAGGAAAACAAAAAGGGAGGGAGGAGAAAAACAACAATTCACATAATCATCACAATGTGAGAACATGAGTTTCATTATTTTGCAAATAATGAGACTCAAAACAATGCGTTTTAATTACTGTGACGCCTATTTTTATCCACGTGCATACAAGTGTACAGACTTGGAAACAAGCATGGTGAAGACAGCTATGATTTGTTTATTTTTTTTAATGAACAAAACTATTTCCAGTGACTTAACACGATTTACCTGCTGTGTACAAAACACCGATAGAGTGCACGACTGAATTGCGTGTACACATTGGTGATTTGTCTTTGACTGTCAGGAGACTGGCAGATAAGAAAGTAAATGGAATAGAGACCAATTACAACAGGAAGATCATATGTCTGCTCAAAGGTCAACACACATACACACAGATGGGCGCCTCGATGACCCTACATGAGATTTCCAGCTAGCTTTGTTTGGAAAGCTAGGACAAAAAAGACATGCTGATGTGTCTGGATTTTTTTTTTTTTTTTTTAATCGTGTGAATACAGTACAGTCGGCTTGGGGGATAATTGAAGCTGACAGCAGGTTGAACACAATGGCTCTGTGGATTACAACAATCATAAAGCCCATGATCATCACAACACCAGCGCATGATCACAGTAGAAGCAAAATTGCGCTGTTGACATCAAATTGTTCTAGTTCCATCTATCCTGGTGTGATGATGCTGAGACCTTGTTTCACCCTGAGGCGCCCGCCATCTTGTGCCAAGGGTGCTGCTGCGTGATCCAAAGCCTTTTAAGGCTAAACAACATGCATTTCTCATACTCACAGTTGAAGGTGGCTGTAAATATAATGTCATGTTGTGTTTAACCCTCCTGTTATGTGGTTGGGTCAAACTGATTTGCTTGAAAGTTATTGTTGATGTAGGTTTTCATTACAAGACTTCAGGCCATCAAAATGTAGTTTGCATGCATTTTTTGTTTTTTTGATAAGTAAAACACGGTTCCAAATGACACAAGAATATTAAAGCGGTACCTAACAACATAGAATCAATTTGCAGCCATAACAGACAGACACTCCGACAGAAACAAAAGTACAATTTGACCCACGATTATGTGTTTTACACCCCTGATATGCACATCATAATCACAAACATTTATAGGAGATCTTATTCACTTGATACCCAATATTTATATATTTAATACTATATTTTTATAGTAGCTACATATTTCGGTTCCATTCCATAGTTGTTTCACTATTTGACACCTTGAACAGATACACACATTTGCTTTACCGGTGGATTGTCTGCTGGTGTCAAAAAAAAAAAAAAAACTGCAGATAAGCTGCAAAGGACTATGAACCCCAGGGCTCAAATCATGAGAAAAAAAGTTGTGGCTTATAATGTGAAAAATAAGTTAACTGTGTGTGATTCAAGTTGTACATAACTCAATGTGATCCCTAGGTGGCGTACAGCTACAATTCTTTAATGAATTCAAAGTTAACCACCTAGTATACTTATTTCATAAAAGTTTCGACTTGTGATAATCATGGGGTGCCAGAAACATCACCTAAATGTATAATAACCCGAGCAATGTAATGGGATCAGTCAAGCCTGCCAATCATTACGACAGACACACAAACAGCATTTCTAGGAAAAATTCCATATTTCATTTTCAATTAATTTCTCATTTTCATAAAGTCAAAACGTAATTGCATGCGAGTGAGAGCAAACATCTGTCCCCATCGTTTTCAATAAGCACAAGCTGTCAGGCATGTAATCAGAAAATGCCGCCCTGTCACTCATATTACTCTTTCAGTCAATGTGCAGGCCATAGATGTGACGCTTTGGACCTTTGATGCTTATTTCCTTGTGAGAGCCATGAGTGGAAGGAAAAAAAAAAAAACACTTCCTGACTTCTGAGTGGGCTTTTAACCACTGATGCTCCCCTTTCAGCAAACAGGACGTAAACTATGTTTTCTCCTTCTTTGAAGGTTGTCTGTGTTTGCCGCGACTGTTGCTTCAAATTATCACTATAAACACAATGCATAACCATTTTTGAAATGCTGATATTTGCGAATATTATCATGAGACGAGCGCATTGCAGCAGTCTCCCCGCTTGGCGCGGGAAGATGAAAGCGACGGTGAATTGCTATTATGGATGGAGAGCACTCTGAGGAATGCGCTGGCTGGCCACTCGGGGGTCACTTCTGCACGTTCCGCTCTCTGGGGGGGGGGGGGGGGGGGGGGGTCTCAAGCTGAAGCATCACCTGCTTTGATATTGCTTGTAGAGCTTCTATCTTTTGCTGCCACGAACACACTTCACATAGAAAACACACCAGACACTTACAAATCAACACTGATGAATCAGTGCAGGCTACACGACCTACTGAAGTGGTACCGTGTAAAAAAACGCTCACCAAATTACAGTTACGTTCCAGATGGCCGTTTATTAGTTGAATTTGTTCGCAAGTTGTTAGTATGTGTATAACTACAGGGTGACACAAAAAACAGAACTTTTTAACGTTCCAATAAAACCAAGAGTGAAGGAAGAAAAATATTTTGTTCATAGTAATTAAACCCTGAAACATGCCGTCTGAGAGACTATGCTAGGATTTATTTTTAATTTTTTTAAATGATGTGTTTTAAATGTCTGAATGCATTCTTAAAATCTGTTATTGAGATAATCCATTGACCACTGCAACATCTCAGCTGGGATACAGTGAATTTTAGCCTGAATCCTATGCTAGCAAGGCTCTCAGTGCACGATGTCGGCGGTAGGAACTTGTCGTGCGCTGTTAGCTTGGTGGGACCAAAAATCGTTGGAAAGTCGGCGTTTGTCGCGGGATGTCGGAAAAGGTTTTAGGTCGATTCAGCGTGTTGAATCAGATCGGGGCCTTCAGAAATATTTTCATCCTGAGTGGCTGTTTAGCTAACGATTGAGCACAAAAGACGAAACCTAGTTTCAACAGGATGAAACAACATCACACTGCATGGAAATTAATAGAGGATTGCTCGTAACGGAATGATCTTAAGATTCTGTAACAATCCCTGGTCCCCTCGATTGCCAAATTTGTCCATTGAGTTCATTTCTTGTGGAGCAATCTCAAGAAGAACGTGTAAACGACACGGCCATGACCTCTGAATGGATTAAAACCAAGAACTCAGGATGAATTTCGGTTTCCCAGCTGAGATGTTGCAGCGGTCAGTAAGAAATTGTGGTGAATTTCTTTAACACTTGTAGTGGTTCTTTCCCAGCCTTGTTTCCAGAATCCATTGGCAAAGCTGGTTGCTGATGAAAATGAAGGCCTCTCTGACTCTTGACTGGAAAAAGATTTTATTCTGTAGTTTCATACGACTGATGTTAAAAGCAGACTCTCATGAAGTCAAGATGGCAAGCGTGCACGTGGCTCTTTGTTCTCTTAAAAAGCCTTCCAACATAAGTCTCCTCCTACCCTCCTCAAATTACATGCCTTGGTCAACCTATGCTATGTGGTGCCTGGTCATTGGTTTAACTGTTAGGTGGGGTCAGGTGGTCAGGGGTCCAGTAACCCACAGCCCCCTAGGATGCACCGGGAGAGAGGAATTCCTCTGTTCTCTCTTATCTGACTTGGATGTTACACTAACAAAACTACCACAATGAAACTTCAGCAAAATACTAAAAAAAAAAAAAAAAAATGAAGGCTCAATGGTCACATCTCAAAATACACTACAAAATTTCAAAACCAAATTTGAAGGATGCATTCGAACAGAAGCTGGGTGGAATTATCTGTAATGTATGTCTCTGTACAACACATAAAAAGCGCTAAATTCAAAATCTGTTCGTATCGCTGGATGTTTGTAACTCCAATTTTTGTACATAGAGAAGTGTCTGTATTTTTATAAAGGACCTTTAGCATCCTCAGGAGAATTACTTAGTCATCATGAAAATGTAGCAGAATAATGAAACTATAGGCTCTTGAGGTGGTCTTTAAAACGCCCACTGCCCTGTATGTGGATGAGATTATAATGTATGCTTTTTTTATTCACATATGCTTTGTATATTTATAATTGTATGTACCCTTGAAATAATATTTAGGGTTGTACTGTTTTAAAGGGTTACAAAATGCTTTTTTTCTGAGTGCGTATTAGGGATGGGTTGAAACAAAGTCATGACTTCAAATCAAATTTCAGTCGGCCTAGTAATTTCAAAAGTGATCAGTACAAATGGCAAGTGATAAGATGTCAGCATCAAACCAGTAATTTGTGTCTATTAAAATGCTTTTGAAAGGTAATCCGACTGCTCTTGCCAAACGATTTGAAGCACTCGTTCGCTGCTGGTCAGCGACTTTATCTTGTTTATGTTTTATTCTTCATTGTGTTTGCTATTTCGTTTCATACGTGTTCAAACTTTAGTTCATTGATTCGTATGAGTATGAAGCTGTCACTTTCTGGAGGTGTAAAAAGTAAGATTACAGGAGTTACATTAATTTTCGCCAACATCCAAGATGAGCTGAAATGTTTGATTTCCTTGGTCTTCTTTCAAATGTAGTCACACTAAATTAGTGTGCTGTCATCTAACGGTCAGCAGTGGGGTTACGCTCAATATAAAAAAAAGGACAGATATGGAGTCTCATAGTTATCCATTAGTAAAACTAAAGCATGAAAGCATTGCAATGTTCATTATTGGCATTTCAAATCATGTCCATCAAGTTGACCCCAGGCAAGAACTCACCTCTTTTTTGCACGACTCCCATTAGCCAGTGCACAGGTGTGAACAAATAAGAAATGAAATTCTTATGCCTGAGATCTCAGTTAGCCGTTCATGCAACAAACGGCCATTCATTATGTAGCCTTGGCTGAGGGCTCGGCTGGTTTGTTTCTTGAAGCTGCCGCCGCTGCATCTACGCTTAGAATAATTATCTTCTTCCCCGGGAGTCACCACATCACTCCACGTGTTATTTCAGCATTTCAAGGTGGGTAAACACCAGTGATGCATGGACAAGTAGCTTTGTTGACAGCATTATATTCTACAGCAAGTATTTAAGCAAATTAAAAGCATGACAACACACCCTACTAAAAGATTAAAGCTCTGTGGAGCCCAGGGTGTCCCAAAATAACCTGCAAGCTCATCTGTAATGCATTCTTGTTCACACAAAGGCACCCGGGTATGTTTGGTTTAACCAATAGCTCATTATTTAAGAAAATAAATCTTGTTAAAGCGCTAAGGTACCTCCAGAAATTTTTTGGTGGCCTTGAAATGAGATAGATGAGTCAATAAGACATAGGAGGCGGTATTGCGGAGGCGTATCATCCTTCACTTCAGCATCCAGCCATCACGTTTGCCGTGATGGTTTTCAAATGGAGGTGAATGCATTTGCTGTACATTCTGCTAATGAGTTTTCGAATATAGTAAAATCCCCCCTAAAAATGTTGCTGAGAGTGCAGTGTTCTGCTAAATTTAAGTAGTGGCAAAACATAAAGCTGTAAAGTTAATTATACATACTTGCATTTAATTATCACACATTTTGTAATAAAATATAAATTATTAAATGATCAGTATATACTTGCAGATGGAGGTCCTATTTTACTGCTGTAAGCCTTTTTGGCGTAGTTTGAGAATGCACTTTAGTGAGTCATTTCATAATAAGTGGCACTTATCTAAAAATCTTAAAAAAAAAAAAAAAATCTACTTGTTTCCTGCCATGTCTAGTTGAAGTTTATTTTCAAGTAGGGCTGCACGATTACGGCCAAAATAATAATCAAGTTTTTTTTTTTTTTTTTTCAATATTGAAATCACGATTATTCATCATGTTTGGTCAAATATGTCTTTTTAGTGCCATTTTTATAAACAAGCAGTACAAGGCTTGATACTTAAAAACAATAATCATAATAAACTAAATTAAATAAAGTACAGTAAATAATTAACTTACTTGCTGAGTGCAAACCAATAAAAAATGAAGCCTACTTAGAACCACACACATTGTTTATTTTTAAGTAGATTTCAATCAATTAGCAGACAAAATGTAATTTCTGGTCATTTCAAACCGAATTTATTCCAATTGTAGGCCAATTTTTCAAAATGGGTCTCAAATAACAGCTAGCACTGTAAATATTAGGAATCAGGTGAAAAACTCAACGCCATTTCACACTGGTAAATAATATATTAGGGTAAGAAAAGCAGAAGCTTTCATCATGCAAACATGGAGGAAACATTGCCCCCTGGTGGTAGGATGACAAGGTGCTTGATTTGACATGTAAGGTAGACATATTTTTAAATGTTAATATCACTGAGGATCAGCTTAATTAATTGTGGCAGCCAATATCGTGATCGTGCAATTAAACTTTGATTAATTGTGCAGTCCTACTTCTGAGGTATACATAAAAACGAAGAAAAGTTGATGTTGTGTATTTAAATTAACAACATAGCTTAGCTTAACAGTCTGCTAGGGTAATGCTAACTCTAAATAGCATCTATGTTGGGCTGCCATAACATTTTAAGCAATGGATTAAACACAAATTTGTATTTGTCCTTTATCCCCTGCGTGGAATGACCAATATTAGTGCTGTAGTGATGAATTGTGGGTCGTTAAAATGCCTCAATGAACAGAATGTTAATTTGTCTGTTTCTGTCCCCAAACATTGCATATAAAAAAAGCAGTGGCCAATCAATTGATGAAGCAGGACATAAGCTGTTATTTTTTTTATTCTTTTTGATTACATCATGACCATATGTTTATATACGGGATAGTATTATGTGTTTTTTTTTTTTATTTCAGATTTTTTTCTGTTATTTTAGCCATTGCTGACAATGAAACGTTTTGTCAGGAATTAATGGCTGAATATTTTTTTTATGTACCAAAAATACTTTTAAAACACATTTTGCTGTCAATTGAAAATGACATCGAGTGCTGAAGGCTCAGGAGACAACCAATCACAGCTCAATTCATAAATATCATATGACCAAAGGGTGAGCCGCCATTGATCGTGACTCAAGCCTTGAGCACAGGTGATGATTTTTTCAGTCAAGAGCAAATGGGAAATGTACTTTTGAAGTTAATACTTGTACATACAAAAAATAGGAACCAAAATTTTACTGGCTGAAAAATATCAATTTCAATGACCATGTTTTGTATTTGTTTCAATCATTTTCATAAAATCAGTCTGAAACGCACTTCATAATGTGCATAGCTGGAGAAGCCCATTATAGTATCACTGATTTATATGTTTATGAAAAAAATGTAACCCATAATCATCACCGCGTAGTTCCTAGCCATTTGAGCTCGCAGGACACCAACCTGTCCAGTTAAGAAGCGATAATGGTTGTGAATCAATTTCACCCACTGTTGTGCAAATGGGAAAGACAACAGGTGGAAAACAGTTAGCAAGACAACCTCTATTATGGAATTGTTTTGCAGACCATTACGCTCTCCTCATCTTTTCTGGCTAATTTGTTTCCTGTTTAGCATTTTTCCCGTGACTTCAAGGCTAGCGGTAACATGAGGCGTTATGTGTAGCCCGTAGTTCACACACCCATATGTGTCATGGCCAGGGAGTTTGCTATGTCTTTCAACATCTTGTCAAGAGTGTGTAAGAAATGCCAGGAGGCATGCCAGCGGACCAGGAGAGGTGAAGGGCAAGATAACAGCATCAAGAAGGCGCCTCTGTTAGGACACCATTCCTTGTCTCATCTGCAGCATCTTTACTGGGTGTAAATACTCATAAAACTGCAGGGTTAAAAGTTACCCACATTGGGTAACCTAGGACCAGGTCCCATGAGGTAAAAGTAACCTAATCTGCTCAAGTTACGTTAATTAGAAAAACGACCTAGCATTTTTGTGTTTACTGGTAAATATTGGCAATATCCTCCTGAGACCCAGTCTCATTTGTGTCCACTGTCGTGGACATGTTGTTTTAGGTCGATAACGAGTGACTCATTTGAGCTACTCCACTTAATCCTAGTTTGCAGAGTTCATGGCCTTTCCAATGATGAGAGGTAATGTGACACCTGTATAACTGTTTGTATATCCTCCTGAGACTCAATCTCCTCATTTGTGTCTAGCTTTTGGTCTCGGTAATGCAGTAAAATTAATTTCGCCCATTCAAAACACATGAGACATCATTGGAGAGGCCAAGATGTCCTCTTTTCAACACATTAGGACATATTAAGGGTAGCTCCAATGAGTCAAAAGCTGTTGAGCAAAACATATTTCCAATACATGGGACACAAATTATTTTTTTAAATCCTAAACAACCCTTTTCTGAACAAAAATATTCATTTTCATGTGTGTTTATTTTCATACAAACCAACTTTTGAGTTTAATTTTGCAGAACAAGACTAAATAGATAACTTTCAGGTTAAACGAATAACACAAAAAGGGTTGGGTCGAATGAATAACTGAAAAATGTAACTCAGATTTAATTTTCAGTCGTAGTCTTCTTCTGATTTATGGTTTTGTTCATTTGGTCCAAATGTCTTACCGTCAACATTTAAATGTGCTATGTTTTGGCACTAGAAAAAAATAACCAGCATAAAAAGTAAAAAAAAAAAAAAAAAAAAAAGCAAAAAAAAAATGCGATCGTACATCAATCAGGTGCAAATTTGTTACACAAACATGAATGTTGTAATGATATACCCAAACAAAGCTTATCCCTAAATTATTTTTTGACACTTATCAGTTCACCGCTCTGATTATCACTGAATGCTTTTTGCCTTTGTTTGTTTGCAGCCTTGTCGCATTTTACTTTGTGGCTGATATCAATCAGACATTTTTGTGTCACGTTTTCTCAACCAAGAATCACATTACCGTCTAATCTCACGCTCGAAGAAGCAAAGCCAGATGAAGATGTGGGAGATTTCTACTTCCCAACTGTTTTCAAATTTAGCGATTAAGATCCCTGTCTGTGTTAATCCTGTCGTTTGCATTTGTTTGGGCTTAGATGCTATTGTAGCAGCAAGGGGAAATGAACACTGCAGGTCTTCCGTTGGAAACACTTTTTAAGATGAATAATTGGGGGAAATCTGTTTGTGGAAGTGATCAAAACTTACCGGAGAAGACGCATCACAGTCACAGTGCAGTCTAATCGACATTTTGATTGATAATGTACTGTGTATACGAACGCCTGAACTCATACCTCAATCTCTCTTCACTTATCATCTAACCACCAAATTCTGAATTTCTGAATTGTTGAATGGTCCTAGCCGATCTATCATGTAAAACCCATTTAATCATGTTTAATGAAGTGCACTTTATTTATACCATATGTTCTCTAAAACTACTTTTTAGGAAAACTTCGTAGTGCACCATACCTGGCGAGCATGCTAACATAGCCACGATAAACTATGAATGGGTTTTCATTTTTTATTCAGAATCACATAGTCTAACGTCTAGAACTTCTTGCTGTACACTCTAACAGAACCTAGCGTCATTTTTCACTTTTAAGTAAATGTTTTCATCCACGTTGTGTCCATCAGACTAGCTGGTTTACTGTTAAGCTAACAGAGCAGTGCTTCTAGTTTAATGTAATGTTCATTACCCAGCTAAAATGTCCCAAAACACTTATTTCCTGGTGACAATGTGCTATGACGCATTTGAGTCGAATGAGAAAATTCTGATTTGCCGCTTTTTTCCAACATGCAACTTGCTAATCAGTTTGAGTGAGCACCGATTTGTTCCATGCTGTAGTGTAGCGCTTTCCTTTTTTTTTTTTCCTTTGAGAGCCACATGAAAAAAAAAAAAAAAAAAAAAAAAAAAAAAAAATATATATATATATATATATATATATATATATATATATATATATATATATATATATATATATATATATATATATATATATATATATATATATATATATATATATATATAATATAAAGCAAGCAATTACACATTGTCTACATAATGTAATCATTTAAAAAAACTGCTTTGGGGCTTTCTATTAGAGGTGTTGAGGTAAATTAGATTATTTTCACATTTCTAACAGTATCTACCAATACCTTCAAACCTTTTATTGCTGTTTTAAATAGCATCATGGGCCATGTCAACATGTTTCTTTAGCATATGCCACAGGCCGCAAAAAATGTGTTTGGCAGGTCACTAATGGCCCCCAGGCTGTAGTTTGGACACCCCTGCTGGAGCATATACATGTGACACAAGTTTATAACGGGTAATTAGTGACAGATTGCTTTTTTTCGCTCATATGGAAGTACCCGTTATTTTCATGCCAATGGTATCACGTGAGTGGCTTTATACATATGAATGATGGCATCGCTGGCATTGTATATGTATCATGTATCAAAGTAACAGCACGGCACATCCCTAATGTCCACTCTAAGTGTGTCACTGTCGAGGTTTGTGCATGCACATGGAGCTCTTCCATTTACAGGGATGCCCATTCCGCTGAAAAATAGTCCAGTTGCAACATAATATTGTGCTTGACTTAGCCTTTCCTACTAAATGTTTATGCTCTTGTGGTCTCTTAAGATGCCAGGGAGTGAGTCAACAGTCTTGTTTATTGTTGTGGTCATTGGCCTTGTGCAGAGCAAAAAAGAAAGAAAAAAAAAAAGGAAATGTGTGTTTGAAAGTGAAACCCTTGGGATGAATTGATGTGCGTCCTGGTTTCTTTCGGTGCTCTGTACAGGAAAGCGGGCAACAATAGGCAATAACCTCACACTTTAAATCAAGTTTGCTGAGCCCACATTATGCCAATGTAATTACATACTAATTGAACTTAATCCGTGTTGATACATGCGTGCTATTGTGTCCTGGCCCGGATGACAAAGCCCTTTAAGCCAGTTAGAACAGCACAAGCCCATTCTTGTTATTACTGCTTTGCAGTGATATGAATGGACCGCATGGACACACTCTGCTCTGAATAAAGCCTGACCAATATGATTGTTTTTTTCAGGCCAATGCAGATGTTTTTTTTTTTTGGTTGGGAAAAAAAACACACATTATTCTCCTGATTTATTCAACAATTTATCATGAATATAATTGCATTTGTTTTCCACCCAATACATTTCATTAGGCGTTATTATATGCAGGGTTTCACGAGCCAGCAGGGGTCAACAGTAAATATATTGCGACCAAAATTTCCATTTTGGTTCACAGAATGCAATTTTGTGGCGCAATTAATGAAGTTGTAATGACATTAATCTTTGTCATGTGTGTTTGTTTCAATAATAGTTGACTGTGTGATATATTTATATGAACTGTTGCCCTCAGGCAGCTGCTACAGGAGCCTGAGCGCAAGGACTGCCAGGCTGGCAAACAGCTTCGACCCAAAAGCCATCCAGATTCTAACGCAGTAATTTGCCTCACCACCAGTCACTTCACCGCATGCACACAAGCGCCTTACAAATCCTGCACAGTGCAGGAAATCTGCTAAATACATAATATTTTGCACAACATAATATTTTGCATCATCCTCACATGTATGCAGTTTACTTCATAATATAAGTACAGTAGAATGGAAGGCTATTCATGTATTAGTCGATCATTATTATTGCCCTTTTGGCTCATACTGTTTTTTTTTGTTGTGTTTTTGTTTTACTACCTACTTTATTATTTTGCTCGATTGTCACATGTAGTCTGCTCGGGGAAATGAACAGAATAAGAATTTCAGTTTGTAATATAACTATGCATATGGGCAATAAAACTCCTGAATCTTGACCCTCTTGAATTAAATCATGTTTGCCTAATCCAATGCTTCTCGATCATATTTTGCAAAGCTAATTATAAATAAGATTATCATCTATAAAAGTTGTATAAATATACCCAAAACCTTTCTCATTTTTTTATTTAAAAAGGAAAAAACAAAATAAATCAACTGCAAAGAACTGTTAACTACTTTTTAACCATATTTATATGGGTTACAGGTTAGTCTAAATCTGTAAAAAATCAAATGCATCCATACACACACACACACACAATCAGCAAATACTGACCATTCATACAATTCTTTTTGGGTGGTTTCAAGGGCCAAAATCAGACGGCCGATTATTGCTGCAACACTGCAAATACTGTACACCCCTGAAAAACAGCAATGCAAAAAACAGGTATTTGAACAAGGATGTGGAGACTTTAAATATACAATACACTGTTTATTGCACCCATGCAAAGTCATTGTGACTTTCTTCCTATGGTCATGTACCTTGTCACTGACCTTCAGATACATTTACGTGCAAATTATAGGCATTGAAGTAATATCTATCTGATAGTAAAATTGGATAATGGTGGATGCAGGACGTTGTTTGGTGAAATGTTTTCTTCCGGCCGTGTGACCTTTTCCCGAGTCCTCGGGAAGTCTTGTTTTTTTTGGGTCATTAGTCACAGACAGAGCAACCGGCAACCATGTTTGTTTTGTTACTTGATATTATTTATTTATATTTGTAAAAAAATGAACTGGTAGCTCTTAGGATTCGACCTAATTATCAGTTAGAGCACACAAACAGAAATCCTCCTTTATTCCTCCCAGGAAAAACAGTACAACTGGTGCCACTATGTGTTTTGTAATTACTGTAACATTTCTACCAAGTGGAAGTAATGTATGCAACTTGAGTAAGGAACAATTAGCTCTATCCCTAACTGCAGAGCAATTATAACCCAAGGCAAAAGGCTTTGTTTTTTTCATGTGAAGTGTAGTTGCAATAAAATAAGAGTTTTCATCTGTTTTGTTTTATTTGTTTTTTTCAGGCACGTTGATACACGGTTATCTTTTTCTTTTTTAGACTAAGCTGTAAACCAGAAAAATGCTGTAAAAATAATTAATGGTTGTTGAAAGTTGATTTCTATTGCGTTTTTTATACTTAAATTTTTTATAGATAATAGATAATTTATAGATAATAATCTTATTTATAGTGAGCGTGTCAAATGGAGGGGTGGGGAATAAATAATATATATATATGTGTGTGTGTGTGTGTGTGTATATGCTTGACTGTCCGGTAATTTCATTGCGGCATAGTAATAGTCATTTTAAATTATGTTTATTTTCCCCACATGAGACAATCTTCATTTCCTTTTAAAACCAATTTCAATGCTTCCTGTTAAATCAGATGATATTACACATTTTTCGACCATATTGTCAATTAGCTCTCTGTAATGTGACGGGAGGCTTAATTTGGAACGTGTTTCATCAAGATCATATAATAACCTTTTTGTTTGTCTTAACTGATTAATAAGCTGTGCGCTAGTTCACAACATTCATAATATTTCAAAGTCAACAACTGACTACAGAGCAGCCAGAATGTGTATGGAAATGAGCCTTTTTTTTTTTGTCCGCCCTCCACATATTTGCATTGCATCACATTCTACACGCCGCGTGTGCTCATCAGTGGCGGCGGCGGCCAAAGGAAAGCTGTGGCGAAGCTTGGCGAATTCCTCTGCTGTCAGTGTTGAAAGGTATCATAGTAGGGGGTCTTTCTAATTAAACCACAGGCCAAATCAAGACAGTGGGGGCTGCTCCATGTGCTTTGCAAAGTGACTTCCATTCCTCCAGCTGCCTAAAACCTGGCCTCTTTTCAAGGTGGTGGTTGAAAAGAAGGATGGAGGGGAGGGGGGAGGGAATCTTCATTTTCCTACACATCGCCTCTCCTCCCTTGCATCTTCTGCCTTATCCATATTTCATGTCGTGCTGCAGAGGTACGAGATTGTGTGAAAGTAATCCACTTCTGGATATTTAGTCCAAGATTAGAATCACTCGCCTCACTGCCTATAGTTATGCTCCCATTGATTGCCTCGGTCTGAATCTAAGTCAGGGATGTACAGTACACAGCATTTTCCCTAGGACTTTTTCAAATTGGATCAGTGTGGGTTCACAACAATTAAGAAATCCAGTTGAAGATGCGGGCTTCTTTAAGGGGATGCGGAATGAAAATATGGAGAAAAAAAATGATAATAAAACCAACCGTATCATGGGTGGAAAGAGTCAAAGGCAGGTTTAGATTTTAGCTCAGCCCCTGGTTATCACAGTCATCAAAGTCATACATTGAAGACAGTGAACTGGTGTCGGTTCATTTTTCACTGTTTTGAAACATGAAATGCACAATAAAAGTGAAAATTACTCTCATTATGTAAAATTTTATTTTACGTTTTTCTCGGTGTAGTGTCCTTCCTTTTCTACTTTTTGCAGTAACTAGATAAATAGCTCGTTCGGTGATAACATTTGTTGACGACAATCGCCCTTTTATTCAAATAAGATGACTCAAAGATGTAAAAGAATAAACACATTATTGTAAAATAAAATACAACATGCTGTGTCCCATGTGTTATTTGTTAAACAGTTGACTAGAGTGCTCACATTCATAAACACACTAAATGCTAGCTTAAAAGCTAATCACTAGCTTGATGAGAAGTGTTAGTTATTTTAAATGTTAATTATAAATAAACACATTTCTAAATTGCCTTTCTGAAATATCCAGTCAGTAATTAGATGGGGTTTTTTTTCTTCCCTTTTCTTCATGCGATCATTGGACAGTCTAGAATTTTTTTCCACAAACTTTTCGCATTTCATATTTTATCATGTCTCCCTTATGACCGGAGAGTTAATTATATGTAAAAATTGATGTCTCTCATCTGTGCAAAAATCCATATTTAACATTGACTTCATCTGAAAACTAATTTGATAATTAGAAAAAAAGATGGTGACACTGTGAGTACTGCTGCCATCGCAGTTTCATCACAACTTTCTCTAATCTCCAAACACTAACATGGAACCACAAATCTCACGATTTCAGATAAATCATTTCAATTAAATTGACACTACCATAAGTCTATATCAATGTGAAACATGGTAGAGTTTTATAATGACTGTAGGAATAGAATTTCATTGCCATGACCCCAAGTCATATTTTCCAATGCTTAACAAACTGCAATTCTTTGACAATCACAACAATAACACTGATGAGAAAATCGCCCAATAGCAAACAAATAAAAAAAGGTGTACTATGTTTTTATTAACAAATGCCATGATGCATTCTTGTGTATATTGCTTTGAAAAGACTAGAATCAATCATGTAATTGGTTTTCAAAATGCTTGAAGGTGCAGGTCTAATAAAATCCGTTTTTTTGGCCTGTTGAAACAAACCCACATAATGCTTAGTGTGGCGTCATACAAAAAAGGCAAATAGCTCTCTAAGTGTCTCCTTGACTGTGTTTGTTGTGACAGTGGACCGTTGAACACATTTTATTTCTCTGTGCATCAGGGATAATTGGCAATGATAATTAACGGGAACAAATTCCTTCTGTTGTGCATGATATTAAAAAATACAGTATATTATGTTGTAGAGGAAAGAATCCGAAGAAAAATAATGTGTTGATGAAAAGGTCAATTCAAGCTCATAAAAGAGGACAGAAGAGGATTTAACTGCAGAGGCCAAACTGATTAGAGATGCAAAATAGCATATCTTGATTATGGACACAGAACCTTTTAAATGGATCATAACATATATCATTAGTGTGTATGAATTTAGATGACAAATGTTTCAAATATCATTTGCTACCAGACCCGCCCCCAGACCTCTGCACATGAAGTGCATGCTTGTGCAGATTATTATTATCATTATTATTACACTACAGACAGTACTTATTATCTTGATTAATGATGGACGTATTATTTTTTGTCCCAGTGCTTCTCAGTTACATTTTGCAAAGCCCCCCCCTCCCGAAAAACCTGTCACCTCACTTTCCGCGCTGACTACAAATACGATATCTATAAAAAAAATGATTATACTTAAAACTGTATCCTGTGTATTGTTAACAAAAAAAGCAATATAAATCAACTTTCCACAACTGCTTTTTTTTACAGTGTTTATACAGTTTACAGGTTAGTCTAAAACGGAGAAAAAGAGCAAACTCCTTGCACCCCCCACTCATGCTCTAAATATGATTATTATCTATAAAAGTTGTTTGAATATACCTGAGACTTTATGCTTTTTAACATTAAAAAAGCATCATTAATTAATTTTAAATAACTCATTGCTACTTTTCTACAGCATTTATCCAGGTTACAAGTTAGTCTAAAACTGAAAAAAGTGCATCAAGATGAAATACGTTTTGTTTTTCTTTTTTGCAATTACATTTCACATGGCAAAAAGAAAGCCCTTTCCCTCACTAATCAAGAAAGACACAAACCTGAAATCTTAGGGTGGCACAGCCATATTTTCAGGATGTCATATATACTGTCTCCTTCAACACTTGTTGATGATTATTGCATTTTTATTCACAGTACATGACTCAAAGATGTCAAACTAAAATCACACTTGAAATACGACTGTAAAAGAAAACACAAAAAATGTCCGTACCCCACATGCCTTTTATTTTTTAATCAGTAGACTAAGCTACGATACTAATGTTTGCAAGCTAACATACTAGATGCTAGCTTAAATGCTAATGACTAACTCTCAGCTAAAAGTGAGTTATCGTCTATCTAATTGTTAGTTATCTATCTGACCCTAACCCTATGCCAATCATAAGTATGCACATTTCCAGCATCAAAATTATAAACACCATTAATACTAAAAATTATAATTGGGCTATTGGGGTGGTCAGCTATTTTATTGGGATGGGTTTGAGCACCCCTGGCCACCCCGTTGTGGCGCCCCTGCATTGTGAGGTCTCACAGCTCTCTGTCTATTTGCGCTTCAGTTCTGCCTGCCAGTCTCTCAAGACTGTCAACACGGGCCAAATGTCAGTGTTTAAATTTCACAACCTTGAAAAAAATGTGATTTTACCACTACTTCAAAATATTTTATCATTGAGTACTTTCTAGTTTCCCCTTACATCTAAAAGCCTTGTGCTTGCTAGATTCTTGGCAATGGGACCATATATTCAGTAATTGCGTGTGGAAAATGGTGCAAGCTGTATATGCTTTGTCTACAAGTGATATCTAAGGAACATGCTGGAATTGTATTCATTCCCCAGCATGGGTGGTACTTATTTCCTGACTTGCACTCTATTGCCATGATAGAGTTGTCATTTCATCAGCAGCTGGTAAATGCCTTTTTGACTGTGTTCAAAATGGCTGAAACGTTGGCACTGGAGGGAATTAGATATAAAGGACTGTTTGAAACCATGGTGTGTAACACTGAGGGAAAATAGGGGGGGTCTCTTGGGGTGTGTTGGCATGCATACTGACACGGCTCCCGCTGCATGTACAAAGGAAAGCTCAGATGGGGAAAAGCTGCATGGGGCTTGGCACCAAGTGCTCACAATGGCCGGAGGATGACAAACTATGCAAGTTTTTAGGTTTGGTAATGACCATCTAGACTATTCAGACCTCAAGGCTACTGTAGCGCTTCAATAAATCAGCCTTGTATTGGGTCTGTTTGGATGATTAGATGTTGACTCGTTGACCAATTAATTTAGATACAATATTTGATGATGTCAAATCCAGCGTATCACTCCTTTCTTCTTCTTCCACCATGTTGAAAACATTCCGTGAATAACATTATTTGAAATGTTATGATTATCAAAACAAATGTTCCCGCAGTTGCAAGTTATGAAACAAATAAGACCAAACAAATTAAATTGAAAGTCCTTTTAAACTTTTTCATTTGAGACTCAATGTGGTCATTACAAGGTGTGGGAAAAGAAAAAAATGACATTTGAGGAGACACTTCATACTTATTTGGTATTTTTAAAAACTATTTTCAAGCATTATCTTCACTTTTCTTTTAGTGTATTATTTATTTATTTTTAATGAAGTCATCAAATAACCAAACCCAGAACAGAGCTGAGTCATGATTGGCCCTTATCATAGTCTTGAGCACATATGGAGTCACAGCAAGCAAAAAAAAAAAAAAGAAAAGAAAAAGGTGTTAATTTTTCATGAAAAATCATTATCAAATACATGTAATTAAATTAGACAAAGTATGGATGTTTTAATGCTGGAAATTGCTTAATAAGATTTGTATGCTTTTAAGTGCTGCTTATCAAATGATATCGCTATCCGATAAAATTCTCAACAAACACAGCAAATGATTTACTTGCTTGTTTAATTTCACACTCAATGGTTGGACAAGCATAAAAACTGTCACAATATACGAGCCATCAAAAAGTCAATTTTGCATAAATATCCTCTTGAAATTGATACAAAGAGTTCACTGACACTTAGTTGTCGATACCGTGTTTAGTCATACTACTGTCAAGTGTGCATAATCTAGCCGAGTGATGCTGATTGGGTGGTTGGTGTGCACTATTTTTCCCTTAAAAAATAATAGACAATATATACACATACACTGGCATCAATCTGTCCCCGTTATCATACTGCCACTGTTTTAAGCAGCATTATAACATGCCTGATGAAGCAGTTTTACCACTCTACAAAGGAGTCTGCTTCCTTCACAGAGGACCAAGGTTTAATCTTCTCTCCTCATATTCTCCTTTAACAACCCTTGTTGAGTCAGGGACTTCTTTAAAAAATATATAAAAGAGGGGGAAAAGATATCTTTGAACGTGGTATTAGTTGTTTGATGCCCTCAATATGATGGAGTTTCGTTTAATGTTGCTTTAAATTGCCTACTTTCTAAAATATGAAAGTTTAGTGGTGGTGATGATGATGATGATAATGAATCTTAAGGATCACAAAACACTGACTCACAAAACACTGACTCAAGATTAAAAAAAAATAAAAACATCCTCTAACTTTATGGGTCATCCTATTATGTAACCCAAACTATTTTGTTTAATGTGCATTCATTGCACAAAACACCACAGACCTGAATTGACCAAGTGGCATAACAGTGTGTATTTCTTATGTTATGTCACCTAATAAGGGCAAGGCCCAGCTGCAAGAATATACCATATATTGTATACGACTCTAAGCTGCTGAAGCATGTAAGATTAAAATCAGATCAGAAACAAGCCCCAGGAGTTGGTGTCTAACTTGGTGTGAAAAGCCTTTGCCATGTTGCGGGAAGCTATACAGCAGCCGTGTTGATTCCCTCAAGAAGAATAGTTTTAATGAGCCTCCCGTGGCGACTTCCACTATCAGAATCTTGTAATTTTATTTATTTATTTTTTGTCACCATCCAAAATCACATTACAGCCCCATTTGAACGCAATTATTTCTCTTACTTCTTTCTTTCTTTCTTTCTTTCTTTCTTTCTTTCTTTCTTTCTTTCTTTCTTTCTTTCTTTCTTTCTTTCTTTCTTTCTTTCTTTCTTTCTTTCTTTCTTTCTTTCTTCACTAGCAATTATTCTATCTATCTATCTATCTATCTATCTATCTATCTATCTATCTATCTATCTATCTATCTATCTATCTATCTATCTATCTATCTATCTATCTATCTATCTATCTATCTATCTATCTATCTATCTATCTATCTATCTATCGGTATCTAGCCAGCCATTTTTGTAGCTTGTTAAATCTAGCTAACGAGCTAGCTAGATATTTTTTTAGCTAACGATATATGTATTTAGTTATCTATTTTCTTATCTATCTATCTATCTATCTATCTATCCATCTATCTATCTATCTATCTATCTATCTATCTATCTATCTATCTATCTATCTATCTATCTATCTTCAGCTAGCTATTTTTCGAGCTATGTGTCTATCTAACTAGTTTTTCTAGTTATCTATATCTACCTAGCCATTTTTCTAGTTATCTATATCGACCTAGCCATTTTTCTAGTTATCTATATCTACCTAGCAGTTTATCTAGCTTTATATCAAGCAATCTATATCTAGCTAACTAGCTAGCTTAGCTAACTAGCTTCCATGTTCTGCTACTCAGCTAGTAGCTAGAAGCCGCTAGTGAGCTTGTGCACCGACAAATCGGTTTTATGTTTCGCCATTACTCTACAGCCTCGCTCCTAACTCCAAATGTATAGGCTATTCACACAACAGAGACACATCGAAAAATTAACTGTTGATTGTATTTACTTGCTAATAAGTTAGCGAGCTAACAACATAGCAAGAAAACAACGCTCACTTGACTGGAGCTGGGTTTTCCGATAAGACAGTGGCTCACCCAGTATTGTTGGTCCTCACGCAACAGACGTAGATTTTATCAGAAGCCATTCTGGTTTGTTCTGTACACAGTCTTACTGTAAATATCAGTTCACTTATGAGATTTCTCCTTTCCTCAATCCAATTTGCTAAATTTATTTTATTCCACTTGGGAAACCATTTCTCAGATCTGTTCAGTGTTCAAATGTAATTGTCTTAACTGGATACATAATATTGGCGCCCAGTGATGAGAAACAATTCCACAGCCGAGTGGAAAATGTATTTAGATTGCAAGAAGCTGTTCTTCGCAGTTCTGACAGCAATATCATGTTTGTGAACTTTAAGAGTGAAAATAAGAGTCGGATATTTGAGTAGGATGTCTACAGTGAATTCTGAAGTCTATGGGAAACAAAAATATAGTGAAGCCTTTGTTTTTCTAACGTTTTTGTTAACCCATTGGCTCGAGGGATTGGGCTAGCCTTGGGCCAGAAGATTTAAGATCCTGGACTGAGAGAAAAGTACTTTTTGGACTTAGTAATAAAAGCTGGGGTTGAAAGGGTCAAATTCAGTGTTACAATTGATACTGGAATAACAGCTTGTTTTTTCCTGACACACAAAAATAATTCTAATGGATCTTGAACTGTATTTTCTTTTTTTTTCTTTTTTTTTTAATGAGCCCCATGGGTCTGAATGTGGACAGCTCCAGGTGCTGAAATGAGGTCCAGTGATGGTGTACACATCACCATCCAACCTTTTGACTTTCATTTGAATTCTATTGCAGTGGAAGTTAGGCATTCAGTTTGGAATGGGGAAAAGTATGCCTCAAAAGTTGCACAAAACTTCAGCAGTACATCCATTTTTTGCGACACTCCTTTCCAAAGAAGGAGTTGCCTTAACAAGCTTAACAAGCAGCATAAAGACAAAAAGAACAAACAAAGGAAGTTACTGGAAGTCTTTCTTTACTTGCAAAGGCTGAGTCTGTTATTGTTTCACAGCTTTTTGCTTATTTCTAAATGTCAGCATGTTTCATGTTATTTTTACACACGTATCGCAGTTTGTTACAATGTTCCTCCTTTTTTGTTTGTTTGTTGAGCATATTCCATTTCTTTTTCATTTGCTAAGATTAACAACAGCCTGTTAAATTGGACACAAATATCACGTCTCATCCTGCCACATCTCAAAATATCATTATAAAGTCTAAGCTGAACAGCTGCACCCCTCAGATGATTCCAACTCCGAGACAGTTAGCCAAACAAACAATATCACCACCTAGGTTGTGTGTAAAGCCTTGAGAAAACAAGAGAAATGGCAAGATTTGATATTTTCAAAACCCACACTAGCATGTGGAGATAATTCTGTCTCCACCCAGGAGGGCCTGAGCTGTGATTTGGGATCGCTCGACTGTAATGTGTTAACCGCCGTTCAACAGTGCTGCAATGCACCTCAAATATTTCTTGTTTTTTACCTTTAGACAATAGTGACAGAAGGAATTTAAAGTACTGCCAGTAGTAAACTTTATTAAACAGTATTGACTCCTGTTCATAACCCAGACTCAAACCGCTGAATAATCACTGTAGAAAATCATTGAGATGTTCGACAAGTGTAGGCTTTAATGATTTTAAATGTCTTATTATTGATTACAGTGGTACCTATAGTTTCACTGGGGAGAAGGTTTGTCAGAGCCAATCGTCCGTTACATCAAAGTACTTTTTTAAGTGACCAAGAAACACCAAATACAGTTTAAAATTATTGTTTTGTTAGGGTGACCAAACGTACCAATTTCAAGCTTTGTGTCTGGAACTCCAGTAGAGTTTCCCAGCCCCGCTTTGTCCCAATTTTATGTGTATCGACATCTGTTTTGTTTTTTGTTTTGTTTTTTAAGTCCAGCAAGTGAATTTAAACTGTAGAATGAGGGGTAGGATTCAACCTACTCAACCTACTCCTTCTGAGTATCAACTGCAAGCTTGTTTTGTAGGTGTTGCTATTTTGTTAGCATGATGTTCAAATAAAAATAAATAAATAAATACTTTGCATTGCCATAATGGAACTACAACTACTTCCTGCTTTCATGTCAAGGATTCATGGAAAATTTAATCAGACCATAGCGAATTGAGCTGTCCGGCGGCGTATTTCCAGTGTAAGAAAAAGATGTATGATGTGCCAATTCATTTTAAGTTTTATGAACATTGTTTTGGGGGGAGGATGATATAAACTTTATTAAACTGGCACTAAAGTTTTATAGTGATAACTGCATTAACCAGTTTGAAATTGAAAATTGAAATAGAAATTTGGCCAAGTAGACCCTGGTGAACTTGTCCTGTCCCAGCTTACTTTTTTTTTTTCAAATTCTGTTTTTTTTTTCTTAATTGCTTGAAAATTCCATCCGTATAATACGGAATCATTCTGAATACATATTTTCAAAAAGCCAGACTGTATAACTCTATCTGAAAATATGACATGCTTCTTTGTGCTACAATGCTAATGTTGATCTTTCCAATACTTTTGCCCCCACCAACATGGCCGCCACACGTGTCCACACTCATGCTTTATACCCTAGCTTTCTATGTCTCTGTTTATCTGTGACAAATTGTTCCCAATTTGGGAACTAACAGACAAAAACAGCATCTTTAGTGGCTGTTTTGAGCCAGAAACTATTTTCCATCCACATCCGTTAAAACAGTGTTCCACTGTACAAGAAAAAAATAACCAAGCTAGTCTTAACACTATAACACACTTTTTTAACAGTCAGGCTGTCATGAACATGAAATGACAAGTCTGGTCACCCTGGAGCATATATTGAGATCGTTGAAACAATTCCATAGTGAAAAAAAAAGATGTTTGCTTGTCAAGTCCTGAGCGGTAGCTAGGTGATATAAATCATACACATTTGAGTCATAGCATGAATTTTTAATGAAGCTACATGATGATGTATGTCAGAATGCTGAAATAGAATTAGTCAACTTCCTGTGTGGTTGGTTACTTCTGAAGATTCACTGTTCACCGCGTGATGAAAAAGATAAACCTTTTGTGCAGGAGATGGTTGGATATTTTAGTTGAGGTGGTTTATTTATAGGACATTTGTGACACTGGTGGATGACTTTGAAAAAAAATGGTACTTTTCTTATGGGGATTTGAAGTATGGTTTGCATAAAACAAACTGATGGATGTGGACCCTGTCCTAATGGCACCATGGTCTGATAAGTGCATGTGTGTGCATGTGTGTGTGTGTGTGTGTGTGTGCGCGCGTGCATTCATGCGTGTCTGTGAGATCACAATGGCTCATGAGAAATCCTCCACAGGGAGCGGTTCCGGCAGACCGGGCCGGCGATATGGGAACACGCGTCCACATCCAAGCGGCCAACAATTTCCAACTGAGCCTGGATTTCCTCTCTGGGCTCGGTGTGCGCTTGTTTTTCCTCAACATTGTTTGCTTACCGGGGTGTCTTTATATTAGTTTTTCTCAATTTAACAGGAAAAGCGGCGTGCCAGAGAGTAATAAACATTAAATCCCTATCGGCTTCTGTCCCATGAAAAATAGATAATGCTCATTTTCGCAGTGACTGGCAGACCTTTTTTTTGGGGTGTAATTTCAGGTATTTTTTACAGGAGATAGAAAAAGGCACCAAGAAAAGTGTGGCTGATAGCACTACGTAACACAAACTGGAATTAATTTATCTAGTCCTAAAGGCAAACTGTTCTCATTTGCTTTTTCTTTTTTTTTTCTGTAATTTTCCAATTTTTTTTTTTCAAAGGCAACTGTCAGGCTTTCTTCTTTGGCCCTATCAGCAAATATGGAAAATAAACAGTAAACTGGTTGTGAAGTAGGTCATACAACAGTGTTGTTGTTTTGTTTTGTTTTTTTCAATATAATTCTCTCACTACTCGCTCTCTCTCGCTCTCTCTCTATTGATTATGCATGTGTTCAATTCATGGTATCACTTTGCGGTGTTATAAGCATGAGTTCATGTTATTGCATCATGTAAAGAGCTTTTCTGCTGTTATGATGTAATTAATATTTATTGGTTCATTGAGTTTAGATGCTGTGAAATAAACTTTAAGATGACCAACAACATCACAAGCAGCATTTTCAATTTCAGTTAAATGATATCCAAACTGTTCTTTTGTGTTCACATAATGGATGTGTGTGTTTTTGTTTTTGTTTTGTTTTGTTTCTTGCTATTTGCTCTCCTCTGCTTGTGCTTTCGGATGCTAACTCACTCAAAAGGTAAGATTCCCCATTTTTGTACCTTCTATTTCTGCTTGGCACAAATTGGATCATTTACATAAGAAACTGGCCTCCAGATGCGAAAAAAATAATTGTACAAAAAAACGCATTGGAACGAATTAGTTTTGTATATTGAGGTATCGCTGCACATGGGAAAATGACTTTGAAAAATGAATCACAAAGTATGTCACAATCACATGATTCATTTTTTGAATTCATATGTTGAAAATAGGGTAGGTTCAGTGTGTTCAATAAAGGTGTTTCCTGTCGTGCTTTGAGTGCATTTTAGTTTGAGACTCCAGCTGGAGGCCGGCACCGGTTCCCTTGCTTGTGTGCTGCGCATACGCCCACACATGCAACATATTACTCAGGTGAGTCAACCTTTGATTACTGCAATTTGATGCACCTTGTTGAAAAGGAATGTTTACGCTCTGTCTAAACCAAGGACATATTTTGTCCCACGTTGTCCAAGTCATACATTTTGGTGATTGTTTGGGTTTGCTTTTTGATTTACCCCTTGTGCAGTGTTTAGTCCAATCTTTTGATCTTTCACAAAGGCGTTTCACACCTAAGGGAAAGAAATGAAAGAAGACACCAAGGAGCTGAAATTTCACCCGGATGGTGTCAACATGTTGAAGTTTAACATAACACGATTAGAAAATATGGAAGAAAATGGCTGAAAAATGATCAGAATACATCACAAGGGCTAAGAAATAAAACTAGATATTGTGTTTGAATGCATATTAACCACGTTAGATAGCACAAATGAAGAAAAAAGCATTTCTATTGTCTATGTGATAACAAGGGTGTGTGTGAGATTTTTGCATTTTCGAAACAGGCAGTCACGCAAATGTGCTATCACTTAAACAATAAGTGATGTTTACAGCCCATTGTCTTAGGTGTGGCTCTGTTCTCTGCAACCCATTTTTCACCTTCATCGGAACTACCGACACTTCGTCTTTGCGCTAGTTCACTATTTGTAGACATTGATCGGTTGCATGATCTAAAAAGTTTTTCACATCTGCTTATCATAACCCCTTATTATATATTTTATTCTCAATCAAAATATAGGGAAACGTAACAAATATGGTAGTCCTCTCAAGATTATTGTTTTTGAACATTTTTGTTCACTGTCTGTATGGTATGAACTGAAATGTGTGATATTTGGTGATTATATAAAGCTAGAACGATTATTAATATCATTTATTGTTTAATTGCTAAATGTTACCTACATGTTTTAATACAATTATTTTATATGGCACATAGCGTTAATCTTTTTTAAAACACTATGTATGAAATGATATATTATTCACAGTCATGCTCCACCTTATTGCTTCGTCTATCAATCTATACTTCACGCCTTTGGTAAAATCACTCAAACCTGGGGAATTAGCTGTCCTGTTACCATGGCAACTGGTAGCTAGTAATTTAAAGCCAAAATTTAGGGAAGAAAAAAAACGTCATTCTGTACATTAAGAAACTTAAAGTTCATCATGATACGGATGAAGTCTACTGAATTAATTTGACACTGATATATTATAAATGTGATATATTTTTTTAATATTTTATAATTATTTGGTTGTATTAGGGGTAGTTTGTTAAAAAAAAAAGTCCTCCAAACTTGCAAGAGATTCGTTAATTCCTGATTAATTCACCACTCGCTTTTGTTGTTAATAAATGATCACAAAATAAAGAAATACGTTTATCATTTATAACGATTCCGTATTCTGTTTTGAAAAATCAGAGAGTGCATTTTAGTCTTTGCCATTTAGATTTTTGAACACAATGAATCTTAATTAAAAATCTTAATTAAAAATGCATATCACACTATGGTTGAAAAAAAAAAAAACTAACAGTACCCGTCTCATGATAAAAGGCTTTTGTTTTTCTTTTGTTTCATCATCTCCAATGTCAATAATTTATCTCACCCAATTATTTTTTTACGTCTGAACGGGGACTAATTGGCTTCCTCTTAATCACCTAATGAGGTTGAATGCTCTCAAATATATTTATGCTTTCTTTTGTGCAGATTAAATAATAGCCTAACTTTTGTCCCGATGACATGTCACCCCCTCATCAATTCCCCCGATCCCGCAGAGGCTTCGTAAAAGAAGCGCAGGGGATGAAAAACAAACTCCATCAGACGGATAACATTTCTTTGACACGCTCAACCTTGTGTGTCTAATGTGTAAGAATATCCCTGTATCCTGTTGACATGTGATCTTCTCAGTCTATTTGGGACAACTTGTCTCACTGAACGCTTAGCAAATATGTTTTTGAGCAGCGTCATTTGTCAATTTCAGCACTGTTTGTGGGTTGCAGATATAACGCGTAAAAACATTGTCACACAGCCCGCAATTGAGGCCTGATCTAAAGCGGCGTAGCAGAGGTGTCACTACCATTTTTTTCAGCCATATTGCCATTATGGTGCCACTCAAAGACCCAATTGTACACATAAAAGGGAAAAAAATGGTATTTCTCCTTCATATTAATAAGTCATTGCTTCTGGCTCGGTGGACTAGTGTTTAGGTTAACTGTCTCGCAGCCCAGGCCAGCACCTTGTGGAATATGTTCCAAGTATTCCTTGACCAGTGAAAAAAAAAAAAAAAGACTTTAAAACAGGCTGATTTATTAAACTTTAGAATCTTTCAAAGTTCATATGTATTGGTCCACAAAGAACAATCAACATAAAGTGTCCTCTTTTGGATCATAGAAGAAATCCATTGTAAAAATAAGAAATAACTTCATTATTAATTAATTAATTATCTGTCAACAAAAACAAAATGTCAGACCTGTTCGAAAAAAGAAAAATAAATATGTGTCCACAAAAAAATATTCAACATATAGCGTCCTCTTTTTTTCTTTGATGTTCCACCTGTTTAAAAAAACAAAAAAAAAAACAAACATAAAATAGAGTGCCATTTGCATCTGATATAATACACTTTGGAACCGCATTTGTGTTTTTATCTCTAGGCATGTTTTTTCAACTCCTGAGGGTAGACTGTGTAACATCATTTGTTTCATTTGGGGCTTGTCTGCTGGAAAATTGCATCACTAATGAAAAAATGTGCATCCATATAAAACCCAACAAAATAAAGGCATACAATGATTTGCAAAGGAATCACTAACACAATTTAGCTCTGAGTTGATTCATGTCCTATTTAATTTGCTCTTAATTTGAAAAGAAACATCCATTAAAAAGCATTACATTATATGTTTGGGTATTTTTCTGATACCAGTAGAAACTGTGAAAATCTTACGATATTAAAGCGCCTTAAAGTGCCTTCACATACCCCAATTTTCGAACCACAGTTTTTTTGGGCCGTCTGGCGCATCGCATACGCCACACAACTTACGCTCTCGACATTAAAAAAAAAAAAAAAAAGATCAAGATGTTGAAAATTGGTGTCAGTCTTTACCTGGAGGCACAAAAAGAGTTTTCATCTTATCCTTTTGCTAAATTCAAATTGTGTCCATTCTTCTTTGAATGATGACCAGTACATACTGAGCATATCAGCACCCAAGTTCAAAAATATCCCAAACTTAATGACCAGTTCTGTGAATTATATTTTTAGATTATCCCAACCGCTATAGCCCACAGGAAAGACTTTCCGTTTCGGTAGTTTGACCATTCGTGTCTCTGTCCTGTGGTAGAACATCTCACAATTGAGCTTCCAAGCTGTATGCATGCCGATAACAACAAGAAGATCTGTGGCCAACTTTTCCCCCGCCGCCATTGACCACAATTTGGCATCCAGGATCTACTTTTCAATAGAGCCTCATAAATTGTGATTCTGGCATCAACTGATGTCATAGGAGCAGGACTCAAAGGGATCCGTGGTTGCTTTTGTGAAAAAAAACAACACAAAAAAAAAAAACATCAAATTGACACGAGATAAAAATACTGGGCCGAGCTTGAGAAAATCCGTTATTTCCCACGTCACTTAAATTTCTCATGTTTGCCACTGAGAGCAGATGAGTCAGAAAGGAGCGCTACGTGAATGACATGGAAATTAACAGTCTGCCTGATACTCTTTTTCTTATCACAATGGAGCACTGCATTTCTGCGGGTCTTATCATATCACAAACAACATGTTGCTTCTATCCGTGTGTAACTTTGATAAAAACGTGACTTTGTTTTCTCAGAAGGATTTTTTGTTTTTTTTAAACCTGCTGGGGTTATTTGCTGTAAATGTCACCTGGGACGCAGAGTGACAAAATAATGTTTTTTTTTTTTTTTCTTTTGAAGGTCGAGCAATTTCCCAGAAATGAATCAGTGGGATGTGTGCGGCACATCCAATACGTGCACTTGCTTCCTGATCGTTTTCTGTCAATACCTTGTGACACATACTCCACCAGCAGATTGGATCTTTCACAAACGGAGACATGAGTGACAAAATAAAGGTTTTAAAACACTTGGCGCATGCACCCAAAGTATTGAAACAGACATGCAAATGGATCACATTAAGGTACAAAAAATGTTGAAGCGTGTTTCCACGAAACCTATTTCCACCAGAATGCTCTGAAAAATTGCCCCACAAATTTAATGACCAGCCTGCTCATACATGCATACGCAGAAAATATTAGTTAATTAAGGTGTCATTGAACCGGCTGGGTTGCGTGACAGAAAAATCCATTGGCTCCATTAACATCGTAACTGTATCTATTTGCATGTCAAAAGTCAGGGAGACTATTGGATTGCAATGTGACAAATGTACGTTTCATTTGTGCTTGTTACATGACACTTTTAACCACACGCAAAAAAAGTGTAGAGTGGCTCACGTTAAATCACTGAAGGTTATTACATTGATTTGGATTTTATTGTATTCTAAATTTACTGTACAGCGCTCTAATTCAGTTTTTGTATTATTTGAAAAATTGTGTGATTATTACTGAAATCATTGACGTTACGAAGAAAATTAATGTGCCGTCAAGCAACTAAAACAGTCTAACTAATTAATCTCAATCTTTCTCATAATTAATGGCAATTAACCACATTTTGGATCTCCTATTTTATGTGAAAATTGTAATAATCTTTGTTTAAAATATTGGACTTAGCATAAAATAATCAAAAAAAGCCTCTTCTGTTTTTACCCAAAGAGCTGTGGAGCAACTAGAAAATAAAACTACATAAATGTGTGTTAATTAGGGTAGTCCTTATCAAATAGTGGGGTGGCGCCTCTTGCGAATGATGCCAAGGAAAAGGCTTTGTGAAATTTAATGGCAATAAAATATGGATTTCCATCATTTTATTTTCATTTCAGCCACTTTGATGACATTAAATGCAATATATATATATATATATATATATATATATATATATATATATATATATATATATATATATATATATATAAATGCAAATAATATAAGCTGAAAGCTAAAGCAAAATTGTGCAGATGCCCCAGATTCATGGCATTGCCACGACAATACCTTTTCACAATGTTTTTTTCATAGAAGTCAAATGGAAAGAAAAAAAAAATGTTGTATATCTCCAATGCCATTTGGTTTGCAGACTCCTGCCAAGGCCTTGGTGTTTGAAAACATCGTCCTCTTTTCGACACAAAAGCCATATTAGAGTCATTGTACTAGCAGCGTCCATCAATAAGATGCCCATGGACTTAGTGCTTACAACTTTGTATAATGAATTAAATGTTAAGGATGGATGGTGTATAGTGAAGAGTTAATTGATGTGTGCTGTTTAAAATCCTGTGGCTAACTCCAATGGAATACAAATTTGATTTATATTAAAATGCAGTTTTTTTGTGGCATATCAGCATGCTGAGAAGACCGTGAACAACTATTATATTTGGCTTTGTTGTAGAGAGCCATTATAGAAGGTAATACATGGACAAAATAGGTTGTTTGGAGTGTTCGTCTTTGTTCACACAGTAAGAGCAAAATTGCCGGTAGCCTGTTCTCGCATTTAAGAATGCCAACAAAATGCATATTGACAAGCCACAAAGCTTCTGGGAAAATGAACTTTGATGGCGAGACAGAAGCACAGAAGAACTTTTTGGCAGGTCACATCAGGTTTGTTTTTTCCAGATTCACAAATGAAGCATTCAAAGAAAAGAACACTCAAATAGCAACTGTGACGATGTTTGTAGGGTTGCTTTGCTCCATCTGTCGCTTGAACTTTTTTGTTCAAGTGTTGTTAGTTTGGGTTTTTAAAAAATGGGCCAGAAAAAATATATATATATATATCATTACTATCTACATTCGCCATGTATTATTTCTTTTTTTTTTTTTTTTTTTACAATCTGATCTATGTGGCCCCACTAAACAAACTTTTCCGATTAACCCCTACGTGTCTATCGTACTATCTTTATGTACAAAAATTGTAAAAATGCTATAATAGCTAAAGTAACTATTGCATTCTGGTAGTCCAGGCTAAATCAATAATCAAAGTCATTGAAAGGCTTGCAAATGTCATAGAACCCGGTGGTTCCAGGGGTGTCAACACAAAAAAATTAAATTGCACCCTGTTCACGAGTTGCTGTTGAAAGGATTAATGCAAAAATCTGGGGAAATGCATGATAAAACATCAGGTTTTCTATATGTCCAATATTGACAATATATCCAATTTTGAATGGCAGTAAATGAGCCTGACATAGGCTAAATTTGACACCTGTACGGCTCGGCCTCTCGTTTGCAAGCATTTCAAAGGGACGGTAGCGTGGCATATTTAAAGTCGTCATGTTTTGACAATCCATGCAAAATTTTAGCCTCCCAGTGGATTTTTTTGTATGCTTTTACTTTGATTTCACACATCAAAACACCCGAGTTGGGTCAAAATTAATATAATTTTCTGCATATGATTCAGGCAGGAAAATCCACCCATTATTATTATTCATCTCAGGGGGAGACAATTTTTCCCCTTACTGTCGGTTTAAAATAACATCACAATTTCTCAAAGTTTAAGTAACGATCAATCACAACTCAGTTTGTGAACATCACCACTGAACTAAACTGGGAGTTGTGATGGTGTGTCGGTCTCTGAGCGCCAAACAACTCTAATGACAAAATGGCCACCCTGAGAAACTTAAAATAGGTGGATTTTGCTGCTTAATTCAAATAAAAAGCACAATAATCATCTGAAATTTTTTTAGATTAGTAATTTTTTTAACTACCTCTAATTACTCTTGATCTTTTTAAGTTTCAGTTGTTTATTGGAATTTTTTTTGTTTGTTTGTTTGTTACTAGAAGGCACAAGAAGTTTCTTCCAAACAACATGTTTCCGGACCAATAGGAGAGGACCACTTTGTGAAAAAGGAAATTTTACTGGAACCCACCAAGAAGCGATATCAAAGACAGCAAAGCTGTTTTGGTTCATTTTCGGTTTATTTACATTCAACTTCACTGTTTTGAAACATGAAATACAGAATAAAACACGAAAGAGACTTTCACAAATTAATATTCACATTGCAAAAGTCTGTTTTGTGTTTTTCTCAAAATATTGGTTACTGGAGATATGAAGTTCAAAAATTCATTAAAACAAACAACAACAAATAAAGACATTTCGACCTTGGGTTTTGGCACATTTTTCTCTCTCCAACAAACTAAAAAGAAGCACAAAAAAAATTATCTTTATGATTCTGTTCTATTGGCCAGAACCCATTTACTGTATTATTTTGTTAAACTTTTATTTTTTTGTGAAATTGTCCCTTTATTTATCTTTCCACCACCTCAGTAGCATGTTCTCTGAGCAACAACAACAAAAATGCCATTCATAAACTTTGAAAGAAGTTAACCCAGAGTAACCTATTTCATTTCACATTCTCCCACAGACAGTTTTCCGCTATTCAGGAAAGGGAAGTTTTTGCGTTTTATTTTTTTCCTGACGCAAGCCTCGGCGCAGCTCAACGACAAAGAGTGGCACAAAAGCTGGGAGTCATAAAACATTCAACATCATTCAAAGTCTCGCTCCCATGCACACCGAGACAATCTGACATTCAAAACTACAAGAGAATGTCGGTCCAGGAAACATATTCAAGGAAGCCGTTTTTTTTTTTGTCATTTGCAGAGAATTAAAAAAGTACATCTTGAGGGAATACAGCTTGTGGGAAAAAAATGGTGCGGCCATGTTCTTTTTTTTTCTCCCTACCATCCTGTTTGGAGAGTCGTATAAAACAAGAATGTGATGTTATTCCTCTTTTGTCAAGTGAAACTGGGCGAGTCTTGCATTTCAATTCAGAATAGGCAAAAATGTGTAGACCCAAGCTGTGCTAATTTCTTCACTGAATTTTACAGATGAGCTTGTGCTTTGGGGTTTGTTATTGAAGGACTGATTAATTACATTTTCATGAAATCAGGCAAATGTCTCCAAAAACTGAAATTGAGGCATTGATATATTCTAATTTTTTACTTAATCCCCTTTAAAATTGTATATAATATACATAGGTAAACCAAAAAAATGACAAAGTTACAGCAATTTAAATGTTGCCAAGTGTAAATCCCTAGTTTTGTGTTTAAAATTTTGGGCTCTGCTGTAAGTTGCTGCATTAGCAACTACCTCTTTTGTTATCTACTTTGCATTGATGTGTTAAGCTCAACTTGAGCTGCTGCTATGATCAACAAGCTCCTTCTTCCAAAGAACGCATATTATTTTACCTTTACCAAAGTTGCCACAACTCTTACATGCATGCATGCACATATTTTTACATCGTTTTCCCGCCTCTGAACTTATCCTCCCGCACTTAACAGCAGCCAATCAGGTTATGCCAAACACAAAGACAGCCAATCAGTGTCAACTTCAGGGTGTGATTTACGTTTATTTTCCATCTCAACAATACAAGCACAAGAAGCTCCATGCATAAAATGGGTCTAATTAGCACACAGAAAGTACAAAGTTGAAGATAAGAAATTAGATTCTGATGAAAATATATAACGTTTTAACTATAACTATGAATAATTAATTGCCTTAAATCAGTTAATTTGACACCCTGACACCTCAAAATTCACAGGTACCCAATGTCTAGGTTCGAACATAAATCCAAAATTTTACCAGTGAAGGGGGTTTATAGAACTCGATCGTTTAGACCTTTAGCGTCTAGAATTATCATATGCTGTCATTAATCTCAAATCAGGATAAGAAAAATACCCTTAAGAGTGGTGAAATCAAGAGCACACCCATTTAAAACAATGAAGTGTCTGCTTTTGATTTTTAGAAATGCAATCAAGTGGCCAATTTCCTCCGATTTTGTGCTTGTACTATTTTACATTTTCATCAAATCACATTCTGCCATCCCTATCTGCAAAATTGAGAAATCATCATGGCTCAGAGATTGGAGGTTCAGCTTCATCAGCAGTCTGTGCCGCTCAAGTGAGAGACCTTCATCTGCCTTCCCAATCACTTTTCTTTCTCTTTTTCTTTAACTCTCCAGCACAAACACAGAGGCTAATTGATCTACTATTGTGTGATTGAATTATCAAACGCATTCATATTCACATTCCACTGGCGAAGTGAGTGCACAATGAGTACAAGTCCTTCTTGTGCACGTTTCTTAGATCGATGATCTCACAAAAGATATCCAAGCCGCCCTCCTTCCCCCTGCCGCCATTTGGTGTGTTGATGAGTGCGCTTTCATCCAAAATCTCCCATATGTGCTCCTTTGGCTTGATATATAGCGGGTGTGAAGGCCATATGATCCACTTCATTTCTGATTAAAGCATTAAAGCATCCAGTGATCCCTATGAAGGGGGGCACCGTCATCCCGTCTTTGCCCCCACCTCCCGGTTCCTTTCAAGTGACACAGACAGTGCCATTGCTCGGAAACAGTTACAACTACAGTTTAGCCAGAGAAAGATTGAAGCGCCCATCGGGGTCGCCACGATGCTAATGTAACAGTCGACCTCGAAGACGCTTGTAATTGTTTATCTTATAATTAATCTTCCAATGGCCGTATCAACAATATCTAATTAAACCGATGCACTATTGATCCTCGCGCAGTCATTCCGCGCGGTAATTATGAACAAAATGCTGTTGCATGCAAATCTGAACCTCAATTTCACTCTCACTGGACTGCATCCTCATAAGTGGTTTGCAATGTAATATGCAATCCACTGATGGCTTATTAAGATCTTTACAGTCATTTAATCTGAGACTGTGGTCAATTATATCTCTCTGGAGGAGCATTGCAGTTTAATTTGATATAAACAAAACAATAGGCTGTGAAGCTGTGGTCACGATGGAAGACGATACTCAAAGTCATCTCGGCCGCACCCCCCACCTCCAGAGATTTGTGTCTTTTTTTTTTTTTGGCGCAAACAATAAATAATATTAATTTCATAGCGGACACCTCGGTTGGATCGATATACATCGACTGCATCGGTTGTCTCGGTTTGTGCGTCGTGAGAGTAATTACGTAGTTTATGGAGAGAGTCAGGAACACAAACACATTAGTAACATACAAATGAGACTCATGTTTTCTTAATATCTATTAGTCAAGACGTCTCTTTGGGGCCACGGCGGCTCTAAATAATTCAACATTATACAAGAGAAAAGGTGCCTTCATCTCGGCGTATTGTGATCGCTCGCATGCTTTTCAACTCTCGGGATATTGTAACTCCAGCCAGCGACGGCCAGAAAATTAATTACAACGCCGCAAATCGATGAAGCACTGAAGGTGTCAACTCCCAGAAGAGCTGTGATTGTTCATAGGCTCCTGATGGATGAGGAAGAAGGCCAGCGTGTTGAACCCAAGGAGCCGTGCGCAAAAACGGATACCAAACGTATCGCTAAGAAATTGCGCTTTAATCATTCATTGGAGCTAAAATCTTAACACAGTGCAGTGTAACCTCACACTTTGGGGAATATTTCGAACAAATAGCTCTGAGATGGGATATTTTAAACCTGTTTGAATTCCTCCTCAGTATTAAAGACAGTGGAATTACTTTATATATATATATATATATATATATATATATATATATATATATATATATATATATATATATATGGAGTTTTGACAATAAGCAGAGATTTATTTTTAATACTAATACTAATTTTTGACATTTTGATATTTTAAACCTGTTTGAATTCCTCCTCAGTATTAAAGACAGTGGAATTACTTTATATATATATATATATATATATATATATATATATATATATATATATATATATGGAGTTTTGACAATAAGCAGAGATTTATTTTTAATACTAATACTAATTTTTGACAAAGATTTCCATGTTGGGATTTCTGTGAAAAAAAAAAAAAAAAAAAGAATTTTCTTAAGGCCTCAACTTTTATTTCCCAGCAGCCAAACGCTTCTGGTTGTAATCGAAGTATATGAAAATGAGGGATTACTGGGGGGGCATGGATGATCCCTGGGAAAAGGCTTTATTTTTGTCATGTGAAATGTGATTGCAATAAATTCAGGATTTTCTTCATCTTTCTTTTTGTTTCAAGCACTTTGATGCACTTGTTGTTTATTTTCTGTTTTAGACTGAGCTGTAACCCATATAAGCATTGTAAAAAAATATGAAATGTGAATTTCACATTCTAGGCGGGGCTTGGCAACATATAATCAAGAAGCACTGCTGTAAGTTTACAGCGTAAAGAGGAAGTCAGGTCAAACATTTGCGTTCTGATAAATGCTGTATTTGTAAAATATGAATTAAGCAATCTGCCTCTATTTATCCATCTCGGAGGGTACCAATTTCCCCCTTTCCTTATGTAACATGACTAAACTCAGTCAGCAAGTGAGCTGATTAATGTATCCCTTGTTTCAAAAAATATATTGGAGGAAAACCTTGAGAAAAGCTTGAGCTTTTCAATTACAATATTAATGGGAAAAATTGTTCCGCTCTCGTTTATTTTTCCCTGAGAGAGAGAAAAAAGCGTATGACCGAAAGAGACAATCCATCGGTTTGCACTAACTAATAGGCCACAGAGCGGATTAGCAGCATGAGAGAAACCATTAAGAGCAGCCTCATACAGTAAGTATCCAAGGCTGAGTCATTCTCTTCTTTCACTGCAAAATCCCTGAACATGCAGAAGCGCCCGTCAGGATTGGACGGCTGTAGTCTTGCGCTTTACGCTGTCATTCTGCCACCGACTTCGACCTTTAGAAAGGAATGAGAGTTGGAGAGGAGGCTTAATGAGTTTGTATAATAGCTGCACTCTTGCCGAGGAATCATTCATCTACATGAGGCCCATAATTAGCTAGTAAGTCCAGTTCTGTGCCTTCCACCAACACTTATTATTCTGCTGACTTGTATGCGGGCGCTGGAGAAAAGCATAAACAAAGAGACAACCCCCCTTCTGAAGCATATTAATAATCTGCTCTGCGGCGTTGTCGAAAGCACGGCTGAACAGTCCGATAATCACTCGACTGACACCCTCGCAAAATGAGGAAAATCTATCTGGAACATAAGTCATAGCCTGGTGCGAGTTTGCTGACAGGTGTACGCTCTCGCGGGAGCGCTAATCCTCGTGCTTCTTCGTCTGTTTGTCCGACAGCGGTGGGAAGCGGAGGCTTTCCAGACATAAAAGTGACACAAGGACAGCGATGTGAGCCCTGTGCTCAGCTACATGTATGTGCGCCTCAACTGTGCTTCCCGTCGCGGATGAAAGGAAGTCATGGCCATCACAGAGTCACTGGGAGCCACATTAGGAGAACCAACGATGAGCATCTATACAAAGAGTTTTATCAACTAATCTTTCCTTACAAATGTAACAAGGGCTGACATTAGTTGGACAATACGGGTTGCTTTGCGAGCTCCCTTACAAGGTAGCTGTGAAATTTGAGCAGTGTGACACTGCCATCTTTTTAGATTCCTCATACATACATACATACATACACGCACATATATATATATATATATATATATATATATATATATATATATATATACATATGCTCAAAATGTTTGAACAATAATGTATAATGGTTTCAAAATCAATTTTATTTTGTTTAGTTTGAACATTTTACTTAGTTTAAACATATTCATAGCTATGCAAAAAATAGTCTTTCATAGGTTGTGCAGAACCTGCTTAACAGCCACAACTTAGTAGTTAATAACTATTGTAAACTATTGTGCAAAATCTCAGTTTCATGATTAAACTTATTTTTCAAATGGTCGATTTTTAGAATAGACAAGTGAATCAAATTAATCCAATTTATTGTCCAGCCCTAATTTTTGTGTACTAAACAGTAAATTTTGTGTACTGAACAGTAAATTCTGCCAGTGGGTGGATGTTTGTTTGTTTTACGTGACCTGGTTTAAACCACTATTTTACGAGCCATATAAAACGTGTTGTACGTTTTTAAATATTTACATATTTTTTTCACCCCTTATGTAATTGAATTATGCTCAATGGTTCACTGTAATAATCACTTAAACTAAGGGAGACAGAAGAAAACGCTATGGTATTATTGGTTTAACTCCAAAGTATTCTGTAGGTGTTATGTTGAAAATAGCCATCCATCCATCCATCCATTTTCTATAAATAAGTTGGTGCTAATTGTTTAGGCATATTCAGTTTATTTAAAATAGGATGTGGCTGTAAGCAGGCAATTGAAACAAAAGTTTTTGATAAAATAATTATATTTTTAAAACTTCTATATATTGTCTTTCTGCATAAATGTGATTTTATGACCTGCCGGTGGCTTATAGTCCAGTGCAATAGTCCAAAAAAAAACTATATACTGTATATCCCAGCTGTGTTTGGGCAAGTAGGTATGGGACACCCTGAAATGGTTGCCAGCCGATCGCAGTGCACACATAGACAACCATTCACACTCACAATCACACCTTATAACTAGAATATTTGCAATTTCTGAAGAAATTGCGTGTGAAGGTGTAACCTCTGAAGGCAAAGGTGTTGAATGATGTGGAATGGTGGGAATTGGGGGAATTGATTAAAGTTAGAACGGTCCGAATCGGATGAAGAATGACAAAGATAGAAGTGATAAACTGAAAAAGTGGAATTGTGGGTAATTTTTGAACTCTGGAAAGAAGAAAATTCAAACTACCATTGAATGGGGGGAATTGGATGAATCGATTAAACTTGGAACGGTCGCAATCGGATGAAGAATGGCAAAGGTAGAAGGGAAAAACTGAAAAAGTGGAATTGTGGGAAATTTTTGAATTGTGAGTAAAAATGGAGTGGCGGGCATTGGGAGAATGGATTAAAGTTAGAACGGTAAAAATCGGATGAAGAATGGTGAAGATAGAAGGGAAAAACTGAAAAAGTGGAATTATGGGTAATTTTTGAATTGTGGGTAAAAATGGAGTGGCGGGCATTGGGGGAATTGATTAAAGTTGGAACGGTCAGAATCGGATGAAGAATGGCAAAGATAGAAGGGAAAAACTGAAAAAGTGGAATTATGGGTAATTTTTGAATTGTGGGTAAAAATGGAGTGGCGGGCATCGGGGGAATTGATGAAAGTTGGAACGGTCAGAATCGGATGAAGAATGGCAAAGATAGAAGGGAAAAACTGAAAAAGTGGAATTATGGGTAATTTTTGAATTGTGGGTAAAAATGGAGTGGCGGGCATCAGGGGAATTGATTAATGTTGGAACGGTCACAATCGGATGAAGAATGGAAAAGATAGAAGGGAAAAACTGAAAAAGTGGAATTGTGGGTAATTTTTTAATTCAGGTAAGAAGAAAATAGATACCACCATGTAATGGCGGGAATTGGGGGAATTGATTCAAGTTGGAACGGTCGCAATTGGATGAAGAATGGCAAAGATAGAAGGGAAAAACTGAAAAAGTGGAATTATGGGTAATTTTTGAATTGTGGGTAAAAATGGAGTGGCGGGCATCGGGGGAATTGATGAAAGTTGGAACGGTCAGAATCGGATGAAGAATGGCAAAGATAGAAGGGAAAAACTGAAAAAGTGGAATTATGGGTAATTTTTGAATTGTGGGTAAAAATGGAGTGGCGGGCATTGGGGGAATTGATTAAAGTTGGAATGGTCAGAATCGGATAAAGAATGGAAAAGATAGAGGGGAAAAACTGATAAAGTGGAATTGTGGGTAATTTTTGAATCATGGGAAGAGGAAAGGGGATACACAAATGAAATGGTGGGAATTGGGGGAATCCATTAAAGTTGGAACGGTGGGAATCGGAGCAGGAATGGCCAAGATAGAAGGTTACAAAGTTTTGGATGAGGAAAATGGGAATGAGGAATTATGGGTAAAAATATGAAAATAGTTATGAATTACTGGAAGGTGTGAATATGAGTAGTATTGATATTGGGGAATGTATTAACTGATTAATGTGAGTGTGAAGTGGAGAAGCTTCAAGTAAAAAATGTTAAATCCACCACTGGGAATGAATTATGAATTGTTATAAATGAAAAATATTGAATTATGGGAAAATATTAATAATTATTAACTGTTACAATGGTGGGAATGAGCCATAAGGCGAAATGTATGAGATAAATGTTATGAATATGAAATAGGAAAGCTCAAAATGTAAAATGTTTAATCTCCCATTGGGAATGAATGGGAAGCCCTCCCATTGGAAATGAATTATGAATATTTGAAGGATGAAAAATATGGAATTATGGGAAAATATTGGAATGTATTAATTACTGGAATGATAGGAAGGATCCCTATAACGAGATGAATAAGTTAAATATTGAAAATATGAAAAGGGAGAGCTGTAATAATGAAACAAAAAATGACCCAATGTAAGTCAATGGGACTTTTTGGGGTGGAAAACCGGGAATTCTGGGAAAACTGTGAATACTTGGAATTCCAAAAATGGAAACGCCCTTCGGGCGCTTAACTGGAATAATGTGAAATTGGAACGGTGTGAATCGGATAAACTGGGAATGAGCTGAAATCCGTCGAAAAACAGGCAGAATAAGAATAATAATAATAACTAGAATATTTGCAATTTCTGAAGAAATTGCGTGTGAAGGTGTAACCTCTGAAGGCAAAGGTGTTGAATGATGTGGAATGGTGGGAATTGGGGGAATTGATTAAAGTTGGAACGGTCCGAATCGGATGAAGAATGACAAAGATAGAAGTGATAAACTGAAAAAGTGGAATTGTGGGTAATTTTTGAACTCTGGAAAGAAGAAAATTCAAACTACCATTGAATGGGGGGAATTGGATGAATCGATTAAACTTGGAACGGTCGCAATCGGATGAAGAATGGCAAAGGTAGAAGGGAAAAACTGAAAAAGTGGAATTGTGGGAAATTTTTGAATTGTGAGTAAAAATGGAGTGGCGGGCATTGGGAGAATGGATTAAAGTTAGAACGGTAAAAATCGGATGAAGAATGGTGAAGATAGAAGGGAAAAACTGAAAAAGTGGAATTATGGGTAATTTTTGAATTGTGGGTAAAAATGGAGTGGCGGGCATGGGGGGAATTGATTAAAGTTGGAACGGTCAGAATCGGATGAAGAATGGCAAAGATAGAAGGGAAAAACTGAAAAAGTGGAATTATGGGTAATTTTTGAATTGTGGGTAAAAATGGAGTGGCGGGCATCGGGGGAATTGATGAAAGTTGGAACGGTCAGAATCGGATGAAGAATGGCAAAGATAGAAGGGAAAAACTGAAAAAGTGGAATTATGGGTAATTTTTGAATTGTGGGTAAAAATGGAGTGGCGGGCATCAGGGGAATTGATTAATGTTGGAACGGTCACAATCGGATGAAGAATGGAAAAGATAGAAGGGAAAAACTGAAAAAGTGGAATTGTGGGTAATTTTTTAATTCAGGTAAGAAGAAAATAGATACCACCATGTAATGGCGGGAATTGGGGGAATTGATTCAAGTTGGAACGGTCGCAATTGGATGAAGAATGGCAAAGATAGAAGGGAAAAACTGAAAAAGTGGAATTATGGGTAATTTTTGAATTGTGGGTAAAAATGGAGTGGCGGGCATCGGGGGAATTGATGAAAGTTGGAACGGTCAGAATCGGATGAAGAATGGCAAAGATAGAAGGGAAAAACTGAAAAAGTGGAATTATGGGTAATTTTTGAATTGTGGGTAAAAATGGAGTGGCGGGCATTGGGGGAATTGATTAAAGTTGGAATGGTCAGAATCGGATAAAGAATGGAAAAGATAGAGGGGAAAAACTGATAAAGTGGAATTGTGGGTAATTTTTGAATCATGGGAAGAGGAAAGGGGATACACAAATGAAATGGTGGGAATTGGGGGAATCCATTAAAGTTGGAACGGTGGGAATCGGAGCAGGAATGGCCAAGATAGAAGGTTACAAAGTTTTGGATGAGGAAAATGGGAATGAGGAATTATGGGTAAAAATATGAAAATAGTTATGAATTATTGGAAGGTGTGAATATGAGTAGTATTCAAATTGGGGAATGTATTAACTGATTAATGTGAGTGTGAAGTGGAGAAGCTTTAAATAAAAAATGTTAAGTCCGCCACTGGGAATGAATTATGAGTTGTTATACATGAAAAATATGTAATTATGGGAAAATATTGAAAATTATTAATTGTTACAATAGTGGGAATGAGCCAACAGGCGAAATGTATGAGTTAAATGTTATGAATATGAAATAGGAAAGCTCAAAATGTGAAATGTTTAATCTCCCATTGGGAATGAATGGGAAGCCCTCCCATTGGAAATGAATTATGAATATTTGAAGGATGAAAAATATGGAATTATGGGAAAATATTGGAATGTATTAATTACTGGAATGATAGGAAGGATCCCTATAACGAGATGAATAAGTTAAATATTGAAAATATGAAAAGGGAGAGCTGTAATAATGAAACAAAATATGACCCAATGTTAGTCAATGGGACTTTTTGGGGTGGAAAACCGGGAATTCTGGGAAAACTGTGAATACTTGGAATTCCAAAAATGGAAACGCCCTTCGGGCGCTTTACTGGAATAATGTGAAATTGGAACGGTGTGAATCGGATAAACTGGGAATGAGCTGAAACCCGTCGAAAAACAGGCAGAAGTAGAATAATAATAATAATAATAACTAGAATATTTGCAATTTCTGAAGAAATTGCGTGTGAAGGTGTAACCTCTGAAGGCAAAGGTGTTGAATGATGTGGAATGGTGGGAATTGGGGGAATTGATTAAAGTAGGAACGGTCCGAATCGGATGAAGAATGACAAAGATAGAAGTGATAAACTAAAAAAGTGGAATTGTGGGTAATTTTTGAACTCTGGAAAGAAGAAAATTCAAACTACCATTGAATGGGGGGAATTGGATGAATCGATTAAACTTGGAACGGTCGCAATCGGATGAAGAATGGCAAAGGTAGAAGGGAAAAACTGAAAAAGTGGAATTGTGGGAAATTTTTGAATTGTGAGTAAAAATGGAGTGGCGGGCATTGGGAGAATGGATTAAAGTTAGAACGGTAAAAATCGGATGAAGAATGGTGAAGATAGAAGGGAAAAACTGAAAAAGTGGAATTATGGGTAATTTTTGAATTGTGGGTAAAAATGGAGTGGCGGGCATTGGGGGAATTGATTAAAGTTGGAACGGTCAGAATCGGATGAAGAATGGCAAAGATAGAAGGGAAAAACTGAAAAAGTGGAATTATGGGTAATTTTTGAATTGTGGGTAAAAATGGAGTGGCGGGCATCGGGGGAATTGATGAAAGTTGGAACGGTCAGAATCGGATGAAGAATGGCAAAGATAGAAGGGAAAAACTGAAAAAGTGGAATTATGGGTAATTTTTGAATTGTGGGTAAAAATGGAGTGGCGGGCATCAGGGGAATTGATTAATGTTGGAACGGTCACAATCGGATGAAGAATGGAAAAGATAGAAGGGAAAAACTGAAAAAGTGGAATTGTGGGTAAATTTTTAATTCAGGTAAGAAGAAAATAGATACCACCATGTAATGGCGGGAATTGGGGGAATTGATTCAAGTTGGAACGGTCGCAATTGGATGAAGAATGGCAAAGATAGAAGGGAAAAACTGAAAAAGTGGAATTATGGGTAATTTTTGAATTGTGGGTAAAAATGGAGTGGCGGGCATCGGGGGAATTGATGAAAGTTGGAACGGTCAGAATCGGATGAAGAATGGCAAAGATAGAAGGGAAAAACTGAAAAAGTGGAATTATGGGTAATTTTTGAATTGTGGGTAAAAATGGAGTGGCGGGCATTGGGGGAATTGATTAAAGTTGGAATGGTCAGAATCGGATAAAGAATGGAAAAGATAGAGGGGAAAAACTGATAAAGTGGAATTGTGGGTAATTTTTGAATCATGGGAAGAGGAAAGGGGATACACAAATGAAATGGTGGGAATTGGGGGAATCCATTAAAGTTGGAACGGTGGGAATCGGAGAAGGAATGGCCAAGATAGAAGGTTACAAAGTTTTGGATGAGGAAAATGGGAATGAGGAATTATGGGTAAAAATATGAAAATAGTTATGAATTACTGGAAGGTGTGAATATGAGTAGTATTCAAATTGGGGAATGTATTAACTGATTAATGTGAGTGTGAAGTGGAGAAGCTTTAAATAAAAAATGTTAAGTCCGCCACTGGGAATGAATTATGAATTGTTATACATGAAAAATATGTAATTATGGGAAAATATTGAAAATTATTAATTGTTACAATAGTGGGAATGAGCCAACAGGCGAAATGTATGAGTTAAATGTTATGAATATGAAATAGGAAAGCTCAAAATGTGAAATGTTTAATCTCCCATTGGGAATGAATGGGAAGCCCTCCCATTGGAAATGAATTATGAATATTTGAAGGATGAAAAATATGGAATTATGGGAAAATATTGGAATGTATTAATTACTGGAATGATAGGAAGGATCCCTATAACGAGATGAATAAGTTAAATATTGAAAATATGAAAAGGGAGAGCTGTAATAATGAAACAAAATATGACCCAATGTTAGTCAATGGGACTTTTTGGGGTGGAAAACCGGGAATTCTGGGAAAACTGTGAATACTTGGAATTCCAAAAATGGAAACGCCCTTCGGGCGCTTTACTGGAATAATGTGAAATTGGAACGGTGTGAATCGGATAAACTGGGAATGAGCTGAAACCCGTCGAAAAACAGGCAGAAGTAGAATAATAATAATAATAATAACTAGAATATTTGCAATTTCTGAAGAAATTGCGTGTGAAGGTGTAACCTCCGAAGGCAAAGGTGTTGAATGATGTGGAATGGTGGGAATTGGGGGAATTGATTAAAGTTGGAACGGTCCGAATCGGATGAAGAATGACAAAGATAGAAGTGATAAACTAAAAAAGTGGAATTGTGGGTAATTTTTGAACTCTGGAAAGAAGAAAATTCAAACTACCATTGAATGGGGGGAATTGGATGAATCGATTAAACTTGGAACGGTCGCAATCGGATGAAGAATGGCAAAGGTAGAAGGGAAAAACTGAAAAAGTGGAATTGTGGGAAATTTTTGAATTGTGAGTAAAAATGGAGTGGCGGGCATTGGGAGAATGGATTAAAGTTAGAACGGTAAAAATCGGATGAAGAATGGTGAAGATAGAAGGGAAAAACTGAAAAAGTGGAATTATGGGTAATTTTTGAATTGTGGGTAAAAATGGAGTGGCGGGCATTGGGGGAATTGATTAAAGTTGGAACGGTCAGAATCGGATGAAGAATGGCAAAGATAGAAGGGAAAAACTGAAAAAGTGGAATTATGGGTAATTTTTGAATTGTGGGTAAAAATGGAGTGGCGGGCATCGGGGGAATTGATGAAAGTTGGAACGGTCAGAATCGGATGAAGAATGGCAAAGATAGAAGGGAAAAACTGAAAAAGTGGAATTATGGGTAATTTTTGAATTGTGGGTAAAAATGGAGTGGCGGGCATCAGGGGAATTGATTAATGTTGGAACGGTCACAATCGGATGAAGAATGGAAAAGATAGAAGGGAAAACTGAAAAAGTGGAATTGTGGGTAATTTTTTAATTCAGGTAAGAAGAAAATAGATACCACCATGTAATGGCGGGAATTGGGGGAATTGATTCAAGTTGGAACGGTCGCAATTGGATGAAGAATGGCAAAGATAGAAGGAAAAAACTGAAAAAGTGGAATTATGGGTAATTTTAGAATTGTGGGTAAAAATGGAGTGGCGGGCATCGGGGGAATTGATGAAAGTTGGAACGGTCAGAATCGGATGAAGAATGGCAAAGATAGAAGGGAAAAACTGAAAAAGTGGAATTATGGGTAATTTTTGAATTGTGGGTAAAAATGGAGTGGCGGGCATTGGGGGAATTGATTAAAGTTGGAATGGTCAGAATCGGATAAAGAATGGAAAAGATAGAGGGGAAAAACTGATAAAGTGGAATTGTGGGTAATTTTTGAATCATGGGAAGAGGAAAGGGGATACACAAATGAAATGGTGGGAATTGGGGGAATCCATTAAAGTTGGAACGGTGGGAATCGGAGCAGGAATGGCCAAGATAGAAGGTTACAAAGTTTTGGATGAGGAAAATGGGAATGAGGAATTATGGGTAAAAATATGAAAATAGTTATGAATTACTGGAAGGTGTGAATATGAGTAGTATTCAAATTGGGGAATGTATTAACTGATTAATGTGAGTGTGAAGTGGAGAAGCTTTAAATAAAAAATGTTAAGTCCGCCACTGGGAATGAATTATGAATTGTTATACATGAAAAATATGTAATTATGGGAAAATATTGAAAATTATTAATTGTTACAATAGTGGGAATGAGCCAACAGGCGAAATGTATGAGTTAAATGTTATGAATATGAAATAGGAAAGCTCAAAATGTGAAATGTTTAATCTCCCATTGGGAATGAATGGGAAGCCCTCCCATTGGAAATGAATTATGAATATTTGAAGGATGAAAAATATGGAATTATGGGAAAATATTGGAATGTATTAATTACTGGAATGATAGGAAGGATCCCTATAACGAGATGAATAAGTTAAATATTGAAAATATGAAAAGGGAGAGCTGTAATAATGAAACAAAATATGACCCAATGTTAGTCAATGGGACTTTTTGGGGTGGAAAACCGGGAATTCTGGGAAAACTGTGAATACTTGGAATTCCAAAAATGGAAACGCCCTTCGGGCGCTTTACTGGAATAATGTGAAATTGGAACGGTGTGAATCGGATAAACTGGGAATGAGCTGAAACCCGTCGAAAAACAGGCAGAATAAGAATAATAATAATAATAATAATAATAAAGAAAATGGCCGAGCACAATAACATATGTGTGAAGGTTCCACCTTCACACAATAATAAAGAAAATGGCCGAACACAATAACATATGTGTGAAGGTTCCACCTTCACACAATAAAGAAAATGGCCGAACACAATAACATATGTGTGAAGGTTCCACCTTCACACAATAATAAAGAAAATGGCCGAGCACAATAACATATGTGTGAAGGTTCCACCTTCACACAATTAAATTAGAATGTCCAGTACACCTACCATACATGTTTTTGGAGTAAGGGAGGAAGCCAGGGTGTCTGTAGAGAACCCACGTGGTCGCAGGGAGATCATGCATACTCCGCACAGGAAGGCTGAGGGTGAGCTGGAATTTAATCTGGGACCTTTGAACTGTGAGGTAGATGAGCTAACCAATCTCTCAAATGCACAGGTCTTTCTATTCCTGCTTGCTCTTGCCTTTCTGTGAGTTTGCATGTTCTCCCCATGCCTGTGTGGGTTCTCTACGGACACTTCAGCTCCCTCCCACACTTCAGAAACATGCATGACAGGTGTATTGGACAGTTTAAATTGCCCTCGGTTATGATTGTGAGCGTGGATGGTTGTTTGTCTCTGTGTGCTACTGCCCAAAGTCGGCTGTGATAGGCACCAGCAAGGTAGGAAGAGCTGAACAAAGTGGCTGGGGAGAGGGAAATCTGGGCTTCCCTGCTCAAGATGTTGCCCCCGCAAGCAGACCCCGGATAAAGCATTAGAAAATGGATGGATGGAGGGTTATTTCTCTTTAAAGACCCCCGAATCCTCTCACTTGTCAAGTCCACCTATTTGCTTTATAACCGAAGTAGAAGGCTAGCAAAGTGATCTTTTCAAACTCAAGGAGGCAACATAAACGCAAATATTTTCACAATCAGGGGTGAACAGACCTTTCCAGAAGTAGCAAGCCCCTGGTAGCAATAGTAACAGTATTAGTATTTCAATAAAAAAGTATTCTAGTGTGCAGTGCATGTTTGCATTGATTGATGAGGTTTGATTTGAATGGACTTTATCATGTGTCGACGTTGACTTTGCATACATCCCCGTCAAGATGGAATGGGCGTGTTTAGGACGCTCCGTGGCCACGTTGGCACGGTTATCCGCTCCTGGTTTTGCTGCTCCTCTGTCAGCCTTGGCGGTCTTGCTTGCTACCTTCCCTGTCTCTCAGCACTCCAGCATTGCTGCGCAAGCAGATGTTCTCTCGCTGAGGCCAATTATTACTATTTCTCGCATTTGGACCACAACGCTCGCTCGAGAAAAGTGCGTCCCTTTCACTCCATGCAAGTGTGGCAGGTTTGTTTTGTGTTTTTTTTGTTTTCTTCCCCCCCTCGGAGTGAAGGAGATGACAGCGTCAGTTTTGGGACAAAACAAGGCAGATTTCCACGGGTACGGGAAGGCATCATTTGATGTACCACACCTGTGAGTCGTTGAGAGCAACCGGAGACGCGCAAGGATGGCGGACCGGGACATGTGCTGAGGGAGACACTTCGGCATCGTTTTAAAAGTGATTTTCCTCACACACTCCGGACGTTTGACGCTCACCTTTCTTCACTTCTCGCTTGTCTTGTGAGACTTGATATTTGAAAAAGACGAATATGCCCGTACTTGTGGTGCCCTTTGTCCGCTGTGGACTCGGCGCTAAGCTTCTTGTGCTTTGGCTCAGCATCATCGGCGTCACCTGCACCGGTAAGTTCCTCTTTATGTCTCGTTTATTTATTTATTTATTTTCTTTTTTTAAGTGCACGCAAGTGTCAACTTCATCATGTCTGCATGTGGAAGGGGTGCATTGTTCCGCCGTTGTAAAGCCTCCTGCACCCCTCAAGGTTACAAGGATGCTCTCTCACGCGCGGCTCAAACTTGACGCGCAATTTAATGTGCTGATTATTTCTGTTTACGCTTGCGTGTTTGATTCCCTTTCCACGAGTTATTGCTGAAATGTGACCAAACTGCACAATGACGCTTTGGCCAGATGGCTCTTGTATAATGGATGACAATGCACAGTGACACGGCGCTCCTTTACTGTCACATAAACAACCTTCTCCCCCAGTAAATGTGCGATACCAGCTGGCTAATATGGGGAGACATGCGCCGAGCCTGTTTGCCTTCCATCCGCCGGCTGCAGCACGGATGTCCCGGGCTCCATCCTGCTGCATTTGCAGCACGTTGACAGCTTTACTGAGTTGGGAGACGATCGACTTGTACTGATGAATTGCGTTTTATGGGGTTGCCTCTTGGCCACGCGCTGCCAGTCGCATGCAAATGTGCTCCGATGTACAAAACAGTGAAGCGCGACTGGCTTGTCTTTCAATTTGATTCGACTTTTCCTCGGTAGTCATTAGGTCGCCAACTACTTAAATTTGAGCCGTGCATTCCATCAAACTGGTTTTTAAGTCACTTTTGTAATCAAAGCAATGTCATTTCTTTCACAATTCTTCTGAAAACTGAAGAATGTGATATCGAAAGCGCTCCAAGTCAAAATAATAATTGGAAGCACATGAGCAATATTCCTCATTTTTGACGAGGCCACTCGCCATAAAAACTCTCGTCCCGTTGGCTCGATACAACTTTTTAACTTTTAACGATTCTATACCGATAGAGCATCCGAGCCAAGAGGACGTCTGATACAGATAACGATCCAGTACGATATCAACACAAATAATACATGCTTCTATTTATTTATTTCCAGCATTAAATATTCGAGATTTGATCAAGTGAAAAACAATGTTTGGGTTACATAAATTCAGCCTCAAACAGGAGAATGCACTGTGCTAAATACATTAATGGACCCTCTGAAATATCCCAAGTGAAGTTAAATAAAAACAAATTTTACTCTTTGAAGTGCAAATCCAATATTATTTATACATTCAGTTTTTTTTTCCATTCAGTACCTATTAGATTTTGGATGTAGGCCAATATAATCATTTTTTTATAGTATCAGACTAATATCTGATACAAATATCAAATTGGGACAGCTTAAACTAGGATGGGTCCGCAATCTATTTTAGACTTGCATCGACTGCCAAAGGTCTTCTTACCAGGAGCATGTATAGGAGGGGAGACCACAGCGCTACCCACCCTCTCCAGTCAACTGCCCTTTGATTTTTATTTTATTTATTTATTTATTTATTTTTTTGTGGCGGCTCTTGGCCCTGGGTATTTAGTTCAAGTGTTGCTGGTTGTAGCGAACAATTCATATCAATTAGGGATGCCCCATAACACTTTTCAGATACAATTATGAGTACTAAAATCTTGAGTAATGCTGATATCAACAAGCAATATCACTAATAGTTTGTGACATACACAATATCCCCCAAAAGCAATGATGTAATGTTGATATAATTTAAAACGAAGACCTATATATTGCAATATAACATATGAAGGACGACCAATAATAACACTGTATTGGCTGGCTTCACAGCTTCAGTACATTGACCAGGTATCCCCCCCCTTTATTTTTATTTTTTTGGAACGGGTAATCAACCATCTTGATTTAGAGGGAAAAAGAAAAACCTCATCACTATAATCGATGTCTGTTCACTGTTGCACATATATTACAACTCTCATTCTCTTTTTCCGTGGCTTGTGATGATATACTGTAATCCATTGAAATCCGGCGACTCACGCCCGTTTTTACAATCCTCCGATATTGTGTGGAAGCCGTTGGTGTGTGTCCGAACACAAGGAGATTTCACACGCCATTTGCATTTTAACTGTTAACCTTACTTTGGGCCCAAGACAAAGATGTTCAAGTTGTGTAATTGTCTTGCTTCAGGGCACAGAGATGATGAATTAGGCAGGCTTTTCCTCTTGCTTCAATTAGTGTTTAATCATGAATACATTAGGGTTAAATAAACAGGAGTACCCCAGGGACCATATCCACGAATCTCCATTGTAGGCTTATTTGGTTGTATTTGATTCGATCCTTTTTATATGCCCGGCACGATCCTGTTTGCTCTGCGTGTATCCTCTTTGGCTCATTTTAATGTGATTCTTCTTCTTCTTTTTTTTTTTCCCCCCTCACCCCTACTGTGAGCTTTTGCCATAGTCCAAAGACGTGAAGCTTAAGGTCAGGTTGAGTCTCGAAAATCCCGCAGGAGTGACACGCTTTGACTTTGATACTCTTTGTTTGCGCTGTGATCGACTGACAAGCCGTTCGGGGTGCTTTTTCCTTCCGCTCGCTCTTATGTGTTTAATGTGGATGAAAACAGGGAATTTGATGTCAGTTATATGCTCCCCCACCCTCACCTGGATCAGATTTCTTGGCATAGCGTCCGTCCCGGACGTCTGTCAATCTCTTGTCACATATTAGGTCAACGGCGGCGCGCGTGCTCCCATCAGACTTCTTTTATAGGACAGAGCCAAAAATGGATCGCAGGTAATATGGTAGCCAATCCTTCCTACATTAGGACGGGGGACAGTCTCCACTAAGATCAGTCAAACGATCCTCCGAGAGACAAGGCTGCTGACTCTGCGCTCGCCCGTATCAAAAGCCGACTTGTCTTTTTTCTTTTGCCGAGAAAAATAAGTCAGTCACTAATAAAGGTAGGCCTGTCAGTCTGGATTTTAGCTAGCCCAGCACTTTTTCTTTGGCGCTGTTTGTGATGGGGTACACTTTGAGCTTCAGGAACAAAGTACTGCACTGCTTTACTTGCATAATATTTGATGCCTTCAGTATGCAAAGTGTGCATGTGGGTTTGAAAGTTTCCACATGGATTTGCTTACATTCGTGTTTGGCCGTATCCCTTTCAGGTGCAGCGGTACCACAAAAGCCAACCATAATCCGTGATTCTTTTAGACCGCAGATTTTGGTTAGATACACGACATAATCCTTCAGGGAAATTTCGCTTTGACTTTTAAAGCTCAAGTTTCGATTGGAATTAATTACACAGTGCATCCTCGGTTCCTGACTTCCACTTTCCAATTAGGCCTGAAACGAGTCCTCAAGTAATTTTAGTACCTTGGTTTAAAAAAAAAAAAAAATGCTCAAATCATTTTTTTCTTCCTCCAGATAAAAACAATTAGTGTACATGTCAAAAAAGATGTCAAGGCAATCGCAGCAGCAATTGCTAATGATTTGCATGACATTAAAACAATTCAGGACACTAACAAAGACTTAATTACACTGACGTTGACACTGACATATGGCACCTGTTGCCGGTGTTTACCGGTGGCACAGCCTCATTAAGAGCTACATCTAGTACAAATTATCCTCTAGCTAGTGCTCCATATAGGCTGGCGCGATAGCCATAAATGACTGGACACTTTGATGCTGACAGCCTAACATAGTTCTTGTTCCTACTGATCACTTTTTAACTAGACATAATGACGCAAATGTGCTGTTTATGGAAGGAAAATTGTGTGATGCTAAGCAGTTTAAAATCAAGATGAAAAATATAGATTATTCAAAACGTATAACATGTTGATGATACATAATGAAGTAGAAATGTGTTTGCTCGTCTGTGTTTATATATTTTTTTCCTCTAAGCAAAAATGTATAGCCTATATTGTTTTTTATCCCAATTTTTGTCTACTTTTCTGTCGAATATCTGAATACTAAAAAAATATTCACTAGCTGCAGACCCGTTACAAATATTTAAACCTTTTCTTTCAGTCTGGTAAATAATGTTTAAATGCATTAGTTTAATGTTTTTTAAAAACAGTGCAAGTGACTGGTGCTTTTAGGAAATGCAATTTTCAAATCGAAAGTGCTGTAATTTTGTGGGGAAAAAAGAAAAACTGCTTAATTTCCTTCTCACTTCATAAGTTAAGCAGGAAGTGCAGTCTACATGTTTACATGTCATTGTCTCATGAAACATAAATGAAATCGTTAAAGCCCCAGATTTGTTTGCATTGTTGCTCTAATGTGACACTGCTTTTCAGGCCACGCTCTTTCTGTAGAACTTTGTGACGTGTCGTAGTGAACACTTTAAAAACTGCAAGTTTCAGTAAATTCATAATTCTTTGAACTAGGTTAAGAAACTACCACCTATTAGTTAGGTTCATCCGCCTTTAATTTTGCATAAGCCTAACCTAAACATAGCTTATGGTAATACATTTTAATTCACCGAATCTTAGATGATGAGAAAAAGCAAATAAAATGCTCATTAAAGCGTAATAGCAATGTTGAAGAAGAAATAATAGTTATATAACTATAAAACCTTCAAACAGCCCTTTTAAAATGTTGTAACTTACAGTCATACATGTGTGAGCATTAAATTAAGTTCACTGCACTCTTAATTAGGGACATTTTTTCTATTATAACTGTATAAAATCATTGTATAGTTTTTTCAGCATTGTACAGTTGATTTCACTGTTATTTCATCAATTTGTTACAAGAGCCTGTTGCTCTTCTTGCAACACACGTTTGAACTTGCAACTTTCCTCCTGTCTGTCAATTCACATGAAACACTCAAGAAATGAATACCAGCTGAGGGAGAAAAGATGGATTTTTCTTTGTTTTTCCCCATTGCGCCCTGTGAGAGCGTTGCCTAGTAATTGTTGTCTGGAAGGAGCTTGGGAATTGGAGGACATTTCCACAGGGTGTACAATTTGTGATGATGCAAGCACGTGGCGATACGGTGACACTAAGAAGAAATCTATTGCGTAATCCTGTCATTTGCTCTGGCCGGTTCCCTTCTAATGCAAGGATTTCCTTTGCCAGATGACTTTTGCTGGTCCAGTGTGATTCATCCCACTTTCCTTTGGACTTGTTGGGTTAGGCCAGTTCTTTTCAAATAGCGGGGCGAGGCCATGCCAGGCAGTGTGGATTACCCCAGGGAAAATATGTTTTTTCCAAAAGAAGTGTAATTGCAATAAAATAAGGATGGGCATAGTTATTTATTTTTGTTATTTTTTTATTTCGGGAACTAAATTGCACCTTTTTCAGTTTTAGACTAACCTGCGTTAACCTGAAGAAACACACTCAAAGATAATCGTATTTATAGTCATTGCTGCGAGTGGGGGGGGGGGGGGGGGGGGGGCTTTACAAAACATAATTGAGAAGTACTGGGTTAGGCCTTGCTGCGGTGCATCATCCTTTTCCAACCATGCCTATCTTTTACATTTTTGCCTATCTTTTGCAGCTCTATCCTCGTCATCCTTCTAAAAAATACTCATCAAATCACATGTCCGTGCCCGAACCATCCAAGTCTTGAAAAGTTAAAATAATAGTTTCACAATATACTGTATGGTTTGTATTTATTTTAATAATAAAGGGATCCTAAATGTATTTACATATGTATTTATATATAATGTATTTAGGGGGCTGAAATTTCACCCAGATGGGGACAACATGTCAAAGATCAACATGGAAGAAACCTCAAAACCCCAAAATGGTAAAAATACCGCACATAAAAATATCACAATAATACAGACAAAATACTAACTTTCAGTGACTTCAATTCTTAAGAACAAAAATGGTCTTCATTGTATCATTTATGAAAGTATAAATGAAAAGAGATGCACTGAGGTTGGAGCATTTGTCTTTAACTGGCAGGTTTGGAGAAATAAGTTGGTATGTACATGTGCAGAATCTTTCACAAAGGTCGAAAATTAGACTTTCAGTGTTGTGTAAACATAAAAATCATCTCCTTCCTCAAGAGCACAAGTTCTCTTTAATGATATTTTCATGCTGTTTACAGAATTAGATATCAATGTTGTAATGAAAGGAGAGCGAGGATAGCTTCGGTGCAGGTCAAATGATCAAATTGGTTGTGTTTATGTATCCAACTCCATGTTAATTCAGTTTGTAAATAACCTTGATTTAAATGTTCCTGCCGCTTGACACATGCAAAAATTTAAGTTACTGCGTTGCGTGGAATTGCTGTGATTAATGGGAGCCAAGATGATAGTCCCACCGCAAATAGATAAGCAGTAAACAGCCCGTGTCATCACAGGGCAAGCTTGAAACAATAGAGAAAGACGCTCCATTTGGTGACAAATACCCAAACACCTTATCCTTCACCGAGCTAGGTCCTACTCCACTTATCATTGGCAAATGACGGTCTCGAGGACATTAAAAAAAAAACGAACATTACAGAGGTTGCATGGACTGGAGGATGACGCCTGCAGAGGTGTTATTTTCCGCCTTCTATGCACAGGCCCTGCAAAGGCGCTACATCTGTCAAATTCTGCCCTTTTGTTTCAATTACCCCGTTTCTATAACTCAAGTCCATGTGAGAAGCCTTCACGCCTGACACTGATTTGTTCTCCTCCTGAAATGCAGCACATCATTATAGCTGTTTCTGGCCGGTATAGCCTTGACCTGTAACCAGATGTGAGGTGACTTGACCCTGTGCCTCAATAGAGGCAAGTAATCAAAGATTGTACGAAGTCACATTGTCTGCCCCTGTTAAAAGTGTTTGCTCTTGCTAGCGTCATCTAACAGAGGTGGAAAACTGCAGTTGCTTTTCCTAGGTAAAAACAGTCCTCAGTGGACCACACTGTAAATTAGGGCTGAGCAGTTAATCAAATTGTAATCAACGTGGCTGTGTTGTAGAATGCAATTTTCAAACTGCAAAGCCTGCGAATTTGGTTTGTCGGTAGGCTTTTTGTATATCCTCCTGAGAGCCAGTCTATTCATTTGTGTCCGTTTTGTCTCTACAAGGCTGCGTCACACCCAAACACACGAGACATCATTTCAAAGGCCTGGATGTCCTCTGCTGAGCACACCAGGTCTTAGTTGAGTAGCTAGAATGAGTCAACAGATGTTGAACAAAAAGCAAGATTCATTTGTATATATAAGAAAATTGAGTGCTCACAATTTTTGCAGTAGTAAAGTCATAGCTGCCATATATACAGTATTTGTATAAACCGACATGAATATTAAACCATTGCATGAAAAACATTGAGCCTTATGCACACACTATATATTTTTTCATACCTTTTTGTACCCCACCCATAGGGAAACCCTGACCCACTTTTAAATCCTATCCTACAAGTTTGGAATCATTGGTCTAGATAAATTGAGTGCTGAACAAGGGTGGCCAATATTTAAACATCATTGATTTATGATATTTAAAAATACAATGTGATAAAGCCACATTTTTGCTATCTGATTTGGAAATCATCAAAAATGTTTGCCCTTTTTATAAATATTTATAAGACTAATTCAAGTAAATACAACTATGATATTATTTCACGGTTAATTTGCCTTGACTTTAGTGTGAACCTTATCTACAAACCAAAATATAAGTATGTACAATATAAAATCTGATATTTATTAGTATAATAGAATCATTCATTGCTTATAGTTGTTAAATACATGGGGCTAACAATTATTTAAAGTTATTATAGTGGTAAAACTTGCATCTTGATGATTTTTTTACTTCACAATCATTCAGCTCTATTCTTGATGATGGAAATATTGATGCTAAAGACTTCATGAAATTTAGGACGTTTTTGTACAATACTCATCTCATAAATGTTTGTTAACAACTGCTCTTTTTACATTAAAAAAGTCGCTTCACTTATGTCTTAGAAGATATTTCATCATCACAACCATACACCTGAGTGGTTTAGGTTGAACCTTAGTTTTTATTTTCCAACAGAGGCACCCATGGCATTGTGTTCAGGTTTTTATTAGATTCATGAACAACCCTTTTCACCTAACTGTGTTTTCTAGAATAGATTGGAATGGTGTGTGTTTGTGCGTTTGCACTTGCTCAGCTGATTGTGACTATAGCGGTGGGTTAGATGCTCCTCATGTTCTTACTCTCCAAATGATCAATAGTCTTCTACAAATGGTTAATTGGCTATCAGTCACTGTCTGCAGAAGTGCTTAGAAATCCAAAGGTGTCTGGATCGCAGCTCATCATAACAACGTGTCCGCTCCTCTGGGTGCTCTTCTGGCCTTTACTTCAGGCCACGCGGCAGAGGGGGAAAGCGGATCTGAATGCAATATGGAGAGCCGTAGATTAATAGTTCCTTAGTGAGGCCACCAGGGAGCGATGTGAAAGCTTCTTCCACTTCATCATCCGGCGTGAGGAACGTCTGCACGAGGTAGCGAGAAAACAAGTCGCAAATGTTCTGAAAGTCGATTCATCCCGACTGGCAGTTATCAGCGTTGTCGTTATTTTTATTTTCATGCATCCGAGTTGTTTTTGCGGCGCCGTTAACTCTCTGTGACGACATACCGCTCACATAAGATAAGTCTTGTTGGAAGACAATCGTGTTAAAAAGGCAACTTAAAGCATGTAGAAAGGGACAGGAAAAAGGCAACTATGCTGCTATGGCAACCTTGATGAAAACACACTTTCTTACAATTGTATTGTTCAGTGGTTGTCAAGCATTTTTCAATTATGTACCCCCTGTGAAATGTTTTCATTTTTTTCAGCCATGTACCCTCTAACAGCACAAAGTATTTCTAGATGCAAATACAAATATTTAAAACAATGAGTGCCGTGCCACACGATTTAACATTTTAGTAGCATCTCTGGATGTGTTTTATTTCGCAAATCCAGAAGATAGTTCATGTAACATCATCTGTTTTATTTCTGGCTCGTCTGTCTGAAAATCGTCACTACTGACAACAAATATTCTCCAAAGGAGTCACTATAACACATTTCAGCAAAACATTGCTTCTTGTTTCAATTAATATGCTCCCAGTTCAAAAACACATATGTGCTGTTCCTGTTGTAACATAAAAAAGCAGTATGTTTAAAGCTTGGGAAAAAGTCAACCAAGTCGGGTAGATTGACTTTGAAAATAGGCTGACAAAACATACCTGTCTCAGAGCTCCACCGTAACCATGTTGTTCCACATGGAAATTCCGTAAAGACTTGTGTCGTGTTGCAATGGCAATTAGAGAGGAAGGGTTCCCCTGAAAAGTAGGAGGTATCACAAGTTTGACATAATTTCCAATTAAAATAAAGTGGCTCCAATAATGTTTAATAATTGCAAATTGGAAAAGGAATTTAAAAAGTGTGTGTGCACAAATCTGTGCAATGCAGATCTTGGCAGAATCATCTACTTCTTGTTAGTACACCATCTCGTCGCCGAATGACTGATGCTAATTGTGTGCTTAAAAACACTTACTGATTTGTAGTTAGCCATTTTTCATTCATGACAATGTTAGCACATGGAGCTTCCCAAAATAAAAGAACTTCCTAAAAAGTACTTTAGCATTTTTCCCCAAGAATAAACCTGTCCCTAAAAGCGATCTATAGTAGCTCAGTTTTAGGTGTTCAAATTGTATAATTAGCGGTTAGTCGAGCAAAAAACAAGCCCAGTCTGCCAGTCAAGAGGAAGAAGAGGAACAGGAAGTTACTGACCTCGTAGTAGCTAACAAGCAGCAAAACAAAAATAAAAATATAATATATATATATATATATATATAATATATATATATAATGTATGTATGTATGTATGTGCTCACAGAAAAATATTAAACATAAAGCGTTCTATTTTGGGGTTACAGGAGATCTGTTCACAAAAATTAATCATGAACTTAATAAATATTCGTGCATAAAAAATAATCAACATTAAGTGTTGGACCTGTTTGTTTTATTTAAAATCTCAAGTACCCCCTGAAGATCCTTCAAGTACCCTCAGGGGTACTCGTACCCCCATTTGAAAACCACTGCCGAAAAGTACTTTCACGTGCTCACATTTGAGGGCCACTGTTATAGTTGATTGATAGGCTTCCTAATATTGAGCAGGGCAAAATGTAAACACGATTAGGACGACTGTATCCAGCTGGGCTTGGATTGGCAAGGGTATCTGAGGGAGATGTAGCGCCGCCTGACCCTGAATTTGTCATATTGAAGTGATTTTGTTGACAAGACAGGAGGCACAATGACCTTTTCTAATTATGTCTATGTGTCCAGGCATTGATGCCTTAGGGACGCCAATTCAACTGAGTCAACAGAGCACTGACTCCAAGAGCACATTCGAGCCTATACAGCATCTTTTGCTGTGCAGGCTTAGAAAAGAGTCGCTTAACGGGAACACCCTGACAAGAATTTCTTTTTTGCACGTTACTGAGAGCATTAACAAGCCTTCCATATTGAAATGAATTTTTAAAATCGCCAAGTGTATAACAAGGCTGCAAAATCATGGAATATAAAGCGTGACTATTACCTGCAGGGCCGTGTGGGCGTATCCGCTAGAGCCGACCTTCAACTGTCAATCAAGTTCATGTTTGTTGGTGGAATTGTGGCCAACAGTTGTGCACCGAGGTCGCGAGCAGTCTTTATACATAAAAAAAGATTTTCTTTTTTTTCCCCTCCTCCACCTGTTGAATCAGCCCCATGTGCAATTTTTTGACCGTTTTTCGGTCGTTTCCACGACATTCTAGCAGTATTTTAGCCTGCTTACTCCTGGTAGTGTGATAACAGTGGTTGTGCCCTTTTTAATTTTGATATGCTGTCACCATCTGGGTGAAATTTCAGCTCCCTAGTGTCTGCTTTCAATGCTTTCCCTTTGATATGAAATGCCTTGGATGTAAAGATCAAAGAATTGAAGAAAATACTTCAAAATGATGAGTTACAATTGTTTAAAATGATGGGTCTTGTCAAACTTTCACTTGTTCCTAATTTTCTCTTCCAGTGTATTTTCTTTTACATTTGGATTTCCGCCAAACATCAAACTTTTATCATTTATCCAGGATGTGTAACAATGAGGAAACAGACTGTCTGATCTATGTAGGTCCTTTTGATATTGTTTTTCCCAAAACAAGTCCCTTTCCAGTTGTGAAACTAGGCTTAAACATTACAAATTTAAAGTAGACAGCAGATTTTTTAGGCCATCAGAAACCACTGCTATCTACTGAATGCATTACACCTGTTTTTTTTTATGCATATGCATATTGACAGTGCATTTATGTTGAATCAAATTGGGCAATTTCCATCCATACTTAAAATTCAAGACATCTATAAAGGAGCCTCGCTCTTGATAATTACCTGCTGAGGTTTGAGCATTCATTGCAGGTAGAATGAAGAATTGAGAAGTGGACTCTTACAATGTCAGCCAGTCATAGGGAATAATTACATCCATTTTCTTCACATAGTGGCGTTCCTTTATCTAGATCTGTTTTGTATCTGTACATGGATGTACTTTAAAGCATATGTCCATGTGTATACAGCAGACTTTTTCGATTTGATCGTGATTGGCCAATATTTACCACTTTATGCAAGAGTGGCAATCAACTGCAATATTATCGTTTGCCCAGTGATCAATGATGTCATTGATCGGTTACGTAAATTAGAACTTGTACGAATGTTTTGCAAAATTATACCTTTTATTTGCTTTAACATCAAACCCTTACTTGCAGTATGTTCTTGTTGCTGCAAAGAAATGTAATTCCTGTATAGTATTTTAATTATGGTCAACTTGCTGCATATCATTATTTCTGTCTCAAGTTGTTCTTCTTTTTACCTGCCTGAACTTTCATGTTGTCTGGGAAGTTCTTGATTTGCCTCCCAGAAGGTCAGTGATATTTTTACTGGTGCATCTCTGTCATTTTTGGGCATGGCAAATATTTTTTACCCGTGGCAAAAGTGCTGTATTTTACAAATATGATAGAAATATATTTGTTGGAACTCTATAAATGGTGTATAAGTATATGCAGTAAACGAGTTACTAAAATAGAAACATTGCCACATTTGGCCATCGGCACGGTGGATAGTCATTAGTTATTTATAAACACACTGATTGGTGATCCAAAATGGCCCTAAAAATCCTGATCTTGAAAAGTCTAATACTGTGTAAAGGATAGGGATGTTCAGATTTCCAATTATCGGAAATCAGGCTGCTACAGTATATGTATATATTAGGGTTGTGTTATTTTTAATCCCAACAAAAGCTCCACCATGTAACACAGAGCAACATTGTAATTTTATGAGCGTCAGTCATGATTAACAAGCAACTTTTCCCGATAAGAAAATAAATGATATTGGTCTTAACTTATGACAGCTGTCATGGAGGAATTTTTATGTTTGGGTCTGTTGAGAGCAGTTAGGTCTTAAAGAGGGATTGGCATGACATGTAATGCTAATGAGGAAAAAAAAAAGATACACTGGTGCTTTTATCAAAAAGACAGCATGATGTCACCAGCAGCTTGGATGGTTATTGATATTTTATCCTAATTGGACACCTGAATGGAGTCATGTTGAAAGTGCTTTGACAGTCATACTACTGTTTTATCTTTTTTGTGGGTGTCTCATATGCTCAAATCCTTCACATGTCTGATTTTGTTGATTGTTCGTTTTTGTATAACGCCAAAGAAGGCAAACAACCGCTGAACAATATAGCAGAAAATGATCTATTTATTCATCACGGGAGTCATTTAATGGATGCACCGTGGTGTCCAATTCCAAGGAGTGATTTAATGTACATCGGCCTCCGACTCAGCTCACTCAGGTCATACGATATTGTTATCGGCTCCTCTAATGACTTCATTCATCCTTTTATACTAAACGGGTCCGGCACATTTAAACTCAATTGTGAGCATCCCCTCACTCGAAGGGGAACGATACAATAGAGGATTTTTCACTTGCATTTTCCCCACATGAATGTTAAATGGGTTTCATTTACATAGAGCTTTTCTAGTTTCATGCTGCTCAGCACTTGTTACAACATTGCCTCTCACTAAAATTCACAAAAGATGAAGGAATGTAGCCAGATGACAGCTTCGGGAGAAATTGTAGATTTTATGGCAATGAAAACTGATCCAGTCTTTCGTTTGATCTTCTAGGACAGTGGTTCTCAAATGGGGGGTACTTGTACGAGTAGGAACTTCAGGGGGTACTCGAGATTTTCAATAAAACAAAAAAACAAACATGCAAAAATCTTTTCTAAATAATCCTTGCATTGTTTCAGGAAAATATAAATTCATAAAACAAATTTTAAGTTCAGTCGGTTATTCCATTTCATCATTGTAAAAACCCTGATTCTCCCCCATACTAGAATGGTTTGACCCAACTTGTCACATTAATTGTAAAGTCAATGATTTGTTTTTGTGAACACATCCTGAAAGAGGACACTTTAAGTTGAATACTTTTCTGTGGCCAAATATTTATTCATCAGTATTTCTTCTTGAGAACAGGTCTGACAATTTATATTGATGATTATTAGGATTTTTTTTGAGGGGGAGTATTTATTAAGAATTAAGTTTTTTCTATTTGATAACAGATTTCTTCTTCTTCTTTTTCAACTCATAAATGCTTTGCACTGGTTAAGGGACACTTGGCTGAAAAGATACTTCACAGGGGGTACATGACTGAAAAAAGGTTGAGAAACTCTGCTCAAGGAAATTAATCTAAAAATTATATAGACTAATTAAAGACTGTCCTATTGACCATGCTGCTGGCTTTTAAAACAAAGCAATTGTTTCCTAAAATAGTGTTTATTAACCCTTGTGCTATATGTTGTTCAACCTTTGATCTTTACAATAAAAAGGCATTTCACATCAAAGGGAAAGCATTGACAAAAGACACTAAGGAGCTGAAATTTTCAACATAACATGACTACTTAGTTATCACACTCTTATTACCCTACAGGAGTGTGCTATCCATTGGATAAAATACTGAGAATGATGTTGAAGAAAATGAATGAAAAACACTGCACAAGGGTACTTCACACTTGATGAAGGAAAAGGAACTATTTGTATAACCTGCAAAAAAAAGTTTTTCCATTAAAAATCAACTTTTATATTTTTATGTTTAAATTCTCCATCTATTCCCCTTAGTGCCCTTTTTCGTTCATGTAACCTGATGGGTTTGCAGACCGCTGCTGGCTACTCTATCAGACAATTCATGGTTGCATTTTTTTTTTTTTTTTTAATAGCATCTGCCCTTTTCCAGAACAAGCCATATGGGCTGTAGGGATCTCAAATTAATCCCAAAACCACGATCGTAAATGTCGCCAAAGGTTGATTTTCATGAATACAGAGCAGAAGATTGAATTGTATTTAGCCTGAGGAGTTAACAGTGAAGTGTGGAGTCAACAGTTTGTGGTCGGAAAATCTTAACTGTATTATAAAAAATCAAATGTCTTTACTAGGTGCTGCTAATATTACAGCAAGCGACAGTTGTTTCCATGTGATCGCTTGAGATTAAGGCTAGGCGATATGAACACAAATTTAAAAACTTGACGTTATTCAATCATTCTAGAGATTGTTACAATTTTAATAGATTTTAATTGAAGAATTAAAGTCAACAAACATTTATTTAAAGGTGTGGTGGATTTTTAAACATATTATGTGGAAAATATTCAGACATTGTTCAGGAACACTGATTTAAAATCAGTTTTAAGATAAATTTAGCATTCATAGCTTGTGCATGCCTTGGTTAATTGGGATAGTTCATTTATTTTGACATTGTAGCCATATAAAGTTAATATTTAGTCGATAGTTAATTTGATAACTGAATACATTTTCATACACCATTAACACCATTATTTTTTTTTGTTTTATTGCCTGCTTTATCATTTGCTCGATTGTTGAATGTAGTCTGCTCGGGGAAGTGAACAGAATAAGAATTTCATTGTGTAGTATAACTATGCATATGACAATAAAACTCTTGAATCTTAAATCTAATTTGATTCCTGGCCCAGTTCTACTTGAGATTCTTAAAAATTATAATGCAATGTCTCTTCTCTACGATACTTTTACTTTCAAAGGTCGACTGCTTTCAAAAATAGTCCTGTCCAGTTTGTATTTTTTAGGCCGAGTCCGATATTTGGCAGCATAAAGTTCCGATTAATCGGCCGTGTAATTATAAAAAAAAAAAGAATAAAATGAAAAAATTCAAATTACAAGCTACCAAAGATTTTGATACATTGTCCTTATTTATTTAATCATTTGAAACTCCATCATCCTTTGAAACCCCAAATTGAAACGCTTATCCTAGTTCCAAACCCTAATTAATTTTCAATCAAATACTCCCCCCAGTAAAACATTTTCAGAAGAACTGGGAAAACGACACGCTCCTTTGCCTCTTTCCATTTTGCCTTTCAAATGAGTAATTGCCGTAAATAAAGCTAATACCGTGAAGGCAAGGGACCTGAGCACATTAGTAACTGATGTTATCCTTAATTTCCTCCACAGTCTGACCTCTCTTTAACTTTTTATTGTTTTGACTAACAGCACATCCCCACATAAATGCCCATCCACTCCCACACTAACTACTGATTCTATCGGCTTGATGCCTCATAAACTAAACCCCACGCCTCAAACAACACTTAAACCGCGGCCGATACCTCTAATATATTGCCTCTTTCTTTTCTCATTATTTTCGTATCTTTTAAATGATGACCTGTTGGTCCTGAGGAAATTTTATCGATAAGTTTGTTCTACAAAAACATTTATAGCCTTGTCCCCCCACTATTTTTTTTTTCATATAATTTCTTGGTTGAAAAATTTGGGTGGATTTGTTTCAGAAGGAGTCATCACAAAGCTAATTTCTTGGTCTGCCACATATTCTGCTTATGGCTTTACTTTGACATTTCCACTGAAGTGATGATTATAGAATTCATCCGGGCTAAGGCTGATTGTTGTTGTAAATGTCATTGTTGAAATTCCCATTAAATTTCTGCCGTTTCCCGCACTGGGAAATGTGTCGCTTTTTTTTTTTTTTTCAACAGAAGTAAAAGAAGTAATCATTTTCACATCACTGGCATCTTTTATCTCTTTGCACTTTACTGCGGAAGTCTCCCAGTCCCTGTCCAGATTTGCAAGAAAGGATTTGTCCCACTCGTGTTCACAGGCTGAAGATTAAATTCAGTCCCATGTAGATATAAAAGACTCTCTAACTTGGATAACGATTCTAATATCTACAAAAGGTGCTTTTAGCTCAGCAGCTTTCAGCTCTTTTATCAGGCTTGTCTTACCTTTTCACATTCCATTTATATTAATCAGTCGATTCCCTCAGCCCTCCACGCTCATTAAAGGCGAGCGGGATGCTTAAATGTGATTTTTGTGGTCTTCTCCCTTACGGCCTCCTCAGTGTTCAGTGAAAACCTTGACTTCAAAAAGTCTTTTGTAAACACACTTCCACCACTGAGCAAAATGGTAGGGCCAACTATCTGGATACAGTGGAACCTCAATTTAATAGACTAAATGAAGCAAGGAATCGTCCGTTAGAGCAGATTGACCGGCACATCAAAGTACTTTTTTTGTGGCTTGAAGATCAGCACCAAATTGTCATAAATGGTCTTTTGGGGTCTGTTAAATGGTCTTTTACTTATTTATATCACTTTTCTTCGTTAGGTACTCATGTCGCAACTTCGTTTATCTGCAACATACTCACACGCTACCCCATTGAAAATGTGTAAAAAGAAAAAGCTTAAAACTTGGCTGGTCACTTGAGCCAGGATTTTCGCAAATCCTTTTCACGCAACAAAAACTGTTCCTGAAGAAAAATAGCATCAACATGTATACAATGAGTGCCTGAGTAAAAAGCAGCCATAGGTACAACTAGCTAGATGCGACACGGTCCTTTTGAACTGCATTTTTTCGTCGATGCTAAGCTAATGTCCACACTTGATGGGGAAACTTGCCCCTGCCAACATGGCTGCCATATCGGCTTACAACAAAGTGGGTTTTTTTCTGACATAAAAATGACGTCAAGCTAACTTCCATGCTTTACATTAGCTCTTTGCCCCTGCCAACATGGACACCATAATGCCTTCCATAACCTGTTGTCTAAATCAAGCTTGATGCTGTCCATTAGACCTGATTGCTTGTTACATTAGAGTCATTTTCTTTTGCAATGTAAAAATGGCGAGTGCACTATCAAATTATTTGGAATAAATCTAAAATAAAGAAGTTTGAAGCTGTTTGATGTTTATGGTTGAGATAATGGTGTGCATCTGTGCATTAGAATGTTAGCGCTTTAAAGAGCTTTAAAAGTATACAGTACACTAGGGCTGGGTGATATGGATTAAAAAAAATACTTTTTTATTCTCATTCATTAAGTTTAAAGTGATTGACCCAACATACATTCATTTAGAGCAGGTTTGCATGTGAAAAAAAAAATCAAAGACAAAAAATCAAGACAACAACAATTTGTACTGATTTTAAATCAGTTTTAATGTAAATTTAACATTCAAAACATGTTCAAAAAGAGATTTTCTCATACGTAAAATGTTTACATGCCACAATTATGTAGCTATTTTGTGGTAAACACATAAACACAACTCGCGCATGAAAAACGACCGTAGATAAGATTAGTTAGCTAGATCCGGCGTGTTTCTTTTGAGAGGCGTGCTTACGATAATGCTAAGCTAATGTCCATGCTTCCCATTAGCTCATGGTACCTCTGCCAACATGGTCGCCTGCCCTTGTCTCATGTAATTCTGGATGTGTATGACAAGTGCAGTGCAAGCCGGAAACAAGTGATCAGCCGCAGCCACAGCTCCCTTTATTGGTGTGGTGGATAATTGCAGCCAATTCTAACGGCCTTTGAAAAGTACTGCACAAATGGGCGTTTTGCGTCGACCTGACAATATTTTCTGTCAGTCGAACGCCAGATCTGTTGGTTCCGCTTCCGTTAAATGGAAGCTCCTCAGCACATCTCTGTAAGTGGGTGCCATTTTGTGTTAAGCTATTGTTAATGCACGGAGCCTCCACAGCCTGATGGTCCTAAAGCAAACAGCTGCCCCCCTAAGTCCCAAAAGCATGAGGCAGCCAAGCAAAGCTATTAAGTGCCTATAGAGTGGTCTGCGGTATTGTCTGCGCTCTGGGTTCTTATCATTCCACAAATGAACCACAAGTTGATTTGCTCCGTGTTGCCCAATGTTAAATATCCCTGAGAGAAAGAAGACAACATGTCATTAAATGCCATTGGTTCATTTCTATACCTAATGGGAGTGGAAATAAAAAATGCGCCCACACAATTTGGCATCTGCAAATGAGGTGTACTTGCAAAAGTTAGAGTGGCGAAACTAACTTATTTCAATAATGTCTTTGAAAAAGTAATGTCACGCAGCGTGAGCCTTTCACTGGGGAGATATAATTTGACATGTCTGCACATTTCATTTGGGGTGGATGATACATTCTTCCTCTGATTTCTTGTACCCTCCCTCTCAAACATATGATGCCCAACTACAAATTATTTGAATGGCCAGAAGGTGTTTGATTTATGCTGAGTCTGAGTTATCAGCCCCAAACAGGCCATGTACTGTAGCTCCCATCTTATCATTCCTCCCAGCTGCCTGCTGAATTTCTGCATGTTTTTGAGCTCGGGCCATAAATGTCAGGACAGCAGTCACGAGTGTAATGCAAAGACAAAAAAAAAAAAAAAAATCTCTCGCAGCAAAATCAGAGGCAGGCTTCTCTGCTAATTTTCCCGTTGCATTGTCCCGCAGCGTGTTTGACAAGCGGTGCTGTCAGCTTTGTGCGGTGGCACAACTTGGCCTGCGGCGGGTGTTGCCCACCTGACGCCCCCCTCACAGAGTTCGCTTCCTGTCCCCAGATAGCAAGAACAAAGGTGGGCTCACAGCTTGGGCCATGTGTGTTCTGCCCGCGTGTGTGTGTACGTGTGACACTCTGATGACTCCAGGGCACTTTCTTTCCCAGAAGAGTCGTCGGCTGTCACTAAACATCACCGTCTCCCTCGCCACTAATGGCATCTCCAGATTGTCCTGTGAGGAACAAAGGCTGGTTGTGTGCGCTACTCCAGGCTGCAGGCTTTAGTTTGTGACTGTGGCCGCAGACCTATAGAAGTGTCATGACAGATACAAACCAAAGAACGATTACAGGGCCGTGTGCTTGAAGCCAAGTTGCCGTCCCCGTCAATAAAACGAGGCACTAAAGCCTTCAAATGCGCATGTTGTGTACGTGGAAATTAACTCTTGTGTATTCCTATGCGTGATTTATTCAGATAATCTGCACCAGTGGTTCTCAAATGGGGCTACGGGTACCCCTGGGGGTACTTGAAGGAACTCCGGTGGCTCAAGATTTTAATTGAAACTAAGATGCAAAAATCCTTTTAAAATAATTATTGAAGTAAATGTTTCAGGAAAATATAAGTTCATAAAACAAATTTTAGGTTCAGTCGGGATATCCAAATGCATTATTTTAAAAAGCCAGATTCTCTCCCGTACTAGAATGGTTCGACCCAACACGTGCCACCTCTCGTTACCTGTCAAGTTAATGATTAATTTTTTGTGAACAGATCTCTACTACGATCCCAAAAGAGGATACTTTAAATTGCAATTACTTATTCATAAAGATTCATTTTTTTAGAACAGGCCTGGCTCTTTTATTGTGATTATTTTTGTGGACAAATAATTCTAAATATTTAAGTTAAATCCTTTTGAACAGATCTTTTATTGTAATCCCAAAAGAGGATTCTGTATGTTAAAAAAATTTCTGTGGGCAAATATTTATTTATAATTATTTCTTTTTGAGAACAGGTCTGACACTTTATTTTGATAATTTTTTTGTACAGGAATAATATGAATAATTACATTAATTGATATGTTTTTGTGAACAGATTTCTAATGTAGAAATCCCAAAATATAATGCTTTAAGTTTAATATTTTTAGGTGGGCAAATATTTATTTATAATTATTGTTTTTTGAGAACAGGTCTGTTTTTTTATTTTGATTATTGTTTTTGTGGAGGAATATTCATTAATAATTAAATAATGATTTCTTTTCGTGATCAAATATCAAATGTAATCCCAGAAGAGGACATTTTATGGTTGCTATTTTTTGTGGGCATATATTTATAATTATTTCTTTTTGAGAACTGGTCTTACACTTAATTTCGATTATTTTTTTATTATTATTATATTTTATTATTATTTGTAAACTAATACGGATGAAGTTTAAAACGTTCTAAAGTTGAATAAATCCGACACTGATGCCATGGTTAGACTATTTTTTTCAATCTATACATACCCGGGATTCTTGCTAACGGGAGGTAAATGTTTCTTGTTTGCCTCTAATATGTACCCGCATTTTTTATTTATTTGTTTTTTTAAAAATTAAAACCGGTCTCAAAAACTCCGACCAAAGTGATTTGGTTTCTGACGTCTCCAGATCTGCCATGTATAGCGTTTAGCTCAAAAGCACGTTTGAAGATATTTGCAGATGTTTGATTGCAAATACAAGTAAATTTGAATGTATTTGAGAGTACGTTTGAATGCATTTGCAGGTTTGAACATATATGCAATCACATTAAAATTTCTTGTCAATGTGGGAGAACAAGTTTGCCAGTCAAATGTTGGCAGCTCCACGCATTCGTCCCCTTCTGGAAAATTTGCGGAATATTTCACAAAATTATTTTCTGGAAACTGTTTCTGGAAACTTTGTACTGTCAAAGCCTGGGGCGGAGCTATGAGGTGGCCCTGCCCAACCCCCCAGCGATACATGATTCTTTGGTGAGGCCACTTGCATACATTTAAATTGGCCATCTTGCAGAATAAATGGAAATACTATTGAGCTGCCCATAGAATATAAACGTCTTTTCAAGAAATATTTGATACTTATTGTAAGCATTAATCAAGATTATTACTTTCCGTCTTTGCACACGTGGCAGAGGAGTCACACTTTATCACGGGATCCCAAGGCAGGGATTCATGAAATACAGCCGTAAATCGGGAGTATGACAAACGACCATCTGACAAGCGTTCACTCCACTCGGCTGTTGGCTTGCGAACTAGTGCATGAGATTGAAGTAGACCGTGAGATACAAAAGCAAAAAATCAGCAGCATCTAGTAAATGAAGCTCCTATTGTGTGGCAACACCTTCGTCGAATAATCACTCGCATGAATCTGCTAAGCTAATTCCGACAAAAGTGAACTCATTTATGGTCTTATCATTGACTCCTGCGGGGTTATCAACAAAAGGGCCGTGAAAACTACAGTTGGATTGTTATTAAAACAAAACTGTATGCAAATTCATGATTAAGTGTTTGAAGGACTAATTTTGTAATTTTTCTCTGGCTACGAAAATAATTTGCATGTTGTCCAATGATAAACACTTCCATCTCGGTTTGTTTTGATAAGATGCAAATTTTTTTCAGTAATCAATGTAAAATGCCTTTTTTGTATTGCTGCCAATGATCTGATATGAATGTATTTACATATATTACCGCTGTCCGACTTGCTGTCTCAATGTCAGTGGCAAAGTGTGATCACTTTTATTTTTATTTTAAACATATTTGTAATGTGAAGCTTGATCTTTTAGAGCAGTGGTTCTCAAATGGGGGTACTATTACCCCTGGGGGTACTTGAAGGACCTTCAGGGGGTACTCGAAATTTAAAATAAAACAAACAAACATGCAAAAATCCTTTCAAAATTATGAATTAATTAATTGTTTCTGGAAAATACAAATTTATTAAACAATTTTTACGTTCAATTGCTTATTCAGTTTTTTAATACCCAGTTTCTCCTACGTACTAGAATGGTTTGACCCAACTTGTCATGTGCAGGTGGTTACCTGTCAATTTGATTTTCACAGATCTCTACTGTAACCCCAAAACAGGACTCTATATGTTTAATAGTTTTCTGTGGACAAATATTTATTTGTAATTGTTTTTTTTTTTTGGAGAACAGATGTGACACTTTTTATTGATTTTTTTTTTTTTTTGTGGAAAAATATTTTATAATAATTTAGTTTTTTTCTTTTTGATAACAGATTTCTTTTATGATCCAAAAGAGTTTTTTTTTTTTGTGTGTGTGTGAAATGTTTATCCAAACAAATGATTTGAACGGATCTAACGCTTATTAGACACTGATGGCATGTTTAAGTCTTTTTAATGTTTTTTTGCACGGATTAAGGGGTACTTGGCTGATATTTCGCAGGGGGTACATCAGTGAAAAAAGAACAACTGTTTTAGAGAAATGAGCCTGTTTGGCATTTTTGAAAAATGATTGGCAGCTGCACACCATCTCTGGTCATTCTGAGCCCAAACTAGTCAAACTTCTACTCCCTTTATAGTATCACTGTCTTCTCCCAAAGCTGACTCATAAAAACCAAAGTGCCTCGGCGTCGTTCCTCTTTGACTCACGGAGCCTCCTTTCCAACTTTATTTTTTTGTAATTTTGCGTTCTACATTGTCTCGCAGCGTTCCGAACCAGGCGCTTTGAATGTGCCATGTTTTTGCGAAGCGCTGCCGTGCAAAAAGTTGACATCAGCCGTGTCACACGAAATCTTTGCTTCCTTGACACATGGAGTCAAAACATGAGCGGGAAAACATGAAGCCCTCCCAGCGTCAAGAAAAACTGCTGCGCTCCCTTCCGTAGCAGCCATTGGTTGTGACAGTTTGAAATTATCTTTAATAAGGCTTCTTCTCCGCCACTGACACGCTAAGATTTAACCCGAGATTTTTCGTCAAAGTCAGAGTGGTAATTCTTCGCTTTTCTGTTTTGGAGGTCACAGCATGTATCCAAGTCTCCTCGCGGAAGTTGCCGAGACCCATAGGTTTAGCTGTAATACCCTCTTTAATTCTCTTGCATGTTGGGTTATTGCCGTTAAAGCTCCTCTGACAGTTTATCCTCAACTCGGGCTTATTTGTTGGGTTTTTACTGATGGTTTTATTTCACTGCCAGGATCCAAGCGGGCAGCGATACGCACAGCATGCCCTCGACGTTGTAGCGGGTTTTATATTTCAGTAGTTTGGAGAATCAAAGAACGATAACCTCGTTGTCATTATGTTCACACCATGCCACTGTGAAGGTTGTGTTCATGATATTTCTGGAGGCAGATTTGTTAATTCACCCTGAAACATTTGGAGGCTTAGCAGAAGAAATTACAACGTTAGGTGTAAATAACTTCACCTTGGCTGTCTTGGAATAATCACAGGTAACGGGGTTTGAATGAGGGCTAGTGATTATGCTTGCTTCTATTTTTTGATGCCTTTTCCACATAGCAAATTGAACCTAGTTCCGTGCATACCTTTTGAAAGCATTTCATGTGGGCCCGGCGTTCATTTATATAATATAACACAATTGCATGAGCCAAAAAGTTGTTTTTTTTTGTATGAATTTCAAATGGAATTATGGTTTATTATTTTATTACTAGATTATTTAAAATGTCATGTTTTTTCTATAATATGAGGCACATATTAAAGAAAAAAAGTGGAAAAATGAGTAAAAATGTTTTTGTGCAATTTTGGTAAGCACTTTCACTTGAATGACTGCTGAACATTTTTCGCTGACACTGACATAAATTAAGGAACATGCACATTACGTACGCTAGCTGTGCTAAAACCATTTAAGGAATATTATGTAATTTGTATGGTATGTATGCTGGCAGCGATAAACCAATCAAAGACCATTACGTATTACGTGTATTACATATGCAAGAAGCCATAAACCAATCATAGAACATTTTGTATTATGTTCACTAATTGGTCACTGGGAGCGATAAACCATTCAGAGAACTTTATCAATGTTCCCTTTCATTAACGACCATATGTTTACCGTATGTACCGTATACCGACATATGTTATGTTTGTTTATTGTTTTTTTTTTTTCATTTTTAATGCATTTTTATGTTTTATGTCGTTCATATTCAATTAATGGATATTGTGTTTCACGTGTCGTGGTAATTGCTGATGCTGGGTTAATAATGTGTAAATGCTCCGGAAAATATCCTGTGTTGTACACGATCAAGGGACTGCAGCACCCAGTAATGCGTACGTGTGCCTCTGTATATTATTTTACCGTAAATGATGGTATTATGAGAGGTATTCATTCGAGTCGGAATATGTAGCACATCACTGAAGGCCCAAGTGTGAAATGCAATGACCACCACTGATGGTTTTAGTACGGAAAAAGACCCCATAATCAACATTGCGCCTAATAATATGGTGCCCCGTGACGTGCGGAAAATACGTTTTTGACCGATTCTCGCCCCCATCCTGGCTGTTTTCTATGTAACCCTCCTCCAAGACACCTGATTCAAATGATCAGGATGGTCATCAAGCTTGCTGATGACCTTATAATTTGAATCAGGTATGTTATTGCAGGGTAACATTATAAAAAAAAAAAAAAAAGGCAAGATAGGGGCTCTCAAGAACGAGATCTGGGCACATGAAATATTTTTGCAGCCAAGTTCCCCCCTGACCAGCACAAAGAAATTTTTGGATAGGGGAATCAAAGACTTAAAAATGAAAAGTGTGCACTGCCATCTGTTTCTGGTATACAGTAGTAAGCTTTGGATCTAGATTTGGAGTGGTATCCCTCGACGTACATTCTTAAGCCACTCCAGTAGGTTTTATCTATGACTTGTGTGCTGGAAAATTCCATCTGAGTATAACTTAATAATGTATAGGCATTTGTTTCACAAAGGTGTCACAACACAATTTTGCGCTGAGTTGCCGCATTTGACAATTAATTTGCTCTTAATTTGAAAAGTCATATGCACTTTTCTTCTCACGGGATTAAAAAGCATTAAAGCAGCTTCACTCATACTTGGCAGTTACCTTGTTAAACTCTTACGTGCCACTACTTTATCCTCATTTTGAGAACCACCTGTTGAGCTTTTTTAAATGGCAAACATGAGATGCAACAGCTTTTTTGCTGCTTGCAGCCAAGTCAATTTAGTTTGTTCCTTCAGGTCGTTAATCACCATGAGGTTTCACACCCTCCACAAAATTCCTAACAATTAATCAACCAACTAATTGCTATCAATGCCCATCCATCTAGAAAGTAGTAGATGCCAAGCTAGGGTTTGAGTAACAAGGTAAAGGTCTGTACTCTAAAGTAAAGTATGGAGGTATATCACACCTGATGCTTCTAGGAAGGTGTGAGCATCACTGATAAGAGATAATGAAAAATAAACCATTGACCTTTGGGAGGCTGCTTGTATCCATTTCCTTGACTTTAGGAGATCATTGGGGGACTTCCCACACAGTGCACGCAGCTGTGCTTATCTCACTATCTTTAATTTAGAAATGCAGGAAGACTGCACACGCGTGTGAGATGTTTATCCAAGCCCACCGTCTAGTGCAGTGGGGGTACGGGGGTACTCGAGATTTTAAATAAAGCAAACAAACATGCAAAAATCCTTTAACAATTCATCTTGAATCAATTAATTGTTTCAGGGAAACATGAAACACATTTTATGTTCAATTTTATTATTGTAAAAAGCCAGATTCCCCCATGCTAGAACGTTTCGACCCAACTTGTCATGTGCCACCTCTCGTTACCTGTCACTGTTAATGATTTATTTTTGTAAACACATCTCTAAGATCCTAAAAGAGGACATTTTAAGTTGAATATTTTTGTATGGACAAATGCTTATTCATGATTTTTTTTTAGTTTTTTGAGATGAATAATTAAGTTCATGGTTTATTATTATTATCATTATCGTTATTATTATTATTATTATTATTATTATTATTATTGTTATTATTATTATTTTTATTAGTTTTTAAACAGATCTCAACTTAAACCCCAAAACAGGACGCTTTATGTTTAATTGTTTTCTGTGGACAAATGTGTATTTATAATTGTTATATTTGAACAGGTCTGACACGTTATATTTTTGTGGAAAAATATTTAGTAATTATGAAGTTATTTCTTTTTGATCACAGAATTCTTTTATGATCCAAAAGAGAACACCTTAGGCTGATTATTTTTTTGTGGACCAATACAAATGGAGTTTGAGTCTACATTTTAATAAATCAGACAATGCTGGCATGTTTTATTTATTTATTTTTTTAACCCCAAAATGCTTTGCATTGGTTAACGGGTACTTGGCTGAAACAATATTTCGCAAGGGGTACATCCCTGAAGAAAGCGTCTAAGTGTCTTTTCGCACGCATTTTCGCACAGATTCTCATGTGCGTATAACAGTGTGTGTTCCATTACTTGAGGGCACTTTTCTTTATTGGTCTTCTAACCTTAGATCATCTCAGATTTTTATTTTATTTATTTATTTTTTTTGATGTAGTGATCCCACAAAGACAAGACGGTAAAGGGATCATTAATGAAAAGATTCAGACATTCAGTGTTGTATGTTTTTTTTTTTTTTTTGTTGTTGGACTGTTTGCTTGAAGACATCGGAGCAGCTGGGAGAAGCTCCCCTGCAGTTGCGATAGATTTGCCAGGAGATCAAAGCAGAGACGCTCTCTCCTGCTACCGAGACTCGCTTGGCCGCAAAATCATTCGAGTTTGGGGTCATGCCTCATTCTCCATGCCAGTGAAAGTTAACTTCAACTGGCTAAATAGCTATTTGTCATCTGAAAAACATTTTTCACTTTAACCAAACATGCCTGCAAAGCTTGAAATATATATCCAATTGAGATTTAAACTTTTTTTTTTTTTGCTTTTGTTCCCTTTTCTTAATTGTTTCCTTTGTGAAAATAAATACATAAATAAATAAAATAAATGATAACATACAATTTTGCCTTTTGGTTCAGTCTGGAGGGAAACTACCAAGTTAAATAAATATGGTCGTAAATGAAAATTCTTGTGGTAGTCGAGGTTTGTGTATGTATTTTTTTTAAATTGCCCTATTTGACTGGTCTGACAAAAAAGAAGAAACATTGCAAGAAAATAATGGTGTAAACCTTCATTAGAAAAAGTTATGGTTATAAATGAAAATAGTGAAGACAACCAACTGAAATATAGCAAGGGAATAAAGTTTACATATTTTTGCAGAGCAATGTTGTGAATCATCGACTTAATTTGAAGAGCATTATTCAAATGTTGTGGATGTTATTTTAATTTTGCAGGCTTATCTTCGTGAACATTTTAGAATAAAGAATAATAGCATGACATTATTAACTATTTTTGTTGTCCTTCGACTTCTTTTTACTATTAGAACAGTTTTTTATTTTTTATGCATGAATGATCTCTTTTCTATACATGAGATGTCTGAGTGCATTTGAATGCACCATATGCCTGTTGTCATGTTAACAGCTCGCAAACATTGTGCCTCGTTCCACAACGACAGCGTAACTGAGGAGCGGTTTCTTAGCATCCTTAATCAGTGACGATTCTTTAGCGGCGATGTGTTGTTGGTAGCAATGTAACGTGATGGCAATAATTTAGGATAATGGAATCGCGAGGATGAGTTAAGATAATCGGAGCGCTCCTTGGCAAAATTATTGTGTCGACACTCGTGTGTTATTTGGTGTACAGTATTTATTTAGAGGGTGGCCAAGCTTCTTTGGCAAATGAGTGTGCATCAAATAAATATAGGAATATGCAATAAAAAAAAATTATTGCTTACATTTTTTGAGTACCTGACTTACACAAAACTTGAGTTTTGCCTGTGTCATACCTATTGGCGTTTTTTTTTTTTTTTCTAAATGACTCCAGTTTAGCCTCAGGTTGCACTATTTTTATGGTGCATCGCTAAAGAGGATTCCTCTTCGCGCTTTGTATTTTCGCTCCAAACTAGGGGGAAAAGGAAAAACGACATCATCTGTCTGGGAGGAAGTGACCACGATCAATAGTATTTTCATTACAGTTATGTTTTCATGCTGCGGGACAATCAAGGTGGGTGCAACACTGGGCTAAATGATACATTAATGTTCCCTTCCTCTTCCTCTGGAATGAGTTGGAACGTCTGGGAACCCCCCCCCACCCCCCACCCCCCTTCCTGTTACCCTCTCTTGCAACAGTCCCAGTCAACAGCTGTCCATTTTGTCATTGAAATTTTCAAGCAGTGGACATTTCTGGATGCAATGTTACTGAGTGGGCTTTATTGAATTATTTCTCCCACTCTTGTCCAACTTTGAGAGGGGAAGTTAAGCAGCTTACCTGCGCCGCAAAATACTTGTTTGCGGTGTTCACGGACCAACAGGGAATCCGATTGGCTTTGTCACACTATTTACTGTTTATAATTGTCGCGCACTTTCATCTGTCGTCAAACAACTTGGGCGCATGCCTGAATGAATGTGCTAAGACAACCTTAACGCACCTGAATGTAGTGCGACAACATGAAATTGCTGAATGTATGGGCATAATTATTCATGTTTTGGGGATTTGGAACGCAGAAGAAATTTTGTATGTGACATCTAACCATATTTTGGTGCCTTTATATTGTATAGCTGTACTGTATGGAAAAAAATGTATCTTCTGTCCACCTGAACGTGAGACTGAATTTCATATTGTGATTGATTGTGGATCAAAATGGGGGAAATAAAAATTATGAAAATGCTATGCTGGTGCTATACCCTGCTGAGATCCAGGATATTCATTTGCAGATCTTGTAGTTTCCATTTTTTCTCAGCGAGACAGCAAGTTTAATTGCCACCTAAACACATAACATTATTGGAAAGGCCAGGATGTCCTCTACACAGCACACCAGGACTTTTAGGGTAGTCATATGTGTTAGAAGAAATAGACTCAAGTAATTATGAATGGGGGGAAAAAAACAAAACAACTTTATCTTCACCATCCAAGCCTTTGGAACTACATTTCTAGTGGTATCGCTAAGCATATTTTATTTACCAATTCCAGTCGATAGGTCACGTAAAATCATCTCTTTTCATTTCTGGCTCCTCACTAATGACAATGCCTATCTGTCTAAAACTCAACAAAATAAAGACATCAAACTTTTTGCAAAGGATTAAAAACACACACACACAATTTAGCAGTTAGTTTGCTTCCTGTTCCAATGAATTTGCTCTTAATTTGAAAAGAAAAATGTACAGTTCCTGCTGTGGCATTAAAATGCGTTATTAGATTTTCTGATACCTGCAGGCCTCTTGTTAAAATCTCATAACTGCCAAAGTGCATTCACATAGCCCCAGCGGTACTCTTACACCCATTTTAGAAGCGCTGGTCCATAGCTTTAGACTGACTTTGCAGGTACAGCCTGAGACATTCAGTCTCCATGAGTCTTGCAAAACCATTTAATATGTGTAGTCCCTAGTTATGTCACAATAAAATCAATACAGTACATGTTCAGATGACGTGCTAATTCAATACGTATATATACATAACTAACCCATAAAAAAGTGAACAGTGATTGGTTAACGCTGTGGTTAACTAAGCACCTGGGATTTAATTTTAAGTTGCAGCCAAGTGGCAAAATGTGATTTTTAAGGGTATGAATTATACAAGAAAAATAATGTTTACATTTTTTAATCGACAAAATATGAATGTTTTACTGCTGAAAATAGCTAGGTTTAGCATCACTTTAAGTCATACACATCACTTTAAGTCAAAACAGATTGTTTATCATTTGTATTCTTCCAAGTAGGCACCTTTTGCCCAGTTAACAGCTTTGCACATCTTCACAGTCAGCTCTCAGATGTGGATGATGTTTTATGGAAAAACTTTCAGTTCACAGCTGTACATTTTCAAGAGGTAATAGCCTGAATTAGGTGACCGCGTGATATGTCTCCAAACTTTTGACAGATACTGTATACAGATAAATACATTTTAGTCCACTCATTCAATGCCAGGGAGGTATTTCCTCGTTTTTTAAGAGTCCAGACATTCAATCCCAGATACTTAAGTATGGATTTAATTCTAATGTATCTAGAAATAAAGGTCCTCAATGTACTTCAGTATCGATTTAATACTTAGATATCTGGGATTTAAAGTCCAGCCCATCCACTTGCTGTGCAACTTTTAGAAATTTTTGTTTCTGATATTGGCTAAAATGTCTGAAGTTAGGATTTCTATTATCACCTATACTTTGGGCGTATTGTTGTAAGAAACACTGCAAATGTGTTTTGAGTCCATATATCTTGAGGACGGCAGCCTTCAGTGTGACACATTCTCATTTTCCACATGGGATTCCAAGTCATTGAAGTTATTTTGCTAACATCATCGTCCCATTAGTATTCATCAGTTCCAGCTGGCAGTTTAAAATGAGGCCGTGGGGAGGGCAACGCGGCGCCACAGGAAATGCTGGTCAGCGCCCTTGGTGGCGGCGGGTCTAGCCGTGACCACGCAGTGTCGAAATCCAATAAAGCTGCCGGTGTACGGAGGTGACAGGACGGCGAGATAATGTGACACAAAACAAAATAAATCAGGCTCACTCCCACCGGGTGCCCGTTTTCTCATTATGTCCCTGGCAATCGCAAAACAAATGGCCGCTGTCCTGCAGGTGCAACCAATACACTTACTTGTCATATAGACATTTACATTATTATCAATTTGTCACACAATGTGTGGCAGCCTAATTGGGCTCTGGTAGGTTTGTGTATTACGCACAGCTCAGGACAACATTTGCCTTTTTGCATGAGCACTCTGATTATGTCGCAGGAGTTAGCAGCCATTTTAAAATATTGTTAATCATTAGGAGTCTTGACTTGTCCTTGTCATTGCTTTCTGTTAATGATTCATGGTCAAACTTTACTGCCCACTGCCAGTGCAAGACATGGGTATTATAATTAATTCTTTCGTAGGTTTTAAAGGCAGGTTCAAAATAATGTTGGTTGTATGGGTTGATTGTAAATGGGAGTGCACTTCTTTTTGGCAACCAGCAGAGCTGCTGTTGTCCGAGGAAGAACAACATCCTCATAGACGTCCACTTTGGCAATTTCACCGTGTCTAATTGTAATGCTCAATTCAGCACGAGCAAAGACAAGAGTTCATAATGTTCAAATAGAATCCGTAAAAGACGATTTGAGTTTAGGGTCAGAGGTTTAGGGGGCAAGATCAATTCAAGGATTTTGAACACAAATTCATTTCCACATTTATGAGGGAGCAGCATTGCGCTCTATGGTTATTAACATTCACTCAAGTTAGCTTGTTGGTTTTAATATTTACCAGGAAGTAAGAGCTAGCTGCTCCCACTCTGACTCCAACAAAGAACAGTGGTGCTGTCTGACCATATGACACATTCATACACAGTTAATTTCCAGAGTAACGTCAAACGCAAGGCCCAAGGGCCAGATGCGGCCCACCACATCATTTAATGTGGCCTGCAAAATGCTGATTTGCTGAGATGCCAATATAAAGCACGAGTTCTGAAAGCTAGCAGCTAATTTATACTATAAGCTGCACTGAATGCTGGCAATAGGCGGCGTACGATAAAATAACAACATCATTTAGTGGTTTCTTTTAGCGCCCTAATTTGGCGATTGAATGTGATGTCAGGAAAAGGTTGTGTCGTTTACATCGAGTCAAGACTCTCCTGCTGTAACCGGTTATGTGGTATATAGTCAGCAGTTGTTGTGATATACTTTCTGGAAATAACTTAAAAAAAACAAAAAACAAACAACAAGCATGTCTCACCACAATTGGTAGCGTTTTCCTATCAGAGCATTTCGACAGAGTTTGTCCTCTCCCTATTGAATACATTTGTTGAAAAAGAATGCATAAAAAATATCATTTAAATGTTATGAAAGTGATAGGGTTACATTTTTTGTGCCACCCAACCCTCCCCAATTAGGATACAACTGCCCCTGGATTCCCACACACACACAAAAATAACAATGAAATGATTAATTTTCCACCTTCATATCAAGTAAATTCAGTCAAAGCCTTTTTCTAATCTCCACCATTCAGTAATAACACAGGCTATTTTAGACCATCATCACACCCAAAACAGAAAAATGCCAAAATATATAAATATCAAATTTCTGAACTTAAAAAAAAAACAACAAAAAAAACTTAGATCTTTAACATCTACACTCGCCAACAGTAATGAATGAGTAATATTTGGAACTTCAAAAGTGTCTTATCCCTCACATTTATCAATGCAATTGTCTGTGTTTGCTTATTGCTCTTTTTATGGTATTGATTTTCTGTACTTTAAAAAAAAACAACAACCAAAAAAAGCATATAAATAATAGTTTTTCCAACTGTTGTAAATGAGCTTTAATATACAATTAAACAAAAAAAAAAATGCAGTGCTACTCGTAGGCCTTTTTGTTTGCCCATGAGCCCTTAACTGAACAAGCTCCACCAGTAAATGTATAGGGATGGTTGTTAGCCACCGCGGCATTCTAAAGGGAATTGGGCTCTGATGGCTTCAACTTCATTTGTACTTAGCAGTTATACTGCATCATTTTTCTCACTCCCTTTAGCCCTGAACAGGTGCTAAGCGCTACAAGCGCTACACTGAGGCATTGTCTCTCGGAGCGCATTATTTGCCTCCGTGGCATGCAAGCCACGAAGCCAGAAGGATTCCTTGCTTTATTTGACATCATTTGATGCATTGTGAAATTGTATTTCTGCGCCGGCTCTGTTTTCTTGCCGTCATCATGATTTACAGAGCCATATAACATGCCGTATCAATGAAGCGTTTTCATCTCGCCATCATGCTACTTCACAAGGACACGGAGTGGCTTGCGAAAGAAAATCGACGATAATCTAATAAGGCTTAGGCCGACACAAACTTCAAGCCGGGGGATCAAGAATGTGCAAATGCCGAAAGCATTGCCATGATCTCCACCCACTCCAACGCTCCATTTCTGAGCCGTTCGGGCAGGCTGCTGTTTTCCTGACATGGCTGTGACAGGTGAATGATAAGGCCCAATCAGGAAGTGAAGGCAGGTGTCTGGATCAAGTCTCCGCCGCAGAACGCTCAGTCTGAATGTCACGCCGGGGTTTTCGAAAACAAAAAATGGAACCGGCAGCCTTTGCAAAGCTTTCCAGTTTGAAAAAGAACCAACACTACCCTTCCCCTTGGAAAAAAAAAAAACGAAAAAAAAACAGGAATCTAGTTCCGCTGTCCAAACTTTCATCATGGTTGGACTTTAACCAACAACCATCAAATCCCCAATACAAGTCCTCATGGACTGAATTGGCAGGGGTAGTTTTATTTATTTATTTTTATGCCTCTTTCTGAATGTGAGCCTGCTTCACTAAAGCCTCATCAACTGCCACTGGCAATTCTTAATCCCACTTTAGGTATTTTAAATTGCACTTTAACACATTGACAAGTTGAGATGACAACAAGCAGCTCGGAATGTTGAAGGAAGGCAACGAGGTACTGTGCCGCGCATGCCTGCAAACAGCACTTTGAAGATAACGTGCGAGTTATTATTATTTTTTGGGGCCTCAACAACACTATTGTCACTCCACATCCTCCTACTGACTGGATAAGAGTCTCTGCAATTTCACCCCCTTCCTGCCACATGACAGTCAAGCTGAATGGTAGCAATTTTGACAGTTAGAGGAGCTTGAACGTTTTTCTTTTTTTTGCCACAGCAACACAACTTTTATGACACTTCTGGTTTTCTGAGACCAGTAGATGCTAACTACGGCTCTGAAAAGAGAAATGTATTCATCATATCTATTTATTTTTCAAAGTTATTTTTTCATGTATTTTTTTTTAATAACAAAAACATTAAATTCAGTGCTCGACACTGACACTGATTTTGCCGGCAATTGAGGCCAACGTTTGTTAATTAGTACGTACATAAGACACCAACATAATGTCACAAGCCAGATGTGCTGTGGTGGCACAGGGAATGATTGTTAATTAGTACGTACTGTACATTAGACATACCAAAGAAGCATCAGCATCAATCTCAAAATAAACACACCGAATATTACACATACGATAAAGAAAAAAAGATGTAGTTGGTTTTGACTTTGAAGCTGATCGTCGGAGCTGTGGCTAGCTTGATCTGTCCTCACGACTCAGTTTATTGTCAACACAGAATTACCAACATCAACATGCCCCCATTAAAATAAATAAATAAATCATATTCCATCACTTATTAAGGAACCACGTGCTAATTACGCTGCCATTGTATGATACAGCACAAGTCTAAAGCATTAGCGCTAGCCGCTAACTACATGGCGCATGTGGTGCTTTCAGTAACAGTCAGACGTTTCAGAAAGACAAAAAGTACATCCATGCATCATACTTTAATAACCCTTTCTATCAATCTATAAAAGCATACATATATCGAGAAGAATGATGGGGGTGAAATCACTTCGCTATTTTCCTTAATTAACAACAAATAGTCCATCTAGTCCCTTATGTTTACAATACCTAATCAAATTACTTGGCTTCCATTTTCCATGTTAGTGGTTGGTATGTCAATGAATCAAAATAAAGGATAAATCTGCCTTTATCATATGTAATGATTATAACATTTTCAATGGAAAATAAATGGAGCACTTTTAATTTAGTCCCTTTTAAAAAGGAATTGACTCATTCAGTGCCATGGACGAGAATTGTCTTCTTATAAAATAACAATAATAATAATAAACAAAATTCTGGTCAAATGCATTTTTTTAATGGACAAGCGATGTTTCTTGACTTGACTAATGCTTACCTAATAAAAGCCAAATAAGCGCTGTAGTGATAACTATGATCATTGGGTGGCAGTATTCCCACACTTATAACACAGTTATTAGCTACAGGCAATTCAAGGTAAGGAATGGAAAGCAATCTTTCATATGCTACCAACCATATTGAAACAGACATAGCACACAATATTGTGTTAGTTTGAAAGGTGAGTAAAAATGCTAAAAATCCTGGCCCTCTCCAAGTTTCTTTTTCCAGTAACGCTTGGCACTGAAAGAGTTAAAATGCGGAACGAGAAATAGTCAAAGGTCTCCTGTGCTGAACAAATAATGTTAATACAAAACCAAATCCTTTTTTTTTCTTCTTGTTGCAGAAAGGTCTTGTCACTGTAAAATATTTTGCAAATATGTGATACTTTCAAGCTTTACGTCATGTGAAACGACAATATGCAAACTGTGACGACTATACATTAGCAAATATGGCCATCTTAAGACGAGGTATCACTGGTGCAAAAATTAGTGGTAGAGATCTGGAATTAATCGGTAAACATTAAATTTATTGTACATCAATGAATATTTCTATGAAGTCATTCTTTGCTAAAATAAAAGGAAATGAACCATGAATCAATGTAATAGACAGTTTGTTTTAATCTGCTACTTGTTTGAATCACTGTTTGAAACTTTCACCAGAACTATCACCAAACTCTACCGACCATAAACAAATATGATTCCAGATTACATGAATCAGATTACATCGGCAATGCTAATAAATCTGTTGCTTTGTCACAACAACAGTTTTGTAAAACAACTATGGAAGGTGGCCTGCATTTGGACTTCAACTGAGATGATTTTAATCTAAGATAGCTTTTGCTTGTTTTTATCAAACATGTCATTTCAAAAGCGGTTCAGGAATTTGGGGAATAACAATTAAAGATTTTTTTTAAGCGATTGCGCCGTAATTGTACTATGTAAAATGATTTATGCTTTCTTTGAGGTTTTTATTGAAGCCTGTTTTTCTTAGTAATGCTTCCCTGTTTTATTTCCCTTATCAGTTATTTATTTTTTACCTTTTTATGATGGTGAGTTTTCTGTTCTCACAACTGGAGGTAAATTACAATTAGGGGCATAACCACATCTACAAAGATCCAGCGTTTGAGTCATTTCTCGAGCGAAAGCAGGGTTTATTTTTCCTTTTCGCCGAGATCTTATCGTTGTGTCTGTGACTGTGTTTTCTCTTTTGACCTTATTTGAATTCCGAGATAAGCGTCCCTCCAGCAAAACTTGACCAAATTAGGCTTATCTGGTGTGTTTTAAGGGAATGATTTGTCACAGTGGCTCTCAGAGGAATACGCTTTAAAACAAAATGGATGCGCTGTTTTGCCACATTTGTTTTTGTGACTGTTGATTCTCATTCAGGTCCCAAATGTTAGCACTCCATTTTGAACCCTTTTTCATACTTTTGGCAAATTCAATGCAGCGCATCGGAGGGAATTCAATGCTCCTTTTTGGTAAATGGATTTTGAATGCACAGGTCTCTTGAGAGAGGAAAAGCAATACGTTTAATCTCAAGAGATTTGTTTATATATAAAACTGATTGGAATTTGGTCAAATGTGTGAAATAGATGATTCAATTGACCTCTTCTTATTTCAACCTTCCATTCCAACAAAAAGTATGAACCGAGTGATTGTCCGCTCTCAGGCTCTCCTTCCAATTTATGCTACGGTCGGACTCATTAATCGGCCCGTCAATTACATCGGCTGATTATGGCCCTTCAAACATCAGCCAAAAATAATTGGCCAAGTGCCCTGATATGCCAAATATTTTTACTTTTTAACTTTATGCTCTATATTTAGATTAGTTGTACAGTATGTATACGTATTACATTGGTGTAACTACACATTAATCGATACCATAGCCTTTTATCCTTAAATATATATCATAGCATTTCTTGAAAAGCTCATTCTGTGGCTCTTTCAAAACAAAGCAAATCTTATTTTATACAAGCAACGTTTAGATGAGGAATGTAAAGAAGTTGCGCAAACAAATGACCTGGATGGCACTACTTTGCACATAATCTAAAGTCACAGTTTGTTTGTTAAACAAATTAAATCATAAAGTCGTCGACTAGAAATGACCTCAAAGTTGATGATGACAACCAATCTTGGCTCACATGTTTTGTTGTATCAGTAACTTGTGACCAATCACAGTTCAGCATACAAATGTCCATGACCAAACTAAAAAACACTGCTGACCCATGATTGGTTGTCGCTTGAGCCCTGAGCAACTGCGATGTCGTTTTCGATTGACAGCAACTGACAAAAGGCCACTCTGTAGGATGGAATAAAATGGATGGTTTTTGCTGCTTCATTCCTATTTCACAAACAAAACAATAATCAGAATGTACTATAGTTGCATAGGTAAATACCAGGGATTAGATGCTTTTGATGTTCCAAATATTACTCGATCAGTGACGAATGAAGACGTCAAAGTTGTATTTTCAACTCATTCACTACCAAAAACAGATTACATACATACATACATATATATATATATATATATATATATATATATATATATATATATATATATATATATATATATATATATATATATATATATATATATATATATATATTATTATTATTTGTAGATACAGCTTCCTTCATTGGGCCGATATGAGAAAAAAAACGTCAATTTTAAATCGTCTCGTTGTACTACGTATTACTGTACACGATAAATTGATGACTTTGTCGTTTTGAAATCAGAAGCCACTTAAACAAACTAGAACAGAATGAATTAATAAGCACCGCTGACAAATACTAAAGTCAAAATTCCACTTCCAACAGACTGGCAGCAAACGAGTTAAAAGACTTACTTAGATCAGACATTCATGGGAAGACAAGTCGTCGTCCTCTTGAAGTTGAACGTTCCTCTGACATTGTTCCTTTGGCAGTAAACCTGCAGATCACGGGCCAGGACCTCACGTTCTCTTTGTTATCAGCAGCTGTGAACAGATGAACAGATTCTAAAGGGGAAAGCATCCTGTCCGTAATCATATTTGTTTGCATGACGCTCTGAGGAAGATTGATGTCTTATCTGTGGCGGTGGATTTCAATTCTCCATGCTTTGATGCGGATAAACAATCCTTCTGCTGTCTCGGGAGCGTTTTAATTGTCTGTGTGTGCATGCTGATGTGCGGCCTCTTGTGCCTATTAGCAGGTATTTCACAACGGTAAGATGGAAGAAAGCCTCCGCCGAGCGTCCTCGATGACTACTTTTGCTTGCTGTTAAATGTCAGACATATGCTCCCTTACATCCTTGGGACTTGCAATTGAAAAAGTGGAGCTCAAGCAGAGATCAAACAAGTGCTGTTGCTCCTGTCTGGATCCAAGACATATTCTGTGCGTCGCGGTGCATGCGCTCGCGGTGTATTTCAAATCACGTCAAAATTCCGCAATGTACTATTTTTAACGATACAAATTGAAAGTGTTATGTGTTCGTCTGCGTTTTAAAATGCATCTAGAGCATGTGCTGCGACTAAGTGATCTTTTAAATGAGTTTGTCAGTAAACAAGAGCAGACCACACACACTTATTTGTTCACTAAGCAAGGGAGAGCTCATTATTTGTACGCGGGCTTATTGTTCATCTAATGCAACTATTTTAATGACTTATTTTCTCCATAGTTTTTGGCCACTTTGACAAATATTTTTTTCTTACTATACGATACTTATTTTGCTGGCTCAAAATCTCTCGCTCAACAGCTAGCTCTACGCTCGCTCGAGTTGTGTTCTCTCTGCTTGATGAGTTTGATGCATACGTTACGAACGTCCCTTAAATCCAGCCAATCGGAGCTAGTAAAAGTACATTGATTGACTGCTTGGTCTCCATACAGTGGAAACGTGTCATGTTCTTGGAAACTGGTTGCTAAAATGAAAATCAACATATAATTTTTTTTTTTTAATAATGCCAATTTTGGGCAGAATTTTTTTTTTTATTCGTGATTTAACCGGCTTTTTAATTCAACCCTTTACTGGGCATAGCAGCAGCTTTTGGCCGAAAATTCTAACAGGCAAAACGTCCGAAAGCATCCGCAAAAGCCATTACTTAAATCAGGGGTGTCCGAACTCGGTCCTCAAGGGCCGCTGTCCTGCATGTTTTTCCAGGTTTCTTTCCCTCACACACCTGATTCAAATAATCAGGATCATTATCAGGCTTCTGCTGAGCGTGGTGATGTGTTGATCATTTGAATCAGGTGTGTCGGGGAAGAAACCTGGAAAACATGCAGGACAGCGGCCCTTGAGGACCGGATCTGGACACCCCTGATAAGTATTTAAGTCTTAAATACTTACGTACCCCTCCATTCCTCTAAAATCCTTAAAATCCCTGCCTAATAAATTGATTTTTTTTGCACATGCAGGTTTTGTTGTAGGTTTCGTTTCACTGTAATAAGAAATGAATTGAATCGTTTTTAATCAAACATCATTTCCAATCAAAAATCAAATAGTAGACCGGAAAATCGGAATCCGTCTTAGGATAACAAACTATGAATGTAAGCCCAGTGTAATGTAAAGGCATTGCGAGCTGAATATACAGTATTTTTCCCCCTGAGGAATAAAGTGCATTCCAGTCAAAATTGAGAAGTGAGAGACAGATTCCCCAGACCTTACTGTGACAAATTGACACTTTGGCTGATCTCCTGAAAAGGCAAAGTTATCCCAGCGACTGGTGAATATGAGCGTTTTACCTTATGCCCAGTTGCACAAACAGGCAAGCAGAGCCACTGAAACATCATTACATTCAGTCAGGAACAAACATTCTCTTGTGCACTACTTTTAGCCGATATATATGGAAATAAATGGGCTGGGGCGTTACATATATCTGGACATAGTGGCCAAAGCTAGCGAAGTTACCCTTGGCATTAATAACATTTACGAGAGGGATTTAAGCCGAGCTCCCGAGAGGCTTGAGAAGGCGTTTTGTCAGTCAGCCCACGTTTGGAATGAATCTATCACTTGTATGCTTTCTGAAGCCGCCTTGACGAGCAGAATTCAGTCGGTGCTGTGGCTGAAATGCTCTCGTTGTCTGTAAAATCAGTTTGGTCCAATCCGAATTAATTTGTCACGGAATATATTGATGGGGTTCATGTATTTTTAAAAAAAAAATTTTAATACTTTTTTTTTAACCATTTATTATGTATGACCTGTCATATTTAGCACTTTGATTTTTTTTTCCTCATTAGCATTCATTGAGCGCTTGTGATGAATTGAGTCGCTTTCCTTTGCATGTTAGGTTGCCTATATGCCAGTTAATTGGAGGGCATTTTTCCAGGTGGAACCATTCCCTTCTGTCTTACTTTGATTCATGAATTGTGCTCACAAGCGCTTATGAGCAGCAAATTTCCATCAAGAACGCAGCACGTTCATCTGGCCAATGCATTTCATGGTAATGACAATGATCAAGAAATCGCCTTCTTCACAAAGCCACTTTTGTTAAATGTCTTTATATTTATTCAATGAAATGGTGTAGTAAGTTTTTAATTGTTCTGAGATGATGAACTGAACTAATTTATGTCAATGTTGTATTAATAGGAGTGTTGTTATACTGTGGTAGTTGCTTTACATTCATTCATTATCTTGCAAAATCAACAGCACCTCTGCTGGTTGTGGTGAAGTATTGCACTCAAAAATAAACGTAATATTGTGAAGCTTTAAACATTCATTGAGGTTTAATGCAATTCAACAGTTGATGAAACCGCCATGTTTACATTGTAGATAGCCTTTTTTTTCAGGGCCTGTACCAATTATAAGTAATCAAGGATGCCAATATTCATTTTCAGAAAAAGGAAATCATTCAAAATAAATAAATAAATCTCTCAACTCTTAATTTTAGATTTATTTAGATCTGCATAGATTTGCCTACATTGTTGCTGTATAATTCTCATAAATAGTTTACGGAGCTTCCAGGGTCAGCAGCATGTCTTAAAAAGTTAAATTTAAAAAATTATATCTACATAGCTCCATATAGTTCTTAGACAGTAAATATATTTCTCTGAATTCAAAAGAATTGACATGTTAAAATTTCACTTATCTTTATTTTCAAACAATAATAAAAGGGGTCAAGTGCTCATAGGGTCAGCAGAATCTCAATTAACTGACATGTTAAGCAAAAATGCTGATTCGTCAAAATGCCGACCATCGGTACAAATACTCGGTCTAGCAAATTAGATTAGCAAATAATAGCAAATAAGATCCTCTTACAGTATTTGACAGAAATGTGTGGAAAAGCACAGAAGATGTACTTATGACAGTAATAGCATCAAAACCGTCATGATAAATTTCCCCATTGTAGAACTAATACAAGTTGTCTTATCTTAGTTTAACAACATGATAGCCAATAGTGATTTTATTTGCCTGTGTTTGTTCACAAACATTGACCCCAAACCTGAACACAATGATTGCCCCCGTCCCTCAGAGACCAAGCAGAGATCATTGTGGTCTTTGGGCATTTTAGTCTGTGCTGCTGAAAATCCTTTGTGGCTTTAAGCTATTATTAGAAGCTATGCCTCATGGATTTGCTTTACAATTGCCCTCAAGCATCCACTTAGGCCAAGTAATTTCAGTCATTAGCTATATCATTTATAATTGGCTAAGAGAGGGACAAAATTTGGCTTTTGCATGTTGGCGGGATTCAATCACTTTTGCTGCATTTTACATTGTCTGTTCATTGAAAGTTTTAAATATACATATATTTTGACCACCATAGGACAATGTTTACAAACTCCTACAGTCTTTTGTTTTTTCCATTTCAGTAATATGTAAAAAGACGTGACACTTTTACTGCAGTTAGAGTATTCACACGATGCAGAAATTGCATGTATGAAACACAATAAAATAATTAACTGCTACTTATAGTGTTATTATACTCACGGGCTCTCATAGAAATATTAAATAAATATTAAATAAATTAAAGAAATAATATAGAAATATTGTAATAGTCATCCAATACTGCACTTTGCTTGAGGTTTGGTGCATCCTTTTGACGTAATCCCGCTCTGTTAATGAGATTTACAAACCCTGATAAAAGCCCACATCTCAATTTTGAAAAATATATCATTCATACAGATATGTGAAGTGAAAAAATAAGTATTGCATGTTTATCATACTGGTGTCAAAGCATTGAAAACACTTAGCGATTAATTATGAGATTCAATTAATTGATCTAATAATCCCTTTTTTGATTTGGCTTTAAATTTTCTAAGAATAGCTCTCAACCCAAGGTCTTTTTGTAGGTTCATTGTGTTTGTGGTAGAGCAAAAGATTAGTATAAATATACAAAAAAGTGGCTTCAGACATTTATTTTCTTCCTTAACAAATGCATTCACCCTCTCCTATATTTGAGTCTCATCACAATTCTTTGCTATGGCTCACTACATTAGTATGTTGGTTGTTACTGTTAGCTGTGGTTGGGTGCTTTACATTGATGAGATATGCTAAAACTGAGCTACTTCTCTGGTAAGCAAGTTTGTTCTTACAAAGAATGCATAGCATTACCTTTACTAAACATCCCATTAAGCTGTTTTTATTGGGCCGACAACTATCACATGCTATTCCATTTTCCCGACTTCCTTCTGCCCCTGAATTTGCCGTCCTGTGCCGTCTCAGGTTATGCCAAACATAATGACAGCCGATCTGTGTTCATTTAAGAGTGTGATTGACCTGATGGATAAAAACACATCTAATCAGCATACAAAAAGATAGAGATTAAACGTGATTATTATTTTTTTTTTTCAACTGAGATTGTAAAAAATTGATCACAATTAATCTTTTAATCAGACACACCTAGTCTGTACTGTACTGTGAAAACAAATCGAAAAAACTATGCAGGGACTAAGATGTTTATTTTGTGCTTGGCTGAGTTCACTGACTCCACCAAGAGAAGGAATTGTAACCGACAAAGTAATGACATGCATCAGACTGAGTTCACACATTGACATCCTCTTGGAGCTGTGTGTATTACTAACTGGAATTGACCTGAAAGGCAGCAGGTATATTCTGTCATGCTTCTGTGCAATCGAGGGGGGGACCCCAGAATTCTCTAGAGCACAAGAAATAACGAGATTTTCAAAAGGTCAAATTTGGTTGCACTGCTCCAGGTTATCAAGCAGCTTTTCTAATAGTGCACGCACTACACTTAATAAATTGAGTATGTCCCGTGAGTGAAAAGGCCAGAGAGAATCTCTCTATTTAATCTATCTGTTAACTAAAGCAATATATATAACACACTAGTTCAAGTCCCCAGAGGTTTAAACTGAGCATAATAAAATTTGATTTTTCCCAACAGAGAGGTCAAGAAAGTTTTCCAATACATGAAATAACATGAAAATATGCTCAAAGTTTCTGTTTAGTGCTTTTTTTTTTTTTGGCTATACCTGTACCTGAACAGAAACATGGCAGAAGTCAGTCCTATTTGACACCATTCACTGAAGAGAAACTCCCCAAAAATGGACTGTTTTGGTTTGGTACCTTGCACCCAGCATGGTATCTATTCAATCTTGTAAATGAAAGCAGTCAAGGAAAATTTGTGCCCCATCAATAGTAAACAGATGTCCAAAAAAATGCTTAATTTGTTTGTGAGTTCTGTAATCACTCGGTAGCCGCAGGCTAAAACACTTAGGGCAGAGGTCATCAACAGGTAACAAAGGATAACATGAGTAGCCTTCAGCCCGTTCTAAAAATAGCTCACCGCTTTCATTTCGTGGAAAGGTTTGTGATCATTTTTCATCAATGAATACAGGTAATTCTTAATCATTCAATAAAATTCATTTCATAACCATGTATCATTAAATTGAAACTGATGGCCCTTAACATTAATCAGTACCTAAAATGTAGCTCTCACCTTCCAAATGAATGGTGATAGCTAATCTGTAGTGAGTGTAGTTTACTTAAATAAAATTTCCAGTTCAGTGTACAGTGATGCATTCATTAACATGGCTATCATGGTGCAAAAATGATGAATGAATGAATTCAGGTTACGAAATGCCTCCTCGTAAAGATATAGTTTCTCGTTATGAAGGAAAATTCAGTATACGAAAGGTAAAAAATGTTAGCGTATAATAATAAGTTGTGAAAACACCTGTGCACGCTCAAACAAAACTGTAATGTAATACGTCCTCACAACGTATGATGTATTTATATAATTTATTAATATGCCGGCATGTCCACAAATGAGAGACATCTTCTTTGCACTGTTTACTGTGGCATTTTTCATCTTTACACACTTTCCACCAATGGTTGACACTGTAAAACTAACATACATAAAATTAATACTAGTTATGGCTATCGTTATACATATTCACATAAAAATACATTCATAGCACTTTGGGCTGCTGTAAACAAACTGCTGAACACTTTCTGTTGATTTGCTTGTTATCGAGCGTGCTGTCGTGATTGACTTAGCGAGAGGGCTGAACAAAATAACGCAGGAAGTACTTAGCATGATCTTAAACCAAACTTAAGTAAACCTACATGCTCAAAATCATTTACAAAGATTTTAAATGATTACTATGATTTATTATTAATTCTTTAAAATAAAAATATTTTTGTTTCTGTGGTCTTAAAAATAATGCCGTGATTACTGGAAATATCAATTAAAAACGTACAAATAAAAAACGCTTTCTGCATGCACCACAACACACCAGCGCCACCTCAAGGCAAACAAATGAACTGCATTCATATTAGAAACTGCTACAATTATTATTCATTTAAAGTGTTTAGGGGGGCTAGAATGGATTAGGCCACTTACATGTAAAAATTTTCTCACTTATGAAAAATTTCACGTTACGAAATGACTTCTTAGACGAATTAATTTCGTAATGAGAGGTATTATTGTACTTTTCCTCAACACCATTTGTTTGAATGTCTCCATGTGAATAAAAATAGTAGCTGAAGGGGTCACATAAATTATTCATTCACACTCTACTTAGCAGCACTATTGTTTTTTGTTTTTTTTTGTATTACATCTTATTTACTGTAATTTCTCACTGTGAGCTCCATAGCGATCGTCAGTGAAGATTTAAGACAGTGTACCAAATTCTGTCAAGTCACCTAAGGTTTACCCAAAACCAAACTGCAAAACACATGAATCAATCTCGCATTTGGCCATGGTCTCTACCTGCCTGCCAGCTAAGTGCAATCAAGAAAGTGGTGCAATCATCCTGATGGTGGCTTAGCGCTCGCATGGGAAGTGGGTGCCTCAAAATGTCTTTACTTATTAAATGAGAAAGACCACTTCGCCAATAAGAAAAACAAAACAAAAAAGACCTTTCATATTGTCAAGTCTCAAATAGATAAATTCAATGATGCTGGCTTACTGTGTAAACAGTGTACAGAAGACACATGCAACTTGAATATGTGTCTCTTTTCCAGGTATTTTTGTTATAGAAAAGACAGCTAAGAAATGTGATGGAAAATAGCATCTACAATAGTATTTGTAGATACTAAGGTTACTGAAAGAAAATTCGACCAAATGATAGTGTTTGCACTGTGTTTTCATATGAAAATTAACAATCTATTTCTGCTTGGTTAAAGAATGTGAGGAATACAGAACACAAAAAAACGACATTTTCGTCGAATGTCAGATTTTTTGTGATTAAATTTAAGGTGCGCATAGTAACAGAATTTGTTACTCTAGAAACATTAGTAAGATTTTAGAAACATACTTCCCCATTTAGTTCATCAGTGAAACTGATTTGTTATAAAGTGATCAGTAGGAACAGTAACTGAGTTAGTTAACTGTGCATATTAAACTGCCTCTGAAAAGTAATCTCTTGCCAGCCACTGAGTTTGTGTGTTGAGTTGAGTGCTGCTATCTGCTAACACAGCTAGCATCTAAGGCTGCTTATTGCTGCTAGCACTGCTAGCTACTAATGTTGGAGCCCCTCACAACAGGCACCGTGTAATTACAACGCTAATAAAAAATATTTTTAAAGAATCCTTAATTAGCATAATTATAACAGAAATTCTCAAATTATCACGACTCGTTTAACCTCTAATATATATATATATATATATATATATATATATATAGGAGGAGTTTGATATCTGTAAAAGGCTACAATTTGATGCTGATTGTTGAGCCTTTGCGAAGGTCTTGCTTCTCCCCTACTGCCATTCTAGCACATTTTTTGCTTTGAGGAGAAGCGTAATTATTCTCTACTTCCCACATCAGGATTACTTCCAGCCTCCTTGCTAAGCTGATGTGGATCAGAAACACTAGCCCAAAGGCAGCCTTTCCTGACTATTGTAATGTGCTGCTGCATATTCCGGTCCGCTTTAATACCCCAGGGTTGTGTCTTATTACTGTGATGTTGATAGCGTAACATTGGAGCTGTAGATGGTACGGGTGCTTTTTTTTTTTTTTTTTTTTTTTTTGTGGAAGCGTCTCCTCTGAAACCGCTACATTTAGAAAGGGAACAACCCAAGGAGGGCCAGGTTGCATAGTTAAGTCCACATATTAACAGACTGTGATGAATGCTGAGCCAGCAGAAAAATATTACATGCCGTTCAAAAAGATCGGCACCGCTCAGTATATTTCATGTAGTGACATCTTTTTCAGATGTGTGCCAAGGTCCCTTTGCATCAAAATTCCGACGTGATGGCCTTTTTGTGGAGGAACATTCCTTGATGTAGTCGTAAATCTTAATTTCCGAGAAAACCTCAATGTAAATGTGTTACCGCTCTGACAGTTCAAATTGTGAAATGTATACATTATGACACTGTCATCTTGAATTTTGTATTGTATTGTAATATCCAATAACATTTATTAACTCAACTGCAGAGGGAAAGGCAATTAATTGTGTGTCTGTGATGTTCTGTGTCATAAATGAAATGACACGTGCCGCCATTTTTTTTGTTTTTGTTTTTCTGTGAGGCAAAGTCATTTCATCTGGTGAATAACCTCAGACAGTGGCTCTCAAATGGTGGTACGAGTGTTTCACAGTTTGGCAGTGTTTTCAGGTATCAACAACTCTAATTCATTGCTTCGTAATGCCCTGACAGAAACCATTTGGTTTTCTTTTCAAACGAAATGCAAATTAATTGGATCATGTCAGTTATTGTTTAACTGCATGTGTGAATTTAAGATGTCGGGCCAATAGGATGTGACCACATTGTGAAATTTCATTGTACAAAGAGAAACAATGTGACATAAACCCTAGGTGTAATATATTTATTTATTCATTTATTTATTTTTCTCTCTCTATACTCTATAGATCTGGGCACTCCCAGTTTGGGGAAAAAAATAAAATTTTCATAGCATAATTTAAGATTTTTACAGTATTTTTTTGGGGGGGGGTGTGGGGGGGTATCACAAGAAAAATTCCATCACACTGATTGTATGGTGGATATTTGAACACAAATGGTGGAGCAACATATGTAGACAATCATTTGTGAAATTCATGTGTCCATTTTATACATATATTGTTTATCTTTTTCAAAGGGATAAAATGTAAACAAATCTTAATTCACTGTTGCTATAATAAGTTATTATATAATAGTATAATAACTTGAGAGGGCAAAAACATTTCACCAACTATGACTGGGCAGGATCCCACTTCTTCGAGCTTGAAATGTGTCTTCTTTCGGTGAAAAAAACGATTCCTTTTATACTACCACGCGGCTTTTATACTACCACACTGCCTTTACGGGGGAGACAGGTGTTTGTCTTTGCTCATGGATGTGCATAGCTAAAGTGGAAGCCAGCTGAGGGACTCCATCAACTATCAAGCTCCTCTGGTGTTAAGTGCGCTCACTAGCTAGCGCCAACTGTGTGCGCTAGCTGGAGGCTGAGCAGGTGGCTTACTGTGGATCTTTTTTAGGGTTTTTTCCCCCAGCAAACAGCTGCCTACTGCAGTCAGAAACAACACTGTGAGAGAGGTGAGAGTCAATCAAAACAGTGAGGTCGGAGGACCAAAAAGCTAATTGCTGCCTCAAACTCTTTTAAGCGCAGTAAACATGAAGGCTTACTAGAGACGTTTTGTAGGTTTATCAAAAAGAGCAAAGTGTCGCAAAGTGGCTGACACTACATATTAGCTTTTAATACATTAGAATACAAAAAGTCACCCAAACATCTGAGTTATTATGCGAGGAGAGGTAAAGTTCTCACTTCCGTTTAAATGTGCCATCAACCCCTGGGTGTCAATTAAGTTGAGCGTCAACAAATGACCTTGGCCACCATCCAGCTACTCAGCTGTCCAATCTAAAATGGAAGCAAGCCAGCTTGTTATGCCTGCTGTCCAATCGCGGCCGGGCGCGCCAACGTGGGCCGGTCCCAATGCTAGGACTTGCTGCTGACAGGTTATGCTAATGTCCATCTGGTCGGATGTGTCTTTCAGCAGCCGTCACAATTTATCAGAGCCCTGCGGGACTTTGCACCTTGCCCATTTACATGTGAAACTCAAAAGTCATTTAAAACTAAATGATGTAATATGTGTTCTCTGGCTGACTTAGCACCAGCATTTATGAAGTAGTCTATGATGTAAGACCATTTACTACAACTGGAGCAAAAGTGCATTCGAGGACACTGGTTTGCTTTATGATTGGTTGAATTTCAAAAATTAGTCCCATAGGAAATAATGGAAATTGAATTAATCTGATCCAAGATCATAAAGCTGAACAAAAAGAAAGTTGCGGCCTCTTATAAGACAAGTCCCTCCAGTGAATCTTATCTCACACCCGTCCACCAAAAGTCGACTTTATGCTTTCAAAAATGGCCCGAGTTCTCTTGAGGGGAATTCTTATGGCCGCAGCAGATTTCATAATAAGTGTATCAAATGAAAAGAGGATTGAGGTTTTGTTCAGGCAAGCATCTCTTCTAAACCAATTTAGTAACATTGAATGCAAATACGCCTCACGCACAAAAGAAAGTAAAAATAAAGCAGTAACAGGAGTTTTCGATGACTTGGCTTTTGTTGCATGAAAAAAAAAAAAAAGTAAAATCTCCAAGGGCTTGATATCTGTTTATTCTGACAAGGATGAGAAGGAAACCAGAGCATCTGTGTAAACAAACCTGCAGTTCCAACACAATTAAACAGAGTTAGCAGCATATTCAAGGTAGCGGCAACAAACAACACTCCCACTTCTCCGACATGCCAGCTTTAATATATACAAGAACTTAAACATAGCATACGTGCAAAAACAAATATAATGAATTCCCAGCTTCCTTCATCACCGTACTAAAATGTAAAAAAAAAAAAAAAAAAAAAAAAATCAAGGATGTGCAATCTATCGCGAACCCTCTTGGTAAAATAGGCTGTTTTTTTTGTCCAAATATGGATGACCTGTAGACGAAGCAATGATGATGAAAACAGGGATTTTCTTTGTTGTTCTGGATCTCATGCCATTTGTATGCTGCCGACGTCCAAGCAGACATACGTGAAGCTAACAACCACACCCCCGCCATGCCCATGCTATGACTGGAAAGATCTAACATTGATCTGTGTCGCAATGCATGACCAAGGTAATCTCTCAGCAACCATATGGCTGGTGCTTAGTGCCACCTGCCATGGCGCTAACCAGGGGAGGGTTTAGGCGAGACGGGCAGCTTTGCCTGCAGCAAGTGATTGAAAGTGTAAATGGTATAATGGGCCGCTGTGTGGGTGAATGCAAAAGAGCTTTTGAGCAACGGAACCCAGGCAACAGACATATTATTTGCTAAAGTGATACCATTGCTCTGGGTTTTTTTTTTTGCCTAATTAAATCATTTGCCTCTGAAACGGTTTGTTGAAGGTTCTGAAATGAGATGATTTACTTGATTAGATATAAGATTGAAGCTCAAATTTAAACCTATTGCATTCATCAAAAAGAAAAAACGAATAAATACAACTGTAAAGAGTTCAAAATTCAAACTATTTGGTCACAAAAAAAAACAAACAAAAAAAAAAACGCCTGTTTGTGCTCCAAATTTCCTCTTTGGTCCTTGCATTGTGGCACAATTATATCATAAAGCTTCTGCTTTTTTAAAGCAATATTGTGTTGAGTGCATTTTCTGTTGCTTTTTGATTACGTGACTATCGCGATATACTGCAAATATAGATACAGTATAGACTTATTCTCTTGCGCCATGTTTTTTTATTGTCAAAACCATACTTTTTATTGCATTATTTAACCACGGCATTCAGCTAGTTCAATGCTTCTCAATTTTATTCTTTGCAAAGCTTTCCCCATAGGAAAGAAAAAAACCCATTGTACTTATTCACATAAAAACACATATTTAACATACCCTTTTGGGCTGTTGCATCTGACAGCGTTGTCAGCACGTCGTTAGCACTTCATCAAGTGGGCTGAATGACATCACACAGGAAGCACTTCGCATGACCTCAAACTAAACTAAAAGTAAACTTATGTGCGCAAAATAATCCAAAAACAAATATTACTGCTCCTGTGGACTTGTAAATGATTAATGGGTCACTGGACATGTAAAATAAAAACGTACAGCACCATCTCAAGGCAAACTAATGAACTGCATTATTATTGTCAACTGGAACAATTCATAGCATTAATTTAAAGGTTAGTTTAAATGTTTTTTTTAATTAATTATATGATATATTATACGTATGTACTAATGTAATTCTAATATCGATGCCATTTCAAAAAGCCTTTCCTCCAACGAGGGGCTGCCACACTATTTGAGAAGGAGGAGGCTAGTGGAACCACATTTCCCATGATTCTTGGACAGGGAAGTAGGATGTATTTCTATCTCCAGTATGATGAAAACATGAACAATTAGATGAGAAGGCGAACGTATGTAACAGGAAGAAATTTGAGTTAAAAATGTTAGTGCACATCCAGGACATCCATCCATACAATATGTTCATCTCAATCTATGGCTTCATAACAAAAGTATTTCTACTTTCCTCCATACTTATATTGGAACGGAGTTCTTAATCCCTCTTCAAACAGTTGCATCCTGCAATGTGAGCTAAATCAATAGCGCAGGAAAAGTTGGCTGTCACTCAAAAGACAAGATCATTTCCGTTACATTAGAGCGCGTCAACTCCTTTCTGGGTTATCAGCATCATATTGACAAATCATATCTGAAACGACATTACTAAATGTCAAATCCGGGAGGCTTTGTTATCACAAACAGCTTCCTGGTGTTGACGTGGTGAGCCTTCGTATCAACTCGTGTGCATTTCCAGCCCCGCGATTTCATTTTGTTCGTGTTTAATGACATGGGCCAACATCTGGAATTTTATTGCCGCGGACGCGTGTTCCGCAGGACAATGTGCGAGGGAAATTAACAAGAGATTTCTGCCTTGCTAATTGTGCGCATGGCTCATCAGAGAGAGGTTTAATTGAGCATCGCCGTTAAGACAAGCATGAGGCTATGCTTTGTTCTTTTTGCTTAAATCCTGCTTATTATTAACCGCACTGACCTTTTTGTTGGTGCCACAAATTGCCAGGTCACTGTTAGATGCGCCGTTTATTTCCTTATTGTTATGCACCACTGTAATGAAGTTCTCCCAGTCTGGTCTGATGTCTCCATAGCAAATCAAGCTAATAGTAAGATAAGCGCATGGAAGTGTGGAAATGCTAAAAACAGGGCATCTTTTTCCTCCATAGGGATAATGATGTATTGACTTCACTTGCATATGCATACCCCATGCGTTGGGGTTGAAAAAAAAAAAAAACATTTTTGATAGGGGGGTAACGACACCGGGTATTGGTATCGGGCCGATACCTGACCTTATTTCAAGGTATCGGTACTCATGATGGCAGCTGGTACTCGTGTTGGCCACTGAGAACAAACACTAACCTGAAATCAGGAAAAAAAAAAAGCATTAATTTTAAAAGAAAAGGTTACATTAGGATAAGTAGTAAGGTAAGTAGTTTTTTTTTTTTTTAATCAGAAATTCTGTGTATCATAAGTTCTACTGGTGTCTGTACTTGTTATCTGTACGCAAGAGTTGAGTATTGTTCTGAAATGGAAAGTGGATCCAATCATCCGTGAATAAAACCTTAACCATTTCCGATAAATAATGTTTACCTACTAAACTTTCAAACATTTTGTTATGAGCCAAATGCTAATAAAAAAACAAAAATTTCTTTAATTGCTCATGTGCAAATCCACGACAAAAGTACCGTTTTTAGCATTTAGCTGACTTACTTCGTACTTTTGAATGTACTGGCAAATATGTTTGAATGTTTTACATTTCAAATATATTACTACTTTAGAGGTCAATGTATTTTTATTTCCTTATTTTTACTTGCACACGTTAAACCCATCACCCAGTGGCAGGACGAAAAAAGACATTGCCATCGCCATGAGACTTCAAGGGAAAATGCTGTATTGGACTTTATAGGTCATTCTTTAAAATTATCAGTCAATTTTTGGGGGTAAATGTTCTGGATCAAAAGCACTAGCGATAGCCATACTTGGTGTTACACTATTGTGACTACTTAGACGCTGACTACTCTTACTGGCGCTCGTCTGAAAAAAGTGGCATCAAACATACCTGGAGAAAAGACTATTTGAGTTTGAATCTGACTGGTCAAGTCAGATAACGGCGTAAAGAAATGATGTATGAGGCATATTGCCAGTTTTGAGATATGTACTGTCTATTGAACGAGTCATTCTAACCATTTTGTTTGTGATATATTGCCCAAGAATGTATTTGCATAAAGATTTGCATACTTGCAAGTATGTTTGGGCTAGTTTCCCTTTCAAACATATTTATTCCACTTTGGCATCTGCGCATTTTCATATAAGTGCATTCAGCCGCCGCTAAATAAGTTATTTTTCTCCCGTTGTTAAGTGTGTTTGGAGTGATGCTGAAATTATAGATTGAGGGGTGAAAGTGCTGTCCTGTGTACATCATGTTCTCGCTGAGAAATGATCCTCTCAGTAGCAACCACGCAACTATTCATGGACCATTACCCCATCGTGGAAAACACAATCACACATGAACACGAGGGAACGTTGGGAGCTGGCTTAATGCGCAACCAAAACAAAGAAATGCTATAGTGGTTCTCTCTTGCTCACGCTTGAACAAACATGCAATGTGCCATCCTGACATCCTGCCGTGTGTGTCGTCCCATCCAGATGTATTTTGTGTCCTTGGAAGAAGTTGCACCACCCGTACAGTAATGCCGTATTGATTGGTGCTTAAATTGGTTTGATAACAGCTTTGTCAAATCAGCTCTTTTAACAATTAGATTAAAGAAGCTTTTAGAACAATCGATTCTCGGGCGGGTGGTTCCAAATAATACCAGATGATGCTTAAGAGCGGGGCACAAAGCTGACTGCGATATAAATAAAGCTTTCAAGGTGGATTTGACTGTTAGCAATCACACTTGTTACAGCTTTAGAAAATGTCAAAAACGTGGATCATAGCATGCCGTAATGTCTGTCTTTGCCTTAGTGTTCATTGCCAGTTTGTCCTAAACCCCTGGCGCTCACAAGTTCCTTCCATCAGTCCAGTACTGAGCATTTTGACAAAGGATGGACATGCTAATCAATTCTCTAACAGTAAAAAAAAAATGTGTTAGTTTATGTGGAATTAATTGATTAATCAGATCTTAAAGCAATTGAAGCGAAATGAAATGCACTAGTTGGCTGCACATAGCGGCGGCAGCGCTGATTTATTCCCAACTGTCTTGCCGGTTTGACGTCAGTTTCCTGACATCCTCGCAAACCTCCCGTGAGGCACAGCTCCATGATGTGTTATTTTTGATGAATGTAACAGTGTTGTTGAGGCAAGGGTCATAAATTATAGATAACTTTCAAAATTATGTTAGAAAAAGCAATCGTTTAATTGACATTACATGACTCGCATGTCCGTATGTCAAAATATTATGGTTGCATCAATTCCTACAGTATATTTTCATATATATTATTAAAACTATTTGGGCTGAAACGACTCATTGAATAATGTTAGAATCTCGGTTAAAGAAAAATGATTGGTGCGGTTTTGGTTGTTGTTTTTGGCCTGGACTCCCACTTATTAGTGTAGATATCAGACAAAATATCAAGTCAATTCCAACACCCGTTAGTTGAGAAGGCCCACTCAAAACTTAACCTTGTTTTTCCAAATAATAATTGAATCAATCGTAAAAGATTGGCTGCATATGGGGTTGAGTCAACAAGCAGCCTCTTTGAAAATATTTACATGGCAATCACTTTTTTTTTTCATTTATACCTTCTTGGGTTGGGTGGGGGGCTATAACATGACACATTTTTTGCGTCTGAACCAATAAATACGCAGAATTTTTATGATGTCGCTCACATCTGGGAGATGATTGAATGCAGCTTTAGCAATTGAAATCAAATCAAGTTATGACGCTGATAATTGATTCCAATACTCGATACACGTATATGAAGTTGTTTTTCCATACCTTTTTTGACATCTAGGGTGCAAAACATTTTATGTTAAATAGTGCCACGCGGTTCTACTCATTGAAATTACATTTGATTCGATATGATACAGCTCAACTCGAGGGTGTAACTTCTGTTGTCGTTTTACTTGTCAGGACTGCAAATGTGCCATTCTCAGATACATCTCTCCTTTATTCGACAGTTTTGTATATATCTCGTTGTATTTTAAATTTGGATGATTTAGTATGCAAAACATTTACGCAAAAAAAATTTTTTTTTTTTGAAGCTTCAAATACACTGTAAAAGAGTGTGAAGGGACAAGTGAAAGAGAAGATTCTCAAGCCCATGGAGGAAGGAACTACAAAGAGGGAGGCAAAAACAACACTATAATATATGTCCGTGTTGAACTGGCTTATCTGCCAAGGTCGTCTCATTCTTGCTACACAGAGAGTTTCTCATGTATGTTAAGTGAAAGGTTCTTTCTTCAAACAAAATGTGGTCACTGAACAAACAAAATGTTATGCTGTTATGCATTACGTCAGATTTTTTTCCCAATAGATAAATATACAGATGCTCTTCAATCCTTCTCCGCCCCACTGCGGTTGTCCTCCTCATAGAATTAGAACAAACTTCATCCGCATTGAAAGGCGTGCACCTCAAAAATGAACAGATTGTTACAGTTAAGCACACTTTGAAATTACGTTCATTTATTCTTAAAACGTGCGGTAATATGCAGTGATGCATCCATTACGTCCGTGCGCCAGGCTTCGTGCGTGAAAGCTAAATTGAAGTTTGCCTTGGTGAGTCACCACATCACTTGGAGAAACGGAGCCACAGAATGGAGGTGTTCACCGATAATTGCTTGAATTCTCTCCATGTTGAATGCTGCTCTCCAGAGCTTTAAGTCTGGTTGCCAAGTCAGCGAGAGGCGACGATGAGATGGCGCTAGCGTGTCTCCTGGGCTTCTTAATTGGCTTTGTTATTGCCGACTAGTGCATAGTGAAGGCAGCGAGCAAGAATCTGGGCTTTTGTATCGAACATCCAGAGCTTTCCCCTTTTGACCCGTCGTCTCCCAGGGGCAGAGCGCAGCTGCACTCTCTGGCGAAGGTGACCTGGGTTTGAATCTCTCCTTGTGGCATTCTGGGATGATCGCACCCCCACCCAACACGCAGCCACCCGCCCGCCACCGTTTCTCCCGCTTGTTGTCCACTCCCCCTCCCCTCGGAGATAATTTTCGACACAATCATGGAATAGTCTTTTCTCCGTTTTTTCCGCGCCCATTCGTTTAGCTCCACGGGGAGGTTCTGATTCTCTACAATCTGCACATTATACATGTTTTCCTGCAGTGTCATGCTGAAATCGTTTTTTGTGCGTCATCTTGCCGGTTTCTGTCCCGAACTTGCACAGATTTTTGCAACAATGTCTTGGTCTCACAAGACAGTGGTGGCCCACTACAAAATAGTTTTTATTTTGGGTCACATGACCGAGGCAATTGATGTTTTTATTTGTTGTGACCCCTCGCATTAGAACATGTTTTATAGTATCGGACAGCCCCGCTGTTTACGCATTTACGATTATCTTATACACTGAAAGGCACAATATATAAACCATATATACGCAACCTGAAATGTGATTTGCCCGTTACCTGAACCCTGCGCAACTGTGATGTCATTTTCAGTCGACAGCTAGTGGCAAAATTACTGCCCTCTGAAATCAATAAAACATGGAATATGACACGTAATCAGAATACCGTGTTTGGACCAGTGGGAACCCAAATCTTTTCATTCATTTTCAACTCTTGTCTGAAGCTGTTTCAGGTTTTTCTTCATGCCTCTCCTTGTGAACTTTTTAGATTTGCTTGTGTATGGTTTTTCGCCCCATTGAAGGAACACTTGTAGTTAGTTTTGAAGTCATTTGCAAATGTCTTGTGTTGATTTAACGTAATGCTAATCAGTCTGTTTTCAGACAGAACTCAAATCTTCTGATCTGGAGGATTAATGCATGAACATCTGGACCATTTTAGATCTCTAAATGATGAATCAATGATGAAAAATAATTATTGATTAATTTGGTAATTGATTAGTTGCCAATTAATCGACTAACTGCCGCACCCCTATAATACGTATAGTGTGTCAACGTTCTTGGTGCTATTCTGACTTCTTTTACATTTGCTTAGAAAGAGCTTCTAAATAGACGTAAGCATACATGCCACTTGATTATGGAGCATTAGTGTTTTCTTAACCAGCGAACCACTTTTGAGCTGTCACAACGAAGGCTCTTTTACAGCTCATCTTTGTTGTCCGTTGTAACGAATTAAAGCTGCAAATTAAAGTTCTAAGAACACAGGCGGAATTTACAAACAACATCATTTCAGCATGTACTTTCTGTTTCTCACAACAAGCTTTAAGTGATGTAGATTACTTCATCTCACACTCTTGAATAATGCATCTTTTAATTACACCCAAAGGCAATTCAGCCAAATTAGACTCTGACAATTATTCGCTATAGTAATAAAAACATGTAAATGTATAACGTATAATCGTAGTTTGGCTTTTGTCCTATTGTTCTTTGCACTGTATATGCTATATTATCCTGCCCTATTAGTAGGATCTATCAATATTTTACCTCTCCCTCTTAAAGGTATTGTTTTGGTCTTTGTTTTTTGGTCTCAGGAATGTTAATGCATTTTAGAAAGTGTGGATTTGTGTTTTCAAATGTGTCAAAACGCATGCGGAAGGTATGGTTTAGGGGTGACAGGAGTGAAAAGTGCCATCTCCTTCCCCAAGTAAGCATTGCAACACTAAAACTCAAATTTGCAAACTGTTTCTCATTCTTTCATTCTATGAGCTTCTATTCATGCTGAATGAATGGTGTTGCGAAATGGCTTTGGAGCTGTTAAGGGCTCTTGTTGAATCTAAGAAAGCTTCAGGACCCACATTGGCTTTTTAGTTCACATCTCTGACAGGAGACACATAAGAGAGATCTCGAATCACCAAATATGAATACTTTTTCATTTGAGCTACCTTTTGTGTCCTATTCACTGGTGTAAACAAGGCCTGATAAATGTTGAATGAATTCATTTGATGGATGAAGTGGAACTGATTGTTAAATGGCATTTTAAAAGAGAGTGAGGCAAAAAGAAGAGTGTATTGTCTCAGGAAGAACTTACCCACAGCTATGGAGTTTGAGTATTTCTATATCCTAGCTATGATTAGGGCTGAAACAAGTCTTTGAGTAAATTTAGTGTGTTTGTAAAAAATAAATAAATGCCACAGGCATTTTGTTTCTTGCCCCAGACACACTTATTAGTGTACAGTGAACCCCTGTGTTACAATGTCCCTGGCTTACGTTATTTTCATGTTGCGACATGGAATACTGAGTTATTTCATCCCCTCTTTATGACATTTTCCTCGTTGTATAACTGTCATGACCCTAGGGGCTTGGCTGTATTTGTGTTTTTGCATCTCCATCTGCAGGCGTTTTTAGGTATTTACACTTATTTTCAATTGCTTTCTAATTGTATACATGTATATTCTATATACGTAGCACTTCCAATGCTATTTTGGTACCCATTTTTAATATGTGTGTACAATTTTGATGTTTTTACCTGGTTTTCTAAACGCATTAGCTATTTAACATAGCTTTGGATTGCCCGTCATACGACAAATTCGCCTTACAACCCTAACCGCGGAACGGATTAATGTCGTAACACGGGGGCCCACTGTTCATGTCAGAAAAATATGTCAAGCCAATAGCATCAGCAACTGTTAATGCTCTGCATGACAGTAAAACATGCCAGAAACGCTGTAGGAAGGCCAACTTTAAAATAAACCTTATTTTACCAAGTAGTGTAAGGCCAGGAATGTCTTGGTTTGCTTTTATTTTGAAGTTTTTCCCTGCATTGTATCGCAATGTAGCATCTTGACTAGTTTTTCTACTGTAATCGCCAATTCAGGGCTCTAATTTTGATATACAGAACGTGTGTTTACCAGTTATTCAGGCTCCATTTCTACCTGCATCTAGCATAAATTGATCTAGCTCAAGTGCTATATAGGCTAGCATGATAGCATCAATGATAGTGTCATTTACGTCTAACAGCCTGACACAGTTGCCGTTCCTACTGATGACATATTAACAAGCTGCTGACTCAAATGTGCTGTTTAAGCTAGCAAATTCATCCCTTCGACCAAAATTAATGGGAAGACATATGTCAAAAACAGAATTTTTCCAGACAAGAAACTTGTGTGCTGCTAAGCAACAATGAAAAAAAATAAATACAAAAAAAAATATATATATATATATATATATATATATATATATATAATTTGGTTGCTGGAAATGTATTTTTTGGTCTTCTGTGTCATGTGTTTTCTTCTGTTTATAATTGTTTTCACCAAGCAAAACAAACATATTTTTGATTTTATCCAAAAAAGTGTATGTTTAAAGTCTCTGTTTAATCTGAGATTTCTGCATCATATCGGAATAGCAAAAATTCTCGATGGCTTCAGCCATAGCTAGAATTTCTGATCTGTTCTCCATTTCAACAATCGCTTCCTCTATCAACTGATGAAACCAACCACAGAGGTGAAAGCAGCTGCCAAAACAGCGCCGAGCTATCCCAGAAACTCGATCATAGTTCCAGCAAGACCCTTTCATGACATATGCAGCATAAGTCTTCATTAATGAGCTATAAAATGGCAAGTAATGGTATATCTGCAACGTAAGGAGTAGACTGGACGGCAACATGACGAGTGTGGAATTTAGGACACAAGGGACACTGGGAGTGTTGGAGCGCGACTGCTCTGGTAAAAGACTACTGATTTTAAAGCCAAAGAGCCTTGAGCCTTCTATTTTGTTAATCAGGCTACACACATTAGCACATCGTCATTCACTAGAATTTGGTCCATTAGATGTTCTGGCCATTGGACACACCAGGAACAATGGGCCCTGGCTGCACCAGAATACCTTTTAATTTCTGCAGCATCGAACCGTGAGGTGATTGAATGTAGTTGTCCGAACCTTACAAAAGCCTTTGTGTCTTGCCTTGTATGATGCCAGCCAGCATTAAGGGCGGGACAGCTGGAAAATCAATATTCACTGTCACCAGAAGAATGACATGCTTTTTTTCGCAGCTTGAAGAAGCAGCACTTTGATTCTGCTTCTGTAAACATCCACTTGAATGAACATACTACAATCTAATGCGCTGTTAACTGAACAAGCATTCCACATGATTACAATCAAATCAAGGCTTCGCAGTGCTTTAAGCTAACCGCATTTTGATGCATTCAATTCTGCAGCTGCAGTCCACCAAATATCATTTGAACTTATTTAGATGTAAATCAATGAAAGTGACTTCCTTAAAGCCATCACAGCTAGATTAAATTCATTTTGAGTTTAACGCACTAACACTACAGAAATAAATGGATAAAAAGTTGCTTTGCAGCTGGGCTACGTGAAGAGTGCTAGCCTCAATATGAGTAATTGCGGCCTTTTAAAATAATTTGAGCTCAGCCGATGGGCAGTACAATCATCCTAAGATTCTCTTGCACATATTGGCCGTTTGGAAAGTAATTGTGGAGCATACTGACCCACAGCTGTGTTATGCAGAGACATCCGACCATGCGTCTACGAGCACTGTCCTCTTAATTCGACCGATGGTTAGGTTGTTTAGTTCTGGAACTATCTAGGGCTGCAAGAATTGAATATTTTGGTTTTCCGCCTTGCCTAATGACAATAATCGCGTGTTCGGATGAATCTCAAAAACGTATTTTCTTTTCTGCTTTGGGATAGAACAATTACAAAAGACAACAAAACAAATTTCCACTTCATAATAACTGACCGAAATTTAAATTGAATCTCAGCAGGCTATTTTTTGCGCTCAAAACATAGAGTGAGTATATTATAAACACAGATTTTGTGTATAAAAAAGAGACATTAAAATGAAGTGATTTTTGCGAATCAAACAACACATTTGATTAACCCTGGTTTGCTATAGTCATTTACGTCCATTTCTACCTTTTATGAAGAAATCTCGCTAGCCTATATGGGGCAGTAGAGCCCTTTTTTTTCCTTTAACGCTGCCAGCATAATAGGGCTGCTTCCCTTTCCTCCCCACTAATGTTCAAGCCTCCTCTAAATGCTTGCAACAGTCATTGTTATAATAAAGTGGTTCTCAACCTTTTTTTGTGATGTACCCCCTGTGAAATACATTTTCAGCCAAGTACCCCTTAACCGGTGCAAAGCATTTTTAGGTTAATTAAAAAAAAACAAAAAAAAAAAACATAATGTGTCCTCTTGTGGATCATATAAGAGATCTGTTATCAAAAAGAAATAACTTAATTATTATTACTTATTTTATTACTTATTTGTCCACAAAAAATAATTAACATAAAGTGGCATACCTGTTCTTGCAAATAAATAATTATAAATATTTGTCCTCATAAAAATAATCAATATAAAGCATCAGACCTGTTCTAAAAAGATATATATTATAAATATTTATACACGGAAAAATATTCAACTTAAATTGTCCTCTTTTGGGATCATAGAAGAGATGTGTTCACAAAAAATAAATCATTAACTTGACAGGTAACGAGAGGTGGCACATTACAGGTAACGTGACAAAGTTGGGTCAAAGCATTTTAGTATGGGGGAGAATCTCTGTTTTTAAAATAATGAAATTGAATAACCTACTCGTTTTATGAACTTATATTGAGACATTTCATCATTTAAATAATTACTTTTAAATGATTTTTGCATGTCTGTTTGTTTGTTTAAAATCTCAAGTAGCCCCTTGACTTCCTTCAAGTACCCGCAGGGGTACCTGTACCCCCATTTGGGAACCAAGTCTTCTTTAAAATTCCTCTGCATAATTTGCAATTAAAGTGGATTACCGGACAACGTAGCGTTGCTAATGTCAGTGATGAGTCAAGCTAGCTTTTACGCCGCGACATACTGCCGGGACTACTGTGTGTACTTTAAAGTACCAAGACATTGATAACCATATGTTACATTGAAAACTAAGGTTTATGTTGAAGTTTGCCTTCTCACTGCATTGACTTCATGTCACTGCCATGCCTAGCATAAACATTTGTTTCCGACGTTAGCTCGGCTTCTTTCTGGCAGTATACAGGGAATAAACAGGTAAAATATTGCCTCGAGCTTCGAGGTACTTGATTTCCTCAATAACTCGTTTCCCCCCCAGAAATATTCCAATGTAATTACGATTTGTCAAATTCCTGTCAAAAAAGAAAGTGCAGCGCTATTACCGATTGGGGGATGTGCATATGCAAATATGTCACACAGCTTGTAAACAGCATCCATATTCTAACTGCAGGTAGGAGTGCTCTAACCTGCACTAATGGTGTCTTTAGGGGAGCTTTATATGCAGATTGATTGCATTCTCTTGCAGTGAAGCACATTAGCCAACCCTTACTGTCCCCCCCCCCAAAACTCCTCATATTCCATTTTTTTGTGAAATGTATGCCTTGCTTTCATTTGACCTCTAAGACGACGTCACTTTTCAATAGTGTTTTTTTTTACACTCAAGGCAAACACAAAGCCACAAAACCTCAAGGCACCAACAATACCCCCCTTAATCTTTTGTGGGTGTATCCATTTTATTTTATTTTTTTTTGCCACCCTGTAACTTGCTTTCTGTCTGCAGCCTGTCACTGCTTTGTATATTTTTGCAGTAATTTGTCCTCTGGGATGGGACTTCAGAAGCTGTGCTTGAAAAGTAAAATAATAACGTGACATGCATTTTGTGGTTCAATACTTTTGCGCTTCATTGGAAGTCTAGATAAAAATAAAGATCAAAGTTGTTGTTTTTTAATGATGCGTGGTTTTGTTGTGCAGACAAAGTGGAGGAGTGGAGCTCGTCTTGTGAACTCTTAAACAAGTAATTCGGGTCCTCCCCGACACTACGCGGTCATTGTTCTTAATAAGCTGCAGTGTGTAACTTTGTTACAAAAACAAACAACAAAACAATTAGTTATGGCTGAACTGTGGCACGCTGGGAGTGAGGATTTTCTAGACTGTAAATTAGATGCAAATGACTCAGAACACTTTTACTGACCTAGATATTTATTTTAATGACCACTAAATGTATTTTTCCATATTTTTAGTGGGCTCTTGATCTTTTTTAACAAAGTGAATAACATGCATCACTTCTCCTTTAATGCAGTATTCATATTGAATTTTAACGTTGTAGAGAAATCTTTGAAGGAAATGTCATATTTATAGTATTGACGAGTTCATCTATATGGTTTTAAACTTAATAAATTGAATCGAAATCCAACTGACTCAAACCAAATTGAATCTGGATCGTAATATTTTAAAATAATAAAGTATTCGAATCAAATTAATCTATAATTCAGAGAATCGACAAGCGATTGACTAAATATTTTTGAGAACTTGATGAATGATTACAAAACACAATAGTCCAAAATGCTCAGAATTTTGGTTCTTGAGAGGAAAGATCTTCATATTTCGTTTGGCTTTTATGACTGATTTGCAGAATCATTAAAAAAAAAAAAGTTGCAAACATTTTCTTGTTCTTTGGAAAACAATGACATTTGCCAAGTTTTTACGAACCAAATCACAAAAAAATATTTGTTTTCTGCTGTGTCAGTTTGACCAAAAATATACAATAAAAGGATGGAAATCAAAACACGTTTTAGTGATAGAGTGACAAAATATATCAGCATATTAATTTCTTATTAAAATCAGAGATACACCAAAATGAAAGTGTTTTGGTCAAAACCAAAAACCGAAAGGGACTTTTTTGAGTTTGAAATGTTCGACTGCATTTGAATGCACCACCCGCAACACAGGACGTAGTTATCGGCTAGCGCTAACGCTGAAGACTTTTGCATTGTTGTCCATCCAATTTGGCATTCGCAACACGCCGTTGGCTGTTTTGTACTTATTGTTACGGTTTTAACTCTCTTTCAGTGCGTATTTTTTCCGAAAAATGTCATTGGCTAAAAAGACTCATTAGTTGCAGTCCGACTGCTATTTCAAACTTTGCACAGTTAATCATTTACGACGGACGCTGAAAGTCATCATTTCTATTCTGGTCTTTCAAAAGCTGCTTGAATCACTTCAACAAAGCGGAGTTGAACGGTTGTCCTGGAAGCAAATTAATTTGACTTTCAAGGTTCACCTGCGGTTGGTATGAAAGAATCAGCGGCGACAGATATTTTTAACACTTCGCACTGACACTTGCAGAAGTGAAAATGTCAAGCGCCTATTGAGTCAATTAAACATCTCATAGAGCCTCTCAGTAGGAGCACCGCTGGTCACCTCTGACTCACTGAATGTTCTCACTCATTTTCCATTCATCAAAGCAGCAGAGTGGTCCATACATCTCAGGACAATGGCGTCGGATGTACGGCGGCGCGCGTCGAGGGCCAGTTGCCTGTTTTATTTCGTACATTGCAGGTGATGGCAGAAATTCCACACGAGCGGGTCTGAGCTGCCATCCACTTGACTTGGATGGCTTGGTTGGAGCCGGGTGACTAATACAGCATGCTTGTTCTCATTGCAGGCGATTACTTATCTATTGATCGTAGCCGCCGTTGTTCAGATGGATGCATTTAGAGTGTGACAAGTGCTTTAACAACCCTTGAACCTAATGATCCTCAACATTCCAGCTCCATGTTAAATAATGTCCCATCTCTCAGGCGCCGGGATTCCCCGTACGCTCCAACCTAGCAACGCAAGAAGATTCAGCCTTGATTGGTTGTCTTCACAGCAGAAGACCTATGGCCACAATTATATGTAACCACTCCTGACTGCAGCAGGTGACATGTAATAAATACGATTAAGGGCTGCGGAGATCCCTTGAATACATCCTGGCCCTTCTCGTCCTGCTTGACAGTGAAAGAGCAATGAATTCCCGGAGATAGCAGCACACTGCTTCTACTGCTTTTTTTTTTTTTTTTAACTTAAGCTGCTCAGGGGATTCACTTGCACACTCTGTGTGTACACACACCCACACATCACACCCCATAACACAGTGCCAGCCTTTTTATTGTTCGTGCCAGGCAGGGGATAAACCACAGCAGAATGTTGCAGGCGGCTCCTCCGCGTGAAAATCCAGCATACCTCAAGACGGCAGTTTGCTTCTCTCTCTCAGGAAGCCTTTGAAGAGTCCAACCACACATTCCCCTGACTTTTTTTTTTTTTTCTTGGTATTACTTCATCTCAGATGCCTCTCGTGTTGCCTCTGGCCAGCCAAACTCAGTCAATTTCCATATGTCACCGGTGAGAAAAGTACGGAGCCTAATATCTTTTTTTGCTTCTATCCGTGAAGTAGTTTGAGATGCAGTGACTATCGTAGGGATGCTCCTGCTCCCATCGATAGATACATTGAAAATAGGTTTTCCGGTGTGGAGTTTGCTGTTATGACAGTATCCTGAGAATAATTTGCTAAAATAACTTGGGAAAATTACTTCTGTAATATCCTGTGAATAACGCACTATTATTTTTCAAATAATTTAAAAAAGATTATAGGAAGCTGAAATTTCGCCCAGGTGGTGACATCATTTCACTCTACAGCACAACCCAGTATTGAAATCACAATAATTTATCATGATTGGTTTGGTCAAACATGTCTATTTATTGGCATTTTTTAAACAAGCATTATATAAACAAGGCTTGATACTTACTACTAATAATCATAAAAATAAACTCAATCAATTAAAATTCGAACTAATTCACCCAGGACATGGCAAAAACTTGGCACACAGGGCAACACAGCAAACTTACTTGCTGAGTGCTAACAAATGAAAAAAATGAAAACTATTTAGAACCCAGCGCGTTATTTACTATTAAGCAAATTTTAATCAGTTAGCAGTCAAAATGTCATTATTGGTAATTTTAAACCAAATTTATTCCATTTTTTTGCTAATTGGACTTTTCAAAATGGGTTTCAATTGACAGCCAATATATATATATTAGGAATCAGGTGAGAAACTCAACTTACACTGGTAAATAATATATTAGGGTGAGAAAAGCAGAGATTTTGTCATGCAAACATGTGGGAAACATTGCCCCCTGATGGTTATATGACAGTGTTACTATCTCTGAGGGTCAGTTTAATTAATCATGGCAACCAATATTGTGATCACGATTAAATTTTAATTAATTGTGCATTTGTTTAAAATTTGATTAAAAAATGTGACAAACCACATTTAAGACCGTTTAAAGAGATTTTTTTTTCCTGTCACATTTTTTCCCATAACATGACTGTGAATTGCTTTCGTCCAAATAGCCCTGGAATCAGAAATAATCGCTCACTTTTCTCTCTTATTAGGCCCAACTGAGTCAGCCTTTTCAGCTGTCCTTCCTCATGCAAATGAGCCACTGCTCACCATGTCATCAATTCATGCGCACATCTGTTCATGTGGCACAGTCACAGACAGCGAAAATCAGTGGGGAGCAGTATTTTCAGCATTAGCCAAAATATCAGTTCTGTCACAATCCATCCAAATTCAGAAAGCAGACATATTTTAGGAAATGGGGAGCTAATGAAAGATTTACTTGCTTTTGGAATTCATCACTTGGGTTGGTAGGCACTCTAGATACCCAATTATTTGTATATAAGCCATTTAAAAGACAGTTTCCAATAATATGTTTCCTCTAAAGGGAGCAATCCATTCCACAAAGTTGTCGTAATCCTTCAATGGTAATTACTGTAAAGTTTGGACAATAACTGCTACTTTGTTCTCACAATTTGCACCCTGTGGCTTATAGTCGGGTGTGGCTTATTTCCAGTGGTTTTATTCTAACCACCAGAAGGAAATTTCCTGGTAAACAAATGGAGAAAGAGGAAGACGCTGTCAAAGTATTGATTTTAAGTATGAATTCCTTTTTTCTTGCCACCAATTGGCACTCTCCACTAGTAAACGCAAACAGGCCTGTTACTGTTGTGTTGGTGCAGTTTTCAGAGTGTGCCGATGTTCTGTTGAAAATATATGACATACTGTATTGCCTTGTCCATCTCTTGTTGTTTTCATTTCATCTCCTTGCTTTTTTTTTCTTTTTAAGTGTGCCTGAAACATTCATTAATGATACCCAGAGTCAATATGCTTGGAATAAAGATGTTGTCATCATTATCCCAGCATCATAGTAACATGGTATAATTTCAAGTCTCCATGGTGTATTTATATACTGACAGTTGACTGAAATGTTTTGACAAATTGAACCCTGAACCCCCCCCCCCCCCCCCCCCCCCCCCTTCTCCATTTATCCAACCCATTTAGCCTCAGACTGGAAGTACATGTTGTGATACCAACCGGTCATTGTTAAGACAAATGTTGCTTTAATGAGATGTTGTTTTTTTTTTTCTTTTTCTATGAAGGGCAATTTCTGTCACTTTGAAAAGCGCTAAACTAAACAACAGAGAATGTTGTGACCTCAGTGGCCCTGAATAAAATGTAACGCCAGACTTATTAATTTCCAACGCGTTCTTCCAGGAGATGCGAAGGAGGAAAGGATATTTTTTTAATCAAACATCAAAGAGGCTCATTTCCACAGTGCAACACCTTGTTGAATCCACAGCAGGGATTCTGTGTTGCTTTCTCGTATCATTTTTATTTTTGGCAAGCGTCTTTCAAACTCTTCCCCCTTACAATTCGGTTCACTCGAGGGTGCTTTCCATTTGCACTCGACAAAAGCACGGGAGCAAACTCCCTCTGCGAGTGGCTAGTCCCCTAATAAGTACAAGCTTGGAAGTGGACGGACACAGTGGCATGCCTATGAAAGAATACGGCGATAACCGAATCTCCTGCCGAACAAGACCATTTGCCTTCCCCGCTCTCATTTGCCGTGGTGATTTCCTGCTGAAAATCAATGATTTTCTCACTTTTGCAAAAGCACCTCCTTGGGGTGGGTTGCGTTGGTTCTGCCTGTGGCAATGATTTCAATCAAGAGCTGTTTAAAGTCTGGATTTTCCCAATCGGGGAGGGGGGTTTGGATTAAATTAGGGAAAAAAAAAAAAAGACTTTCCCCTGCAGGTAGTGAAACGGATTAAAGTGAACTCATACAGGTTTGTTCTCGGTTGATCAGGCGTAATCTCAGGCAACATTTGACCTTTATTTTAACACGAGTTCAAATTACTGCGACGTTGAGAACCTAAGTAGTGTAACACTGAGCCGATGCGCGCGTATACAGCCAGCGAATCTTGTTGACCTTCACCAAACGCAGCCATGCATTTGCAGTGCTTGCACATTCTAGAATTGGGAGATGAATGAGGGCTGGGAAGAGAAACAACAACTTTGAGGCAATGCTGCAGTGAAAAGCTGATTTAGAACTGCTTACCATCACATTGATTCCCAAATCCCAAACCAAAAAGCACTTTAAAAGGGGAAGTCAGGTCAAACGTTTTCTCTACGATATAGTCTATGCGCCCCCACCTGTCCAAACACGGGATTCCGAATGTGCGTGTGGAAATGAATGAATGAAAAATAAATTAGGCAACCAAAGCCGCCTGTTTTTATTCACCTCAAATGGCGGCCATTTTGCCCTAATGTTGTCGACGGAAAACACATCACGGCAATTAGGTAACGAACTCACCTGTTTTCTTAAATTGACCATATGATATTCACAAGCTGAGCTGCGATTGGCCGTTACCTGGACCACTGTGATGCCATTTTCAGTCATTTTCGCTACTGATTTTAAATTCCACTAATACGATATTAATAGTGAGCAGCATTGACGTGAAATGACATCATCGGGAACCCTACCGAAGCCCACCGTTGACGTCGATTAATGTATTTTTATTTTATTTTTTTTTTATTGGGAATATGCAAATACATGTTTTAGGGACTTCTCATTTGAGCAATAAGATCTAGTTGGGAAAAACTTTAATTGGTTAGACAGAATGCTCGAAATTGGCTGGAAGCTTCTCTCTGTTTAAAAAAGGCCGACAAAGATTTAATACTTAATATGAACTCATACAATGCCCTGGATGTATTTTCAATTTTTTTAAGAGCCCAGCCATTCAATCCCAGATACGTAAGTATAGATTTAATGTCTGGACTCTTAAAAAATGTGAAAATAAGTCTCTGGTATTTAAAAAGTTAAAAAACAAGTGGGGCTACATGGAACATATTGTAAAGAACCTTATTGACTTAACTTGCCCCTTATTTTTTAAATTACCAGATAAATGTAATAATAATAGCAATAATTAATTAAGTGGTTAATTTCAAATAACACAAACACTATCAGTGGCTTTAATTGTATTCATTAAAGTAAAAAAAAAAAATCAACGTTTCAATAATAATAAACATTTTTTTATGAGAATGGGCAGAGAAAACGTTTGAGCAGACCCCCCCTTAATTTTTAAATCAAACTTTGAATTACGTTAACTACCATCAACATCTTTAATTGAACTGACTGAAGTAAAACAAAGTTACAAAAAAACACTATCATCATAATTACAATACTGTAATAAATCATACCTACTTATATAGCTATTTCTTGTTTCATAGACTATTAAAAACAGCTGGGTAATCCTATGATTTTAGAGGATGATTTTTTTCCATTGATGCCCTTAAAATGAATTTCTGTAGCAATGTTACCTTTTACAAAACTTGAAAATTCAAATGACTGCTTTCCTGTTAGCCAGCGCTTTGCTAGCATCTTAAAACGTTACAGAAGGAACACAACATGTACCGATAGCCGCAAATAAATGAGACTTTCCTCAAATAGCAAATAAAAAAATGTGAATTGCTAAATCTACACATGGCAAACTGCAAGTAAATATCATTTCCACCCATTTATGTTTTTGTAATGAGGCTACTCATGTTTGGCTTTACTGGTCTGTGTCAAAATGATTTCTTTGTAAAAAGGTCATTAAAACAAGAAAGGCAGACTTTTGCACAGCTCTGCAAGGGCAGTATGTAAAGTACCGCGTCGTACCGAATGAAGCTGTTAAGAGTTATCGGCTATGCCCATATTTATTCAAATGTGAGTCCCTCAGGACTAATCTTTAGCATATCCTGTATGTGTCTGCTGGGGAAAGTTTGATGTGTCTTTATAGTTTGTTCCTTTTCCCTCTTCGCTGACTTGACAGGAGCCATGAAATACAACTTGTGAGGATGCATTTGGACAAGGATTAGCATTTGCCTTAACCGTTGAACTTGCTAAGAGCCAGACATGGTTTTGATGATAAATGGGGTGCATTTATATCGTGACTTGCTGTATTTATGTTCTCCAAGGTTGCATTTGGTTCATTTTCAGGTATTTTCGATGTGACTCATCTACCATTTACTGAACAAAGCAAGATCTTAGTTGAACCATGTAAGTGCATATCCAGGCCATATGGACTCAGGGATAGGCATCACATTTGAATAATCCATCAATAGGAAATTTGATTGTATTGATTGATTGCTAAGAGACTGTTTGTTACTTTGCTAGGATGAGGTTGTTTGGTTCGGTGAATTAATATTTCTATTGATTTTTGTGATGTCCTGCTGCATGTGCGGCAGACTCCTGGTAGGGTGATAACCAAGTGATTGTGCCATGTTGAACTTTAACATGTAACCATCTGGGTGAAATTTCAGCTCCCCATTGTCTTCTTTCTCTTTTAATGTGAAATGCCTTTGATGTAAAGATCGAAGGATTGCACGCGATACCGCACAAAGATATATTTTTCAATCAAATTTTATTTGTATAGCCCTAAATCACCGAAGTCGGTGCCACGAACGAGAAATCTCGTCTTTGAAACTACTTCAGTTTTGTACCAATGACGAAAATTCTCATCAAATTCTTTTTCTTGAAGTTTAATGATTAATAATGACCATGTTTTTCGGACTATGCTCCATCAACATCCTATATTCAACAGATTGAACATGCCTGCATGTTTAGTACCAACATATTTATTGAAAATGAATGAATGAATGAATTGACGCCAACAAAATACCGCAGCGTTAAATAGCACTCATAATCAATACTTTGCTAGCATCTTCTCTCTCCTTTTATAGAATTGATTATTTTAGTGAACATATAACACATACAGTAATTCATATATTATATTTTTAATACTATGTTTTCAAAACGGGCAATGAGCACCGGCAGTGAATCAAATATTTCAGTTTTATTTCATAGTCGTTCCATAAATTGATATCTTGAACAAATGAACACATTTGCTATACAAGTGGTTTGTCTCCTGGTGGCTATCAAAAACAAACAAACAAACAAATAAAAACCTGTGGAGGAGGCGCAGGGCTCAGATCATGGGAACAAAGTTTTAAAAAAATGAACGAATAGGTTAAGGTAGAAATAACCTTTTTTTATGATTGAAGGATGGAATCAGTTTGTTTAGACATAGCACCCAATATTTCGTCGCCCTTAAACGATGAAAGCAAACGCTCAAAATCGGTTGGCACTCTAGGGCTTGCCTATTCCGAAAACACTTGGCACTGAAGAAGTTAGATAGCAGTATGGCTTAGTTGCTTTCTATTTGGTCAGGACTTCTGGGTTGTCCTCCACCAGATGAACCACGCTAACCCTCCACTGGCATATATGAGCTGTCCATGACTCCACTTTTAGCAATTAGGCCATTCTGTCTTCTACAGAAGATCTAATCACGTAGTCTTTGGCTGTCCTGTTGCAGCCCTTTCTTTATTAATGGACGGCTTGCTGCTCCCAGCCAGGTGGAAGTGGAGCAGTAATAAATGTGGTTCAATATATCATCCAAAGCACATTACAGGAGAGCTGGGGGTGATTATTCATGCCAGCAGGGGCAGGAGCAGACCTTTGTGGGGTTCATGGGCTCAAACTTTGAAAAGGGCGTCTCCCTCATCTTTCTCAACAGAGTGAGAAAAGTCTCTGCGGCCCTGATGTTGCTGGCTCCATTTATCTGAGAATTCATGCGAAAAAGCCCTACAGTACTTAAATGACAATATAAATTTGCACATCTACTTTGCATCAGCTTGTTATAATAGTTGTCACTTGACCCACTCATCAGTCACCGCCAATCATCGGTGAACATGCAATTTACACTGATTATGTTAAATTCAATTAGCGTGTCCTAAATTTTTTGCTTGAGGGCCACTAAAAGGGGCCGCTTTAAAATTCTTTGGCTTTTCATAAATAAATACGCTCAGATCAATTAAGCAAGCAATTAAATTTGTTTATTTTCTAAATAATTGGATGAATTGCTGCTAACGGCTCTCTTTTAAGGGTTTTACGGCAAATTGTTACCAATTCTAAACATTCTCAGAAATGTAATATGTTCGTAAATTGGATCTTCATTCCCTACTGTGTTTTGAGGAGAAAGTGCTGTAATTTATTCCTAAATAATTGCACAAATATTTATTTATTTTTATTGCACACTACATGAAACTCTACTTACACCAGCGAATTTGAAAATTATTAGTTGAAATGGCGCCTATTTTTTTTCAACACCGTGACCATCTTCAATGTAGTTATACGGGCCGGGTCTATTTACATTTTTAGGATACCTTCCTGAAAACGAGCCAACATTTGTGTCCACTGCTGGTGGGACGTCCTTTGCTGAGCACACAAGGATTTAGTAGGGTACAGTAAAACTTCTCTACACTGAAAAATCCATGCTTTGAAGCCTTACCTTTTTTCTTACTTCCATACTACGAGAAATCCCCGTTGCATATTTAGAAATAGTTTTCAGCATTTTCCTTGCACTGAAATTCACTATGGCGAAAACAAACCTGCAGTAATAGTTTAGCTTGGTTTATGCTTGACGTGCTAGTACTAGCTTTGCGGCACTTTATATTTGGTGCAGCTTGTCAGACGATATTCTGCCATACAGCATACAAAAAACACTATAACAGACGTAGAGAATCCTAGTAGATTCAAAGGATTTAAATTCTTCCAAGCGTTTTTTTACAGACTCCTCATCTCTCTCCAACATGGTGCTTGCCAAGAGTTTTTTATGGTAATTTGGTCAGGTAATTTTACAGGAGTTCTACTGTAGTATCCAATGACTCAAACGATATAGACCAAAAATGAGTATCCACAGAAATGAATATAGGCCGGAGAGTATTTCACGGGCTGCTGAAGTACGGATGGTGGAGCACAAATGGCCCTCGGGCCATAGATTTGACACCGCTTCATCAGTTCCTTCAGCATCTTTAAAAACTTGAATCCAAGAATTAGCATTCCGACAGGTGCAGTCAATCCACCATTGCTTCATTTTCCCCACCCTAATCCACATTCTTGGACTCTGTTCCATTGGCACACAGACAGGAATTTGATCATCTTTTCCTAAAATGAAATGATGATGGGCTAGCAGGATGAAGGTAGATGCGCAGTTATGTTTGGAGCCGGTCCGTTTGTGCCATCAGAGCGCATGCCTGCGCGACAGATGAGCCGCAACAGCTGGCCCCTCGTGCTTGTTGGGAAGGTTCGGCCCGGCCCAGTCGCAGCACATCAGCAGATCCATACGTTAGCTGACTGATTGGCCAAGATTTGAGCTCACATAGCAAGCGCAATGTCAGATCGCATGAAGCAGCAGCTAACGGGCGTTTACCCAACCTGGAACAGGTTGTTCTCAGGCTAGATGACTATTGGCTAGATGGGCATAATAACCAATTAGTTGATTGATTGTTCATTGAAAATTCTGACACTGGAAGCAATGGAGACAAACGGGAGCGCACTACTGGCTGCGATCAATAGAGGCGCTGTTTATTGAATCCCAACTAGTTTCCCGAAGAATAAAACGGCTGTTAAGACCTCTCCTCCAGGCGGCTTATGCTACGATGACACTGACATGAGTTCAATAGCTTCGGAGAGGCCTTTTCTCTCATCCTTCAATTGCAATCTGGAAAAAAAAATAGCTTCACCCGGGTTAGCGCATACGAAGTGTCAGAGGTTTCAGGACTGATGTCTTAAAAGATCTGTTGCAAACGGAAACTACGAGTTAATTTTTTGGTGCCCTCAGATCATTTTTTTTAGCTAATGTAATGGTACTAATATAATTCAGTGCACTGGTCAGCAATAGGGAAATATTTTTTTGGCAATTATTCAGTTTTTCTTTCAAGTAGTATAGTGTAGAATAGCATGCATTGCTTGGTTTGTGTTTTCAGTTACCCCAAAATTGTTGTTTACAATAATGTTCTGTATGTCTCACTGGCTTAAAAAAAACTAATCTGATTTATATTGTGCTTGAAAAGTAATGACCTTATCCAACCTCATTTATGGATTTTTAACATACTTTTTACGTTTTTTAGTTCAGCCATTTAGTCCCAGGTCCTTTTTTCTCTCAAATATTTGGCTAAAGGAGGGTCTAAAAATGGCTAGTGAATTAAGAAGAATTGAATACTAAAGTAATCAATTACATTTGGTGCTTAATTATTAAAGTGATTTTTTTTTTAAAGGCTTAAGTAACAAATTACTTGAAGTAATTAAATATTAAAGCAATTGGTTAGTTTAGGTAGTAAGTACTTTGTAATTGATTTTTTTAGACACTAAAGTTCTAAAATAATTGTAAAAATTTGTGTTTGGGATCGAATGAGTTGAGCAGCAAAGTCCCCCGTTTTTATTTATCTAAGGGGTCGATTGTTTTGTCATCTGCTGTCGACTGAAAATGCCATCAGTCGCTTAGGGCACAAGGAATGGCCAATCACAGCTCAGATAGCAAACGTATGTTTCATTTGACCAAACGGGAGCTGTGATTGCACATTACCTGAATAACTGTGATGTCTCCTTTTCTTGATGGAAGCTTTATACCAACTGTGAATATCCTCATTTAGTTGTCTTTTGTGGCACTGGATTATTATTTTCTTCACATTGAATCTTTCGGTTTGACTGTTTGATTGTGATCCTCACTAATGACTGAATTAACAGTTTTCGCTTGTTTTTTTTGTGCTATATACAGTAGATAATTACATATCATTTAGCCTGCAAATTAGATAGTTTGTCAGACAGGATCAGTGTGTTCATATAAATGTGAATTCATTACAGATTTAAGACAGCAATGCATTAATTAGTTAAGGCAACTGTTTTGTTTTATTTTTTACAGCCTATTGGATTTCATCATCAAAATTTAGGAGTTGTGGCAATGATTTTGCGTTATTCCTTCAGCATTACCTAACCCTAACCAAAACACTTGTAAATCGGATACTGCAAAGTCTTAAAATGACATGACCAAACCTTCGGGTTTTACTGCAAATAGTTTGTCTTTCAGATTTATTGTTTTAATCGTGTCTGGAAGCAGTAGGAAAAAGTTCTTACTTGGCTGCAGCTGGCTGTTAAGTCATTCATACTCAGCCATTTTAGACCCTCCTTTATTAAAAGATATCCTTACATGGAAAAAAAAATGGATTGAATAATTGAAAAACCCGAAACGAAAAATCCATACACTACTCCAGTATTGACTCAGGTGCTGTCAAAGTATCCATTATTTTTTTCATAGTTATTTTGTTTTTTACCTTTCTTTATCGCACACCAAATTGCTTTGTATGCACTTGCTAAGGCAAGCCACCGCCATTGGATTTGTCCAGATTTGACAGCTCTCCATTGGACTCCAGGCTAGCTTCCATTTCCGCTCTCAAGTTATTTATTTCTTGTCACCTAATGCTTTGTGGTTATTCAAGCACATTACTGGGTTTGCTGTGGAAGACATTTCTACCCGGGTAATGTGGAGCGTGGCCATCAGAGCTCCAAATGGGTTCGGAAAGGCAGGAAAGAGGAAGAAACGTCACGCTAACTATTGTTGCTTTTGTTTGCGGGGAATTCAGATAGAAAAATGTCTACCGGGCCCATCGTGTACACTGCAGTAACAAAACAATCACGCTGACTTTGTTGTGTTTGTCTTTTTATACTCGCAATCGGCGTGATGACAGATCGAATGGGCCCAGTCACAAAAGAAGGATTTCAAGGACAGCTTGAGGAGTTTGTGTATTGTGCAAAAGGCCGTAACCCTTTTGCTAAAGTGAGAGGAAAAGCCATAGAAGCAACTCATTGTGCTTCTAAATTCAATTTCTCTCAGAACACTTCAGCTGGGTCTTTTGTTGCAACTCAATGTGCGATGGTGGGAGGGCGGCAGACCAAATGCGCAATGTCTTCTGAGGACATTGAGAAGTCGTGTTTATTGCTTATATTGACAGTCACAACGTAATTCTGTCCTTGTTACAAGGATGCACTGAACCAAACAAGAGTTTTCAAAAAGTTTTCAAATGTTTTTTATCTATATTTAAACCATTTTTTTTTAAAGCGTCCAAACGTTTAATCCAAGGTTGTATTACATTTTTTTTGTTTGTTTGTTTTCCAAAATATACCTTATGAATTGAGTACTAAAGTAATCAATTAATTAGGGACTGAATTACTTAAGTAATTGTTTACTTTAGAATTGAGTACTAAAGTAATCAATTAATTAGGGACTGAATTACTTAATTGTTTACTTTAGGTACTGAAGTCATTGATTGATGTAGGTACTAAAAGTACTAAAGCAATTGATTAATATAGGTACATATAGGTCAATATACTGAAGTAATTGCTTAGTTGAGGTATTAAAGTACAAAACTTATTGATTACTTAGTTGAGGTATTAACAGTACTAAAGTAAGTGATTCATTTCGGTACTTAAAGTACTAAAGCAATGTAACCATTTGGGTAACAAATGCTCTGAAGTAATTGATTACTCTAGGTACTAAACTACTAATGTAATTGTTTACCCTGTTGAGGTTCTAAAATTGATAAAGTTAATTGATTATTTTGGATACATACAAATACCAAAGTCATTTATTACTCTAGGTACTAAAAATAAAAAAAGTACTGTAGTAAAACTTACTGGTCATGAATTACTTTATCTACTAAAAGTACTAAAGTAATTCATTATTTTGGGTAGTAAAAGTACCAAAGTCATTGACTACATTAGCTACCAAAAGTCATTGAATACTTAGTTGAGGTATTAAAAGTACAAAAGTCATTGATTACTTAGTTGAGGTACGACCACTACTAGTGTATTTGATTCCTTTAGGCACCAATTACCACCAAGTCATCAATTACCATAGGTACTAAAAGTACTGTAATCAGTGATTACCTAAGTCCCTAAGGGTACTGGTCATTTATTACTTTTGGTACAAAAGTGGTTGTTATCAATAAATTTAGGTTTTAAAACACCAACGTAATGAGTACCATAATTCTTCTAAAGCTCCCATATGCGCATGCGAAAAATTACACATACTCCCTTGAACACCTAAAATATTGCTTAAACTTAACTTTAGGACTTATTTTATTCAGTACCAGCCATTTTTAGTCACTCCTTGAGCCACACTTGAAAAAAGAAATGTAAAATATGTACTGTATATGGGGACCTGGGATTGAATGTCCGGACTCTTAATAAAATGTAAAACTATGTCTTTGGGATTAAATGAGTTAACGCTTTTCATGAAGCTAAACTCTGAAAGAAACTTTTAACAGACTTTCGTCCGCCACAAACCCTCTTTCGTGCAGTGTTTTACAAGACGACAGATAAAAGCTATGTCCTATATGATTACTTCACCAGTCTTAATGCATCGTAATGGTACGTCAGTGACATCTCTGGGTTGTTCATGCGCCATAGGTGGAAGGCATCAAAGAGCACTTTTACAGTTTTTAGGCTGAGTACGTCTGTTGAAGACACTGGATTGTTTCTTTCTTTTTATCTGACTTTTCTCACCAGGAATTTTTTAAAAAAATTCAACTAACGAACGAGCGCCTGAAAGGCCGAAAGGTAACTTGTTTGTGTGTAGAGGAGCATTTGCAATGCTCAAAGTAACTTTTTTTTTTGTCCCTTGATGTTTACACCAATAACGATTTGCGTAACAGGCAAAACAATTCACATTTTTCCACCCGTTCAATAAAAAGGTAACAGCCAATCACGGTTCACCTGTTATCTGGGTTTGGTCATGTGACGTTCACAAGCTGAGCAGTGAAGTAGAAACTTTTTACTGCTGAAAATGGCTAATTGAGTTTAGTATCTTTTGAACTTTGTAACAGAAAAAAAATCTGCATTTAATGACAATTTAAATTTACTGTCAGATTAATCTGTTCAGCCCTATAAATTATATGCATAAATCATATGTAATGATTTTTATTGTACCGAAGATTGGTTTGGTTCCGTATTCCTTTAAGTATATATCCATTGTTAATCCACTACACAGATTAACAAAACGGGGTCATATTTTTTTAATTTAAGAGGTCTTTTCTTATCTTTGGAAATCCGTGATATACAGTGGACCCCCGCCATACGAAATGAATCCGTTCCGGAGTTGGGATCGTAAGGCGGAATCGTCGTATGGCGGACAATACAAACTGATGCTAATTAGCTAATGCGTATAAAACCCCAGGTAGAACCATCATACCTGTATATACGTTTTAAAAATTTGTAACAAAATAGTATAGTAAGTTCTACTTATATATAAAATGTATACGATTAAATAAAATCATAAATCTAAAATATGTAAAGGAAAAATGACATTTTATTTACCTTTGAGTGACGTTGACTTGGCCATAATCCCAAGATAGGGTACTCTAATTTAGCCTAGCCTAGCCTTCTTCATATTTCTTAATTGTCTCCAGCTTCGTTTCCATACTAATCATCTTCCTACTTCTCCCTTTAACATCATTAGCAATTTTGGTACCCATGGCTAACCAATTAAAGTTTGAATTAAGCACTAAAATGCACAATAAATACGATATTGTAAGCACTCACACAAAATCAAGTCTTTCGAACATCTACATTTTAGTGTCACTGTGACGCCGACCAATAGCAGACCAGCATTTTAGTGATGTATGCAGTGACGCATGTAATGAGGTACAAACGTGGTCATGCGCACTGACCACCAAGTTTGAATTTTGTAAGTGTTGATGCCGTAAAGCGGAAAAAATGCCATAAAGAGGGGACGAAAAACTTAATATCCCACTTCGTAACGTGAAAAAAACGTAAGGCGGGGACGCCGTAACCTGAGGGTCCACTGTAAATGTATTTACAATCTACAATGCAGTAGAAAATAATGTCCATCCATCCATTTTTTCTTCCTGTTACTTATCTGATTGTGGGTCACAAGTGAGTTGGAGTTGATCCCAGATTTGACAAGTGGAAGAATCCACCTGGGACTGTCTGGCATATGTCTTGATCTCATGCAATGTCGTGGTTCAGACCCCAAAGTTCTTGTCAAAGATTTTTTTTTAAATATTCAACGTTCGCAAGAGTCTTCAGTCAATCTCCCAAGGAATATTTTTGACGTGAAGTTCAGTGCGATGCCGTAGCGGTAAAAGGTTGGAGGTGTTCCGTCGTCTGCATCAGCAGACAGTGCCTAAAGCAACATAAAGCCTCCAACATTACATCTGATCTGCAGGGTTAAAACAGAACAAGCGCCGCGCTCAGGTGCACCATCCGCTGTCACCCTCCTTTCTTTTTTTATACATCAGCCGAGTGATGTTGCTGCAAAAGACAAATTAGCTTGTCGGAGAGAAAATCAGTTGAAGTATCTGCGACGCATTCCCTTTCATTTTCACCTCATTGATGCGTGCTCCGTGTGAGAGCACACTCTCACGTGTAGACCTGTAATAAATTGGGATTACATACGAGGGGGGCCTCATGCCCAGTGGGCCACTCCCCTTTGCTCGACCCTGGGTAATAAGGAATGGAATTATTTTCATTTGCATTGTCATCCATGTTAGGTTCCTCGCTAGCTGCACTATTTTAATGCTACAAACAATCCCGATGCTTTGGTGCTGGTTGAAAATTGCATAGCATACTTTAGCATAAAAAAATATACACCTGACAGATAGCTTTAGAAGTGAGAGAGAGCACTAGCTGCGTTTGACCTGTTATTTTGGAATTGTTTTTACACCCTTGAGGCTTATTTTTATTCACCTCAAGTTAATCTTTTTTGTCTGCTTAACACATTTTGCTCTCTGTGGTATTTGAACTTTTCAAGCAATTAGGAAGAGGGGCCAAGTTGTCTCTAATAGCCGGTATTCTTCCAAAATGATTTATATGTAAGTTTGTCTCTTTCCCTCGGTCTGTAATTTTCTGTTGTAGTGTCGGAAGGGTGCTTGGGGAGTATGAATTTGAAAGAAAGTTTCCCATTCTGCCCCTGCCTTCGACTGATACCCTAAATGCACAACCATCTCAGATATGCTTGAGAGAGAAAGTAAATCAGACCAACCAGTCATGAAAGACTACAAATACATCATTCTTTTGTTATTCTGTAGTTCTCTTTGTGGATCAGAGCCGCTTAATCCATTTCCATGTCTTGTGTCTACTCGCCATCTTATTGTGTTAAATGTGCTTGTCTATGATATTGCTGCTGCGGCATGTCTGCATCTTTTGTTCTCGTGGCGCATCATTATGGTTGGCATGCAATGTAAGGACTGTAGATAACATGTAGGAGGGCGTCGATTAGGACTTCATATTTGCATTTGTCAGCCTGCTGGGTAGATTTTATTAATATGGCTAGTTTCTTCGGTTTCCCTCTTTTATGGTCTTAAAAACCTTCAAGTCACGGCGCCCAGAGGAAGAATCGCAATGATTACGAGCGCCATCATCCATTTTAACTACGTGGCTGAAGATCATCAAAAGCAAATGACGTTCCCATCATCCTCTGCTGCTTTATGTTAATCAGCCCTTGTCAGCTTGCTAACAAAGATTGTTTGTGCGCTAATCTGTTCACCTGGACTCCACATCAACATCTGACACGAGCATGTTATTTAGGTGCGTTATCTGGATAATAACTTTGAACATGTGAACCCATTCATTTGCTCCTGTAATTAGGGCGTACTAGCTTGATTATGTGCACTTTTTTATTTTTTTTATTTTGTAATATAAATATAATCAATGGTCTGTGAGGCACACTAGATGCAGGACCAGGAAAAAAGTTAGGTAAGTCAACTAATAAATAAACAAAAAAAATGCCCCATCCCAAAGCACTATTCTTACATTAGAAAATAACCTACCACTGTCTACTACTACAGTACTTTGTTTTAGGTTTTCAAATTTTAACCAGTAGAGGGCAGTCAAGCATGAAGCATGCACAGTCTGCTTGTGTAGAAGAGGAAAAGAAGCAAAAGAACAGCAATTTACTGATCTCATAGTAGCTAACAGGCGCAGCTTCACCCTTCACCCTTTTATCTACATTTTTCTGTGAGTGACTTTTAGGGTGTTATTACCTGTGTAATGTACATAGAATTTTCTATTTGTTACCTAAATTGGAGGTAGTGTTTGTTGACCTTAACTCTTTCAGTGCCATAGACAAAAATTCTCGTCTTTTCAAACAGTAATAACAGTAATAATAATAAATAATACGACTCTCGTCAAATGCGTTTGTTTTTTTAATGGTGGGTAGCTGAGACCCTTGACTAATGGTTACCTAACATAAGCCAATTGAGCACTGTAGTGATAACTGTGACCATTGGATGGCAGTGTTTCCACACTTACAACACAGCTGTTACCTACAGTACATGTGAAGTGTGGTATAACTGAAGAATGGAAGTCAATCTTTCGTATGGCAGATTCCACACTTACATAAACATTGTACACAATCTTCTGTTGGCCTTGAAAGATGAGTGAAAATGCTAAATATACTGGTCCACTAGAGGTTCCCTTTTCCGATGATGCTTGGCACTAAAAGAGTTAAATGATAATTGCAAACGCGCTAATAATAATCGCGATTGCTAACTCATTAGCATACTTACGTTTTGTTGGAGTATAAAAATTCATATGTCAACTCATGTGGAACCGTTGCAGATTATATATTTATTTTAAAATGTTTTTTTTTACTTAATTATTGAACCCCCATTTTGAGAAAAATGCAAAACAAACGTTTTCAACATAATAGTTTTATTCTGCATCTCCCACCTCAAAACAGTCCATGGCATAGAAATTAGCGAAAAAATGAACCAACATCACTTCTTGGTGGGTCTATGTGACTGTGACCTTTTATCACTCCCCTGTAAAAACTACTGTTTTCACCAAATGGTCTCCACCTAATGGCCCGTAACCAATTAAAACTACAATTCATATAAAGCTTTTTAGAACACCCGAATATGTAGAAAAAAAATGACTTGCTCTCAGTTTCCATGACTTTTATGTTGGCTATGAATCACCACACAGGTATATAACATTTCCTTTTGCCAGTTAAAATGAGTGTACTCGCCAAGTGTTTTTTATTTTATTTAATCCATTCATATTGTTCCTCAGTCACATGAATCTCAGATGTTAGTCAAGACATTGTTTTAAGTTGACAACCAAACAGGCACCAAGCTTGAGCTTTTTTTGTTTTTTTTTTTATAACTGCGCACAGTGTGCCTGTTTGCTGATGAGGTGTTATTTTTGAACACAGGTGCTGCCATTACTTAAGCAGGTGACACTTGTTATGGATCATCTCTTCGCGTTGCGTTCGGGTGCGCCATCCGATGCTGAGGAAGCCCTAACACTCCATCACTCTGATTGTGACTAATCCCCCAATTTTGTCCGACCTGGGTCTTTATTGAGTGGAGGCTAACTGATGAGGTAGTCACACGGACATGCCACTTCGGAAAGTGTCGCCGGGGTCCACGTGTTTACATCAGTTTGTGTCAAACGCATTTGCCGCTGACGGAAACATTTCATGGCTTTAGCTGCTAACCGGTTTTGTGGCGTTTACAACCTTGTGATTATTGGGCATTTTGCAGATTTGCAGTAAAACTGATGAGAGATGTTTTTTCATCGTTCTATCTGGTTTGGGCTATATCTGTGAAGGCTAGGTTAAAATGTGAATAAATGTTTACCAAAGTCAAAGCAGATCTTTGTCAATATTTTATTTTTTATTATCTTTTATAGAGGACTACAGAAATCGAATATGTACATACAGTATATATAAAGTGGAAAGGCTGAAATTCTGATTTGTTCTTTTTCACATCTGTAAACGGATTCATCCAATATCATAAATATGTATTGATTAATTTAACTGGTTAGTTTTTGTTTAATCAAATGCACAATTAAGAGTCAAACTTTTTGTAAGGTAATGACACCAAGTAGATAAATGTTCAATTATTATGAACATTTATCTACTAATTCATTGTTTTTTGGCTCTATTATAAAATGAACCTTTACAAAATCATGTATTTATAATATGTGTAAATTATACAAGTTAACATTCAAATATGATACATATCATTTCTGTATAATACACGTGATACTGTTTATTGTAAAACAGATCTGTATTTTTTTTGCAGTATAAGCTTTTTTAAAATTGTTTTTTTTTTAAATTAAACTTTTTTTCTCAGGATTTGAGCCCTGCAGCTGATAGTGCGGCTTGACTATGATTTTTTATTCATTTATTTATTTTTTTGTTTGTTTGTTTTGATTTTTTGTGCGGTGCGACACATATACCGATGTGGCTTATACTCTTATAGGTAATTTATTGCAAAATATTTGCATATCCATCTATCCATTTTCTAGAGTCGCTTATTAAATGACAATTAAAGCTGAGGTAACACCATAATCACAATTAAGACTCTTTTCAAGGGACAATATGTAAGATTTAGACCGTTTTTCATTAAAAATGAATAAATTGAATGTAAATTTCAAAAACTTGCAAATAAATGTTTCCTTCAGGACCAACAGTATGTTTTAAATATAATCATAGGCCTCTTTATCATTAAATATATTGCATGGGGTGTGACACTTCTCCGGAGGCGGCCATGGTAAATGCAGGACCCGCAGCACCTCCCGCCGTCCGTAATCAAAAACACTGTAAATCTTACATACAATCTATTAAATGCTAATGGAAATGTTCTGAACCCGTGTTGGAATGCCAATGTTGTTTTGCCTTGAATAATTATTCTTTCTGCCACAAACTAATTGAGACTGAATCAACAGCTACGTACTGTAATGTACCCCATTTTTTTCAAGACAAGATAAAACAGACAATCTACACCACTCAATTCTTGAGCATCACTTAAATAGTTATGCCCACTCAAGTACTTCTATTTAAAGATTCAGTTTTAATTTCATGTTTTCATGTTTTCCCAACATTATAAACAATATCATTTACATGCCAAATTGGAAAGCTCCTGATTCGGAGTTCACGGCTGCCGACATTCCTGGCAGTCTACCTCACATGCTGCAAAGGAAATTGCGGCGCCGTTGTGAAATGCAATATGCAAAACCTCTCATTTTGGCTGTAGGCATATCCGGTAATTAAAGGATTAACTTGATAATCTTAATAGTTTCTTGGCTTTGCCTTCCTCTTCCCTCCCATTATTTTCTACAATGTCAACGATTTAAGAATGCCTCCTTTCCCCGCCTGTCTGTTTCTGCTGTAATCAACTTGCTTCTAGTTTAACCTCATTTCCGACTGAGCGCAAGGAGGCTTCAAATCCAAAGGCGGGCGGGCGCGTGCCTGGGATGGCAAAGACTACGACTTTGTCCGCCCCTCCTAACAGCCTCGCTTCTCGGGAGGATTGTGTCCGCTTATGTCGGAAAATGTTCAAATCTCTGTGGCTGAAATGCATCAACCTCAAACAGGTGACTCCTTTAAGCTTTGCTGCGTTTCGATTTGGAGAAAAGCCATGCCGAGTCCTCCTGAAAGCTTTTCTCGCAGCATGGGCTCCGCGCATAGAAATGCAAGCATTTTCATTTCTTCTCGGAAATCAAAATACATTTGTGGAATGTTTATGAAGTAAATGCTCACATTATATTCTGAGTCAAATTGGAGTCTGGGATTCTGGGGTTTTTACGCACTAAGGCTGCTGAGTATAATCAACAAACTTGACTTATGGATTCATCTGTGCCCACGGCACTTTTCTCGGTGACCTTGTCACCTTTGCTAGCCTCTTGACATTGTGAATGTTTAGATAGGGTGTGGAGAGATTCCTTTTGAGATGTTGCTTACTGATTATGTGACCTTCTTGAAATTTCACTCTATGGAAAGAAAGTGCCAGTGTTATAATACAGTGTTGGTGAAATCGCAGCACATGTGGGCGTGAGGTTCCAGTATGTTGTCGCAGCTGATCAAGTGAAATACTTTTGAAGAGGTGCAAGGCTTGATTTTTTTTTTTTTCCTTGAGCGGTTTGTGAATCATTGAGGCAAAATTGTGTTTCTATTATTATGACAGTTATTACTGTTTAATGGTGGAATGGCTTTTTTCTGTCTGAGTTTGTCCAAGTGCATTTGAATGCAACGTACTGCTCACCCACACGTTAGCATCTCGCGAAGACTTGCACTGTATCGTACAAAGACAGCATAACTGACGAGAAGTATTTTAGCGTCCTTAACCCCTGGGTATTTGGGGATTTTTCACTAGCCTGGCCTTATTATCACCCAACTTGGGCTGAGTTTCTCAAATATAATGTATTTACTCTCAACCCCTTAAAATCTTCAGTGGCGTCAGCCCTATCCATATCCAAATGAATATTATGTCACAAATAGAATATTATGACACAAGAGTTTTGCATTATGGGAGTCCAGGCTAAGCCAATCATCAAAGTCATTTAAAGGCTTGCAAATGGCTGTTGGCCACTAGCGCCACCCGGTGTTTTTGGGGTGTCAACACAAACATTTCTATTGCACCCTGTTGAAAGGATTAATGCAAAAATCAGGGGAAATGCATGATACATTGAATTTTCAATATGTCAAAAATTAACAATATTTCCATTTTTGAATGGCAGTGAATGAGCCCAACATGGGCTAAATTTGTACCTCTTTACCTCTCGTTTGCAGGCTTTTAGACTGGACGGCATGTTGAAAGTCATCGTGTTTTGACAATCTATGCAATACTTTAGCCTCATAGTTGTTTTTTTGTGCTTTTCCCTTGATATCACGCATTAAAAACATCAAAAAGCCAAAGTTGGGTCAACATTTCCCCCAGAGGTTAATCTGCAATAATTGAATAAAGGAGTCACAAACAGCAATGCAAAACCACTCATTTTCTTTATAGTGACCAAATATTCATCTTGAACCCTTATCTTAGCCAATTAAATGTGCAATGAACATTGTTGGTCTCTGCTAGTCTTTGAGTTCAAGCCCAATGAGTGAAAGCCAGGCCTTTGTTGATCCTTGACTGTCCCTGTGGCCTCCCTTTTTATTTATTTTTGTCTTCTCAGACAAAACACATTCGTTTTTGCAGCTTATGCCACGACCGCTAAAATCACATGAAGACATTAAAATCAATGACCATCCTTGTAACGAATAGGGAGAAGCGGGAGTGGCATATGCCTTATACTATATTTTGTTGCAGGGTTCCTGCCACTCTCCTCGAAGTTGCTTGTTTCCAGTAAAAGTTAACGTATTTTCTATAGGTTGAAAAGCTCCTTAGTCCTAAAGTCGTCAACATTATGAAGACATATTGGAGCTATGCGGTAAACAAAAACAATTCTTAACCCCCTAATGTGTTTGAGTTCATCTGTCATTTGTTTTGACTTTTAACCAATGTTTTAACTGGCGATGTACCCAGAAAATTTAATAGACTTAAATTTAGAAGTGTGTCGGCTTTTTTTTTTTCGTTCAAATCTGACACGCAAATCGTCAGTGTCACAAAGTTAAAGCTAACGACTGATGGGCTCGCAGCGAATGAAGAGGTTCAGTCGTTTTGGGGTCTGAAGTCCTCTAGCTGTCATCGTGTCAAGAACAGACCAAAATTATGAGGTGTCTTTGCTGTCTGTCAACAAGAAATAGCGATGCTCAGAAAAACGAAGGTCAAAGCAGCATGAATCTCAAATATGGTGCCTTGATAGAGGGGTTGGGAATAATCACTAAATTTACGCATGGAACAACCTTCGTTAGCTTTAACATGTTCATGCGGAGTGAGGGGATAAGATTTAAAGTTGATCATCTAATCAGAACTGTTTCAATGGTGAAGTAATTCTCACTGCTGATAGATTTTCTGTATGACGAGTGGGAGTTTCAGAATCATTCTTGGCAAAAGGCATGATTTGCAAAGTCTCCCCTTACTAATTAATCTCACTGCACTTGCTTGATAAGGACTAAGGAATAAGGACCCAAGCGAATGCATCCTAACCGGAATATTTATAGCGGGGTTGATTCTGAGCCGCAGCCAGTGAATAAACCTTGGCTTAAGGACACTGATTGCAATAGGACTGTGGGAACATGCAAAGCCAGCGCCAAAGTCTGCCAAATGTCTACTCTTCTGAATGTCACTCTCAACTGTATTCCAAAGTAATATTGCATTATCGGGAGAGCCCGACCAATCAATTCATTGGTCAATTTAATCTGCCGATTATCGCCTTTTAAACATGAGCAGATTTTTTTTTCCTGTTTATTTAACTTTACCTTCATGTACTCCAATCATTAACAGCAGTTGTACACAAGTAACACTGGTGCCATTACTTATAATTTTCAAATATTTCCATATTATAGACATTATCATTGAAGTTACCTTCCTGCGAAACATTCCCCGACTGGCTGTGCTTACTTCTGCTTTATATATATATATATATATATATATATATATATATATATATATATTTTTTTTTTTTTGGGGGGGGGGGGGTGGGGGGGCTCATTTTGTTCATTTGTAGCACTTCAAAATGAAAGATTTTAAAAAATATATATTTTGACGTGCAACTTAAGCTCACAGTTTAAAAAAAATGCAAAAAAAAAAGAATAAACATCTGGCAACAGTGTTAAACTTGTGGTAAGTAGACACGTACTACAATGATTAATATAAGTTAATTAAATGCATTATGCCTATTTATGGATCCTAAGTTTATCCGCAAATAGTAGAACGCATACAATACAATACAATAACCCTAGGGGCAAACAAATATGAATTTACTCATTAAAATAGTTTTAATTAAATGTAATCTGTATTTTTTCTGCAAAATATCGGCCCAAAATAAATTGATGTCGGACCCTATTGCCGTACATCTTTTTGGGAGGTCAGTGTTGTCTTCCAGTCTAAAAATCTGGGGCTGACTTGCTTCTTGCCTGAGTGTTGAAACAGCGCCTAGCCACTTTTGCATTGTTAGGCCAACAGACAAGCAAATGGCACGTCGAGTATACATAAGCCTCGAGGAGGATCCAACAACTGGGGATAAAGTGGATGCCGGCGGATATTTCATTAAATAGGAGGACTCACAATGTTAATGACGCTTCTTAGAGTAGGAAGACATCGGTCGCATCAGAGGTTTCCTCACTTAACTAAATTGGAAAGAATCAATCCCTCCCGTGTTAGCGCGCTTGCTGTTGTGTACTGTACGCAAACTTAGACCCCCAGCTGTTCTCTCCCTCACGCGCACACATTTGCCCAATCAAATGCACGAACCGCTTACGAACAAGCGACTCAAAATGTCAGCCCTTTTACATCGACGCCGATGTGAAAGGGTCTCGCAGGTTTCGAGAAATACGAGTCTTTCAAGGCGTCGTCAAATGAGGTAGCGCAGGAGAGCTGTGACACCCCGCTGCGATCTTCCCTTCAAATAGATGACAGCAAAATGCGTTAAATCAAAATCAACAAGCTCCAATAAGCAGCTGTGAGTGCTCCAGTTCAAATGGGCCGAGGCTCATTAATCGCGTCGCTATTGTGAACTTTATTTACAAAACCTAACAGCTCAATTCTTTTGCTTTGGACACGCTATTTGACACAGCCCCAAACGCTATTTAATCACCGAAAACGCCGCCTGCGAGGTGATTTATGCGCGAAGCTTTTGAAGGCAAGTCACAAAGTTGATGATGTGACCCGAGCCTCCGGAGCACATCTGTCATGGAAACGCTGTCATCATGCAAGGGCCTATGCGGCGCATCATTAGTACCCGGAATTAATGTATGCGCACAGATGCACAGGCCTGCATATGATGTACATGCTTAGCAGCCAATTTTCTATTCATTTGAACGGAGGAGAATGGCAATAATGAGTCGCAGCCATTTATAGTCTCTCCTCCCCCGCCCGCCTGGGCCGACCCGTCCTTCCGTCCTTCAAATCGCCATCTTGATATCTTTTCTGATGTCTCCATCTCCACCTCCTTCCGCCAACGACGCAAACGTGACGTGATTAGGATGCTGTGCTACATGTTTATTTCATGTCTCCAAGGCGCGTTATCTCTCCGTGCGGCGGCCAATGATTAGTTCCGCGGCGAGCGTAACGACACAAACGTGTGCATCTCCCGGCTTTTCTATTTAAGCTTACGTCGCCATGTACATACTTAATTTTTCATCTCCAGTTTACTGATCGAGAGAGCGGTTTGGTTCGCTCACGTCAATCTACGATTCCTCATTCCATGCTTTGTGTTTACACACAAAAAAAAAAAAGCTCTCATGTATGCTTCTCATTGTGGGATGTTTATTTGAGTTTCAGACATGCGAAAGTAAATATTTGTCATCGCTCAACTGTGAACTCTATTATATCTGGCTTTTTTTAACGTCCCGTTTTCGTTTTTCTTCCCGCTTTTGATCACTCTCATTGTTTACCCTGTTGGCAGCTTATTTAGACTATTTTTAACTTAACATAAGCAACAATCCTGTTCCCCTCATGCTCAATATACAGGACGATCGCTCGGTAAATATATTCACAAGTTTAAAAGCGACCGGAGAGCCAATTCATCTAACCAAATGCACGTTTACGGCAGCTTTGTATTTTATGACAGCCGAACATGAAATGGTTGATTATTCTGGATAGTAGCTGTAATTGCATTAATTTCAGAAGAGATTGTGAGGGTGTCATAAAACATGTGTTATGGCCGCCGCTCATCACTGTGATGTCGAGCATTCTGTTTGCTCCATGATGTCTTTCCTTTAGACACATGATGCAATAAAAAAAAAAAAAAAACATAAAATCTTGAAGAAGCAATTATATACAGCATTATTTACAGCAAATGTGTTAAAAGTACTGTATAATAAAATATTCACAGTATGCATATACCGATATACATTAAAAAGATACTAAACTTATTTAACCATAACCAGCTTAAGAAAGTTCATATTTTCTCCGCAATTAATGAATACTTTTAAAATAACAAATTTCTATTTACTGTTTTGGACAAAAAATGACATCACGTGCTCTACGCTCAGGTAAAAGGACAATCACAGCTCAGAGACACTAAAGTGTGATTGGTCATTGCCTGACCCCTGAGAACACTTAATCCTAACCTCTTTTCTCAAATGTACTGGAAAACTAAAAAAAAAATACATGACAATTGAAACATTTAGTGAGCAGTATAAGAACTTAAGCCATAATACATATTTTCTATGTAACTGTTTAAAATGGTGTTATATATATATGTGTGTGTGTGTTATGCCAAAATTTTAAGTTTTCACAGTTGTAAAAATGCATTAGGATGATATTAAATTAAGTTGTAGAAAGAAAAACTGTGTGGTTTTAGTATTTTTCTGTTTTATTCAGTTGATTTCCTCATACTACTTTACATTCAGCAATTTTGTGCTGCTTAAATAATTTCCTTAATTATTTGACACTGCAAAAACTCAACTTTAACAAAGTAAAAAAAAGGCTTATGATAAGATATATATTCATTTTTTTTGTTTAAAAACAAACCTATCTAATATAGGAAAAAATGCTTATTTCAAAATATTAAATCTAGCATTTTCTCATGAAGATTTTGTTACTCAAAACATTTATTTTTTTCGCAAAATAACATGAAAAGGTAATTTTGAGTTACCTTCAGCTTAGACCATTTTTCTTAATTAAGGAAATGGTTCCAAAAACAAAATCTTATAAGTACCAACTTACAAATAAGCACTGTTTTAAACATTTACAGCAGGACACCTATGTTTTTTCTGCAATTTAAGTTAAATTACCTATTAGAATTATGCTTACCTGAATCTACTGCAGTGCAGTCATTGCTTAAATTAATAAAATCATTTGAAATATTTTTGGGGTTGTTTTGAAATTAGAATTCTACATGGGTGTGATTCTAAAGTACTGAGAACATATTGCTTACATTTTTACAGTATGTTTGGACAATTTGCTTAAATCTAGCCTCAAACTACAAAAAACATAAAAGGGTTAAGCTACATTTTGACTGCTTTATCGAGGAGGTTTTTAGTTTGACATAATTTTACTAATGGCGTGGCTCAGTTGTGGAGTGGTTTCCTGCCAACTGAGAGAATGTGGACTGGATCCCAACACCGATGTGATCATTTTGAAGTGTCCTTCAGAAAGACACTCAACACCGGTTGCTCCCGATGTTGTAAAATGTCCCAAATTAGAAAAGTTCTATGTAAATGCAACTCAAATCCTTCTTAAATGTCGTGAATAAGGTTGTCTTGGCAAGAAAATAATTATAACCCCATTGGCAGAGTGTTTTTGCTTAAAACAAGAAAAATCGCCTAATTTTTAAGAATTGTTTTCTTGTATTTGGTACGGCACTTTTTGTAGCGTACAAATGATGATGAAGCAGCAATCTAACAAAACCACAGATCCCCCCCCCTACCAAAAAACAGTCCTTGGTAAACAAAAATGGATGTTTGTATCTTTTCCTATGTGTGTGTTGTTTTTTTTGGTTTGTTTTTGTTTTTTGTTTTTCCCTCCAGCGCCTTTTCCACTTGATCATCTTGTGCATGTAGTCAGTGGCTCGCTGGGGAGTTGACATGGTCAGCTGGACCGAGGAGATGTTGTGGCCCATGTGCAGAGAGAAAATCTGCCACGGACATGATGGCTGGGAACACTGGCAGCTGGTGCACCCTTGTTGAGATTGTGTGTGGGCCGCTTTGCGTATTTTAGGTCAGTCCAAATGTCTCTGGAGGGAAGAGCAGCTGCAGACAAATATCAAGTCTGTATGCCGCATCCATTTTTTTTTCTTTTTTGCTTAGCAATGTTTCTCATTCCTTTTGAAAATGGATGAAGGAAAGAACGTCCTATCAATGAAACGGGACGGTGATATTTCGCACCCTTTGTGCTCGGCTAATAACTCGCCGTTTGTCGTGGATCGATTTAGGTTGTGGTTTGAGCCAATCACAATCGGCGGAAAGTGATGCAGTGCTGCTGCATGTCTATTTGATTTCTGCATTGACCTGCAAGGACTCTGTTAAGCGGCTGATACTCCCACTGTGTTGAGTGTGTGTGTGTGTGTGTGGGTGGTGTGTGTTTGCCTGTTTGTGTGTGCACATTGACTTTGAAGTACACTGTGTCATGACAATAATCTAAGCCAATTTACTACACATCAGGCCTTCATTATGGCGTTGATATAAAACTGCGCGTGACCAGAATGTCCTCCCGTTTCCTTTTCAAAAAGGATTATGTGTTTGACCCCATTAACCCAAAGTGCGCGTAGTTAAATGCAAGACTAGCGCCCCCAACGCACGAGGCAAACATCAAGTGGGGCGCATCCAGGTGCAGTTAAGTGTTCAATGTGACCCTGAAAATGAGAAGCCAGCGGTGAGTTCACGCTGTCACATGTTCATAATGTCAGATAGATCTTTGAAAGTCTCTTTGAGATTCATTATCAGTGGTAGTTGTAAGGTGAGTTCACTGTTTATTAGATGAGATCTTCGGTCCCACTGCTTAATGACCGTGGTCACAAAATTCAGAGGTGGACTATTGCACGATTAAAAGGTCATTCTCTCCAGTCATTCTTGCTAAGGTTGCGGCTTTAGAGTATTTTTGCTGTTCGGATTTTTGTCAGAAAGTCCGAATGGAATATTGGTTAAAAAAAACAAAAAAACACTGATTTGTTTGGTGAAAAATACTTCTAAATGCAGAAGACCAAATAACACATTTCCACTAAAGATATTCAATTCCAGACACATACCATTTTTTGTTTTAAAGAGTCCAGACAATTCAATCCCAGGTGCTTATTTGTATTTATTACAATATTATTATTATTAATTTCTTACAACACTTTGAAAAAAAAGGCAAAAATATAATATTAAGGCCTGGGATTGAATGTGTTGACTCATCAAATTAAAACAAAACAAAAAACACACATCTTTGGGATTCAATGGGTTAATTTTGGATGACCAACTTTTTAATTAATCAACAGTTTTTTGCAAAATTTTAGATTGTGCTTAATGGCACACTACTTTCCCTTCTAGAAACCAAACACGAAAGACAATCTCTCCCCATAAATGTTGGCCTATGAGAGAAATTTTCTGGCTGAAACAACACATTTGAGTCAGCATGGTTTGTAAAAATGTGATCAGTGGGAACGGCAAATGTCAGACGATCTGCTTGAAAGTACGCAGTCGTTTACATCTATCACGTCATAGACACCAGCCTATATAGAGTATCACGCTGCTAGCTAGCAGCTAATTTATTTGAGACTCATCTAAAATGAGACTTGTCATTGTCAATTTCCGCTAAATCTTTTGTTAGTGCCCCTTAGCTTTTGAATGAGATTGTGTTGTTTGTATTAGGAGTTTGGAGCAAGTTAGAAAGACAAGTCAGGTTGTTACGCCAAGAAAAACTTCAAAAGGGTGAAGTAGCCACATTCTATCGTCTACATACATGCTTAAAATTCAAACGTAAATCAAAGTCAACCCTACAACAAATGTTCTGTTTTTTGTTTTGTTTTTTGACCCAGCAACGTGGAAAAGATCACGCATGTTAAGTACTTGCCCCAATGTCTTATGAGACAGAAACTTCGTTGAAAGCTAGAGCGCCTGAAAGCTAGCGCGGCAGCGTTAGCTGAACCCCGTGAACCCCCTCTCAGCTCCACGCTCAGTAAAGTATGACCATTTAAACCACAGTCTTTCCCATTACAAAATGTCACTTTTTCATCTGGCGATTATATTTCAAGTGCAATTAATCGCTCGGCCCTGGTTGTTAAAATTGGCTTATGACTCGCATCCTTATGTAAGCGTTGGCTCTCCATTAAAACGTAAGGCCCAGACCTTAACACTCTTCAACACATTGACACATCCAGTAAATGCAAACATGCTTTGTCAGGCAGCTTGCTTATAGTCAATACTCAGCTGCCATGTTAATGTTCCTCCCCCAAACTTAAAAGGGACCCGGAAAATAGGAAAAAGGCAACGTGTCAGCAAGTGATGCATGTCCTTCATCGGACACAGCACATTTAGTTTTCATTAAGAGTTAAACATGTACACGCAACATTAATGGGCTTCAGAGGCAATGGTGTGCTTCACTGTATCTCATCCTGATAGATTAGCAACTCAGCACATGAGGGGGCTAGCAAAAGCAAAGGCTTTAATGTCTTGTGGGGGAGGAACCGCCTGAAAACGTCTTTATCCGAGGATTGGTGTTTACGACGCTATCTAATATCATCTGTGACACGAACATGGGCGAGCTGCGTGGCGGAGGGGAGGAGGTTCGGAGCAAAAGGTCATCACAAGCGCCGGCGTTTCATTAGGAGAGATGAGGCTTTCCGTTGTCTCCCGTTGCACGGGAGTGATGGAGACGGTCGTTAATGCCTGAGCGTCAGCCATATTGGATTCAAGGCGGTAAATTAATATCTATCCTTAAAATGGTTTTATTTGGGGATTTGCTAGCGTCCCTTGGGTGTCTGTGGCGTAAAGAGGTTATTTCCTCTTTTCTACTCCTGCGTCCTCCCCCTCCCACTTGAAAAATCTTCGGAGAGACTCGGCGCTCGTGCCGTGCCGGAGGCTCCCTTGTCACATTCAGCGTTTCTCTTCTCCGTTTTTGGCAAACGCAGCTGTCATTTGTACCGTTGCGCTCCTAACGGACAGCTTCTGCGTCTCTGAGCAGCGGCGATGGAGTCTCCCTCCCTCACAGCTGGCCTCAAGGTGCCATATAGCATATCAGGGGAATAAAACATTTACTGTGTATCCGATATGAGATTTTATGTTGACTCATTCTCGCAGAACACGGCCAGAGTTAGGGTCCCGGTTGAAGAGAGAATCATATAACACTGTTTGAAGTGGCCTAGCCGCTGAGACGCGATTTACAGCCAAGGGTCCGTCAACAGTGATTTTTAAAGGCTCGTGATTAAGAGTTGGAGTGAAGACATGGACTGATCTCGCCAAGAGCACGCAAGGCCAAGCGCTGTCATTGCCAACTGTGCTCCACGTCACACACTCACACTCTCTCACCATCACCGCCCATCTGTCATTTGCCTTTTGTGACCACGGGGCGTGACGAAATAAGCTGCATCGTTTCTCTTATGTTACAGTGTCGGATATCAGTTTTGTGGCGGATTGATGTTTGAGTAGTCTGACCCTCTCTTTAATACGATGTGGATGTCTCTTAAAAAAATAAAAATAAAAACTGTCATCACGGTTGGACCCTTGCTCAGATCTATCTTTGAGAGCAGGCACTGGTATTCAATACTATTGCAACCAAAACGTTTGACCCTTTAGTAATCCAACCTGACCTGACTTGCACAAAAAGGATCCACGATTTGACCAAAAATCACTTGCACTTAAAATGATGGCACTTTTAAAATGAATTACTTCAAAGAATTACAACTTTATCTTGTATTTTCAGCTAAATGATGGCCAGGGTATAAGTAATATTCTTGTTAATCATTATCTTGTAAATTTGGTTCAAGTACTTTATATTAAAAAAAAATGTAGCCATTCTAAGCTAGCATTAGCACATTGAACAAGATGATGTTAGCAATGTTGGTAGCATAACTTATTTGTAGCAGTGTCACTAGAACACGAAAAGCTAGCAATTTTGAAATTTTGAGGAATGTATGATCAATTAGTCAAATGAATTAATATTTAACTGTCAAACAGATATAGCTAATTATAGCTAGTCTTGTGCCAAGTTGTTAGCGAATAATTTTATTTTATGTTCCGAACCACAACACTATGATTAACGCATTCAGGAGCTAGACAGTGTTTGTTGTCTCATATTCTTCAGAGGTGGGAAACTTACACTTTTTTTGCAGGCCTGACAGTCGTCAGTCATCAGCGCTCCCCTTCTGTCATTGTCGCTCCGCCATTTTTGTCACACTTAAAATCTTAATCATTGGTTCATCAGCCTGTCTGTCGCCAACTTCCGTACCGCTAGCAAAAGGGGCGTGTCGGACTGACCGACGCCTGACGGACAGCTGTTGGAATGTCTATACTGACAATTACAACAACGGATGAAAAACGATCTTAATTATCGTTTTTTTAGCATTCCCGTCATTCGTTGGTCTACCGGCAAAACAGGTGTCTACCTACGAGGGACTGATGTGGAGTCTGTCGATGCTGACGGACTGTCCACCTCTGATAATCTTGTCAAAAATCTAGTAGGAAGCAGTTACGTCTGCAAAGGGGGTGAACAACTCCATATTTTTTCGGAGCATATATTTTGTCTGCTTTGTTTCCCTCTTGAGTGAAGCGATCGCAATTGCCGGTTCTCCAGACTTCAGGAAAAAGAAATTTTGTTTGGCCTCCTTGTAAATTTTTCTCCCTTTTTACCGCAAGGTTCTGAGCATGCGGCCACAGCGACACAACCTGCAGCCTTCTCCGACCTGTTACCTCACTTCTTGGTAGAACCAGAGGACGAGTTCATCGTGAAAAACAAGCCAGTGGTGCTCACCTGCCGCTCCACGCCGGCGACGCAGATCTACTTCAAGTGCAATGGCGAGTGGGTTCACCAAGATGACCATTTGATTGTGCGGACTGTGGACCCAGCCACAGGTATGTGCGGAATTTGTCCTACTTTTTCTAAACGTAAATTCCATCTGAAACAAGTTAACTTCTTGTCTTATATTTTAATGAACGTGGCGGTGCCTTGTGCAACTTTTTTGATTATAATACAAGGCGAGGTGGGGAGATGAAGGAAAGTTTGCAATTTGCTCTTGATTACCGTGCTCCATCAAGCCCTCGGCTTGTCCGCCAGCCTATTTAGCCTGCCAGGATCATAATAAGCACATTGGTTTCAGTCTCAGAAATCGCTATGATCACCTTGGAGACCTGTTTTTTTTTTTTTTTTTTTCCTTTGCCGTTGTGCTGCTGCCCCCCCCCCCCTCCTCCGCCTCCACCATCAGTGCCATAAACATGCACGACACTGATGTTGTGTGATTCAGCAACGATCTGCCAATGCAAGCCACTCATTCGCAGCCTGACATCTGACAAGAATGTGATAATGACAGGTTTTCACCCAGGCAAAAGTGAGCAAATGCAAATATCCACCATAACCATAAGAAAACTGCACATACAGTGATCCCTGACCATACCGCAGTTCAATTTGTCACAGCTTCACTACATTGCAGCTTTTTCAAAAATATGTACAGTGGACCCCCAGCATGCAAAATCAATCCGTTCTAGAGTTCATAAGGTGGAATCGTTGTATGGCGGGCAATTGAAACTCATGGTAATTAGCTAATGCCTGCAAAACCCCTGGTAAAAACATCAAAGTTTTATAAACATACTAAAAAGTAGCAACAAAATAGTATATTAAGTAATATTTATATCTAATATACATGTATATAATTAAATAACGTCATAGATAAAAAAATATATAAAGGAGTTACATGACTTGAGCTAGTTACTGCCATATTACCGAGCGAGGGTCACAGTGCGCGTGCCTTCTTCGTATTTCATGATTATCTACAGCTTGGTTTCCATACTAATCATCTACTTACTTCTCCCCTTAACATCACTAGCAATCTTGAGACCCATGGCTAACCAATTAAAGTTTGAATCAAGCACTAAAATGCACAATAAATACAAGCTTTTAAGCACTCACATGAGATCAGTTCTCGAGTCAGCGTCTTAGTGACGCCGTGACGCAGACCAATAGCAGACCAGCATCTTAGTGACATATGCAGTGACGCACGTAGTGACGTACGAACCTGGTGCGACTCGCAGTCATACGCACATACACTGACCGAAAAGTATGAATGTTGTAATTGTTGTTGATGCCGTAAAGCGGGAAAAATGCAGTAAAGAGGAGAGAGAAAAACTCCACTTCATAATGTGGAAAAAAAAAACGTCAACCAGGGACACCGTAAACTGGGGGTCCACTGTATATTGGCCGTCATATATTGATAATACCGTACATTTTTGCTGTACCTCACTGCTTTATGGTAGCATATACCCTGTGTACTGCAATAACATTTCCACACTTAGTCTAATGTGGAGTCTGAACCAGTCCAACAGCCTGTTAATGGGTCTTGTTCAGCCGCAATTAAAGGCACTTTTGCTTAAACTTAACCACTGCTCGTCATTCTACATTGACTGAGTCACGGTATTATATAAGAGCATTTTGGCCCAAAAGAATCATCAGCAGAAGCAACTCATCCTCACAGTTTTTACAGGCTGTGCAGGTATGGCTACTGAATGTTGAGTGAGAGATCTGTGTGTGGATGTACAAGGAGGTGAGTAGCGGGTAAGTGCATGCAAGACGCGTGTGCGCTCGCGGCTGGAGTACAGAAGAAAAGTAATGTTGCGCGTGTGTTGAAGCGGCGTTCTGTTAAAATAAGTTGACTGCTGCATTGTGAACTCTGCCTCGCGATCCTTCTGTTTTTTCGTCTACAAGCTCCGATTTGGTCGACGCGCGATGGCCACTACCCCAGGGGCAACTTCGGCCCCAGAGAAAAGGACTTCTCATATGTCAACTACAGTCAGATGAAAACAGACTAAACAGGCTAAGCCTGGTGCTTTAAGAGAACCTTCAATTGAAGCAAATGGGTATTGTGGTTCTGTATGGTGGCAGGGGGGTGAGGCTCGAAGCTGGAGAGACTGGGAGAGTTAGTGACTGCTTACCACGCTCTGGCGCATTATATGTTGTGTGTTGTAAAAGAAAAAGTTTTGCTCATAAAGAAAAACGTGCCTGTTCAGCCTCATTTTGGAGATCACTGGGCATGGGGAAGAAAGGTAGCCAAGTTTTTATGAAACACATTTCATACACTTTATTTATGTATATACAATATCCACAAGGTGGCAAATCCTACTTAATGGAATTCACTTATCACGGGGGGTTCTGGTCCCCATTCACCTCCATGAGCAAAACTAATGTATTTCCTTATGTTTAGTGTGCAGTTTTAATTATAAAAAAATAATACTTAAATCAGCTGTGCATTATATACAGGCAAAACAAATCATGAAGAATTTTGAGAGCCAAAATGGACTGAAATTAAAGAGAATAAATGTCAGTATTTTATCACACACGAGCAGAACAAATTATAAACATTTTTGAGTAATAAAATGAACATAAAATTTGCTTTATTGTGCTCATCTCCAAAACCGCATAAATTTGCATGACGCTCGATTGCAACATTGGAAAAAGAGCAAGGTATACAATTTCTTTTCAAACAAATCGCAGCCGAATATCCCAAACACATTTGTATTTTTTAATTGATTTATTCTTGTTGCAACAACACAAACTGGAAGAAAAATAGAGAACATGGACATTCTACATCTTTACAATGCAATTTGTCTTTTTGCCCCTTAAATCTAATCAACTTCTCACTTGTACTTGCAAAACTTAATCAAGACCATGAATTGAGTTAATAATCTCGATGCGCTTTATGCATGGGCACAAGCATTTGTTAAATATATGAAATTGACAATCTGAGGTGCGCATAATAAACAAGGGCGCACCATACAACAGGATCTACGGTAAATCTTTAGTTGGAACATCTCTTGGTTTTGTTTTATACAAAAGAAAATATATTTAGCTGGTATTTGGGATTACATAGGTTTAATCTTACAATATGAGACAAAATGTTAGAGGGCATAAGAGAATTAATTCTGGCTTTGCTTCAACATTCCGACAAATGAATAAAACCCCTTTACCGCACAGAGCCTTTGATTTGTTTGTGCTGACTTCTCCCCTCCTGTGCCTGAACATTTTCATGGTCCTCAATAAAATCAAATTTAGGATTTTTGGTATGATTTAAGCGTCAGTTCTCAGCAGTATTGGAATTCATTTGCCTTCCTGCCAAACTGCAGAGCAGAAGTTGCATCAGAAAAATAATTACATTTCCATCCACTGTAGTTCATGCCACTGCTCTTTGACCACACTGACTAAATGCGGAAGAAGAAATAGCGGTCCGACCCATCGGATATAAAAGAAAATCGTGGTTTTCATTCTGAATGTGTAATCTATTGCAATGTTCTCACTCAATTTGGTCATTAATTAAGAAATTACAGGTTTCAGTTGCTCCTTACCGGAGCGCATAGGAACTACTGTGATATCATTTTCAGTCAATGGCTGCAGCCTGAGATGAGTAAAAACATTTTACACAAACACAAAATCAGCTAATTATCTGAAAATCCTGTTAAATTCACCTTTTGACTTCTACAGTCGTCAATGGCATTAAATCAGTTGAAAAAAAAAACTGTCAGTACTTGTATGTCAATGAGTCTCCTGATTTTCTGGTATCCTTTATTTATTCATTTTTTTCTTTATTAGTGGGGAAAGAAAAAGAATGGATCTTCCAAATATACCAACATTTATATTTTTTCCCAGTAATTCATTTCCTATGTTTGTTTTCATTCAAAGCCTTTTTAAAATCACATTTTCCAAAATCACTCAATGTTCTTTTGGTAATTTTAGGAAGCTCTTTTTCTTTTTCTCTTTTACTGCCAATCCTGTTGAAATTGTTTTTGTGATTCATGTATCTGTCAATAGCAGAGAATAAGTTGACATATTTACTGTTTATTTACCGTTTATTTACTGACAGCCAATTAAAAATGGATCCATAGCCATCTATAGCTATAGCTATGACAGTGACTGACTTAATCAGAATTCGGTGCTTTTACCAGCGGGGCTGCACAGAACAAATTGTTGTGAAGAAAAAGTTGACTTGGCTTCCTCGTTAATCTCACATGGTTCAATTAGTCTTTTCATAAGCAGCAAGTTTCAAGCGATTCAAGTTTCAACAGGATCTGCCAATTAAAAAGGGGATATTTGTTTGTAAAATACAACATTTTCTGTAATAGTAGTCTAGGATGTTTATTTTCTACTATAAGTTCAGTGCTGTTCGCAACTAGAGGTGTGCCACAAAATATTCTCTTTACTATAGTTAAGAATCAATATAAAAAGTCTCAAAATCACTCTTATTGAAAAAAATAAAATAAACAAAATATATGCTGGATGTGCATTGACAAGGAAGAGACAACAACATCAAATTGCATGTAAACGACTTTCTTCAAAGCCAACTTCAAAATAAAAACACAGTATTATATGCACTTCAATGCATGCTTTTATTTTGAAGTTAGTCTTCGCAACGGTGGTTGCTACTCTATAGCTTTACACCTCCTTGTGTCTGTTTTATTGCCATTACATCATGTCTCTGCCAACATCAACACACCGCCATTAAAAAAAGAAAGAAAACATATTCAAGCTCTGATTTAAGGACCTTAAGAAAACTTTGGTCATTTATGCTCCCCTTGTACATAAAGCACAAGTTTCTAGCATTCGTGCTAGTTGCTATGTGGTGCATTCAAATGCAGTCAGACACTTCGGAGTCCAAATCATTTCAGTCAGCGCATTAAATCTAATACATTTAAATGTCTAAATAATATAGGCTTCTATCAATCTATCACGATAAATGGTCCATCTCATCTCCTATATTAAGAATACCTAAACAAATAACCTTTCCATTTTTCATTCTAGTGGTTGATATGTCTAGGAATCCAAAAAAGAATAGAGTAGCTGTTGTTTTTCCCACACTGTTTTTCTGGAAAAAGGCACTTTCCTTGCAATTCAAACCTTAAGTTAAAAAAAAAGTCATTTCATCTTACAAAGCAGACTGGAGTAGACCATGATGACACTTTGCACATGTATAGATTTAAACAGGAATCATTGTTCATTTTTGGATTGAAAATTTCAAGTCAATGCTGAATCCATTGGTAGACCCAAAAGTCTTCATCAAATCGTGAACCCGTTAAAGAGTCACGATCCTCGTCATCAATTTGATGTATAGCACCTTTAGGTGAGTGTCAATTGGAAACATTTTGAGATGCCAAGCTTCGTCGTCTCCACAGAAGCAACATCGTTAGTATCTAGACACACATCTTCTCTCGCTGAGTTGTTTTATAATCCATAGAGTTTCTGTAAAAAGCAGCGTAGAAAACCTTCAGCCCTCCTTTTGTTTGTTTCCAACCTTTATAAATGAGGCCCTTAGCGGCACCTAATTCTTCTGTGGGGCATCTATTTGTGGGGAGTTGTTTATTTGTTCAAATGTCACACCAACAGCTAATTGATGCACAACATCTATTAGAGCTCTCGGCACTATTTAAGGGCATGGTATGTAAGTAGTGACAAGGCATGAATAAGGAGCCTCTCTGGCCTGGGTAAACACTATTCTTGACCAAATATGTGCTCTTCCTCTGTCTCTTGTATATACACAAGCATTGCAAGTCCTTTAATTAGTCTGAACAGTTTAATTAATGACTCGATGAATATGGCTCCTTTTCTTCTCAGTGGACCAAACACTTTAGTAGTATGGACTCAATCAGTCAAACGGGTTCACATATTCACAGGTGCACAGAATCTTTTTTGTGGGTTACTCACATGAGTTCCAGGACTTTGTATTCGGTACGCAAAACTTTCTTTCATAAACACAGGCTTCTTCAATTTCCTTGTCAGTGTCGCTCCCACATTAGCAGCAATTATGGTTTGTGTGGTTTGTTCGGGACCCACTTTAATTAGTCCAAGGAAGTCAGAGGTAAATTCTCCGTAACTGTAAAGTGACAACGTAAACAATCTCCTTCTTGAGAGTGATACACAGCCCAGACAGCCAGCGCAAGCCGCTTCAGTAAACAAACAAATATCTTCAGAATAGGAAGACAGTGGAGGCTCATATTTAGCTTTATGAAAGGCAAGGAGAAAACTATTAAAAAGAGCTTGCGTTGTTCCTGCAACTTGTCGTACCACGCAGCAAAAGGGTGATTGACTATTGCTTCTCGATTAGCTTGTGCGTTAGCCGTAAGTGTTGCTACATTTGCGTTTTTATACTTGTCGAATAAAGGATGACTGAAAACGTTCAATTCTGTATGAAATGCACCGGTTTTGTCTGCCGGCTGAGGACACAAGAGCTTGAACCACATTTAAATTTTGCTCCGAGCCACAGCGCATGTTGGAGCTACTTTTCAAGTAAAATAAGATTGTTCGGCTCAGGCTCGGTTGTTGTCATGAGTAAAAGTTAGGAAGGGTACACAAATGTGCAAACTGAAGCACGCAAAGTTATGCATCAGCGATTTTTGCTGCGAATGCATACCCGCGTACCGGTTACGTGTATTTCTGCACATAGTCAATAACGATGCTGAAATCCAGAAAGGCGTTTTTCCCCTAGTTCTCCTTTTGTGGATATTCAATACACAGAAGGGATGCTCTTGAGTGAATATTAAGTAATGAATTGGCTTTTCTCCAGTTGTGACCTTGTGGAGTTGGCTGCTCAACTTTGATAAGATGATCATGAATTGTGTTGTCACGGTCTTGCCATAAACTACACTTTGAGGGAACATCATATTACCAATGCAGCCATCCATTAACGACAACCAACCAATTCATCATGTAGTTATGAGTCCTTATAGCCGGTGTTTATTTTTCTTCAAAATGAAGCCGCCTCGCCTGGTCTTCACACTCTGTGAAGTTCCACCTCACAGCAGTGGCTATCACTCTGGGCTCCCACTAGCTTTGATGTATATATGTCTGATGTGGGGTTGTGTACTTGTGAAGGACACATGACTGTCCAAAGGTATGATGGCTCCAAAGGAGCCGCATCGATCTAGCAAACACCTCGGCTGTTTAATGTCAGCACCGCCCCGAGGAGTTTACGGATGGGTCTCTCTAATGCCCCTTCGAGTCAGAAGATGAGACGAGCTCACATCCATGTGTGTGTTATTTACTGATACATCCTCAAGGGGATATTGAAAGGTTAGGATTGGGGAGCATACGACCCCTGGCAAAAATCATGGAATCTACAGTCCCAGTTGATTTTCATTGTTTTTTATTTATTTATTTATTTTTTAGTGACAAATTTCTGGCTTCTAAAGTGAAGTAAATTCAAATGTTTTTTATATCTTCTATGCCGCCACAATAGCATTCTTATTAATAATTATCACTAATTCTTATTAATATTATGTTTGTAGGGCGTGAGTTAAGAAGCTAAATCCATCTGTTACCAAAAATAACATGACCAATCACAACTCATCTCGCAAACGTCACATGACCAAACTCAGAAAACATGTGAGCCGTGATTGGTCACTACCAGATTTCATACGATGCGGAAACAAATATTTATGAAAGCTGAAGTTAACAGTTGTTGAAAATAGCTTTATATAGATGGATGGATAGATAGATCTAGAAGGCACAGAGGATTAGGGGGTTGTAAAATGTATTCATAGCATTGAATATGATATGGTTTACAGAAATTTAGGGTCGGCTTCCCTTAGATGAGTGAGTCAGTAAAATGGAATGGAATTACCATATTTTCCGCACTATAAGGCACACCGGATTATAAGGCGCACCCTCAATTAATAACATATTTTAAAACTTTTTCCATACATAAGGTGCACCGGATTATAAGGCGCACCCTCAATTAATGACATATTTTAAAACTTTTTCAATCACAATATAGTAGTACTCAAAGTAATAACAATAATAACTCAAATAATAACTCTAAACTCTCAATAGCATAATAACTCAATGTCAATATGACCAACCTTGTTCAACTGTAAACAGACAAAAGAAAAATGTAAAGCTTACTTTATCAGTTCATTCCCCATCTACGAATCCCAATCTCAATATTGGTCCATATATAGGGCGCACCTGATTATAAGGCGCACCATCAGCTTTTAAAAAAAAAATAGGCTTTTAGGTCCGCCTTATAGAGCGGAAAATACGGTACACCATTCTGAGGTAAACGTTATGAAATCGTGAAAAGAAAAACAATTCAACATACCAGTACTAGAACTTTAGCGTCATGTCTGTAACCAGCCCTTTTTTTCCTGTGAAATTAAACAAATGAATGTACATCCTCTGTGATGGGTGATTGTATCATTTTTGCCTAACTTTGTTGTTATTTAGTTAAGGAAAAAGCTCCATGTTGGTGCGCAGTACAGACTTGCCTGGCTGTCCTCACACCACAGTTGTTACACTGGACTCCAAACTTAGATTTGTTGCCAGGCAACAAGACTTCTGTCACAGCATAAGCTGGCCGATATTAACGCCGTGCCATGATGAGGGAGACATGACGAGCCGGGTGTAAAGCCAAGTTTATTGACAATTTCCACAGTGGAAAAGAATGGACAATCACCTTCTGAAAATAGCCCGAGAGGAACTTTGTGATTGGTTCCACCTGAATTAGTTGCTCGCCGTGCACACTTTGCACAAAAGTGCGGAAAGAAATAACCTCGCTGCAAAGATGTAAATTCCAAGACAACGGCTTGATATATCAGCCTCCGTTTTATTGGTTGGTTGCCGCGCGGTCACGTGGGAGTCAAAAGACTGCCGGAGGGGGTGGCCTAAGTTCGATATGAAAATCTTTCCTTTCATTATTTGATGGATGAGTGGCCCAGCGATGATCAATCACAGAGTTTGCTTTTGCACAAAAGCCCCAAGTATAATACACAAAACTATCAATATTATATTTTGATATATGGTAAGCTGCCCCACAGTCACAGTGGACCTAGCTTTGTCACGGTAATGCTGAACCAAGAAATAGTGAAGAAATATTACTGCTGCTAGCCCGAGTGAGTCTGATTGGGTGGCAAAGTATTTGCAAGCCCTGGAGCATTACCTTAATACAGGTGCATGTTAAACATAAATTAGAACACGTTCCAGTGAATTAAAATTGACATTCTGAATGTCACAGCAATAACTGGCTGTAATAACACACCGCGGTGTGACAATAACACAGGCTACATAATACAGAATATTATCTAGCAACAATGTATTGAATGGTTGCCAGAATATAATGATGTCATTTTGAAAGTTTTGCTAGTGAGAACATGTGCAATAATGACTTTATTTCTGTCAATCGACGGGTGTCTTGTAATGCTTTGCTAGAAGTCAACCAAATCTAGTTGATAACTCAATGGAAACGTATTGAAACGTGCCAGAGAGTTCAGTTTTAACCCTGCTGTTAAGTTTTGGGTCAAATTGACCTGTTTGAAAGTTAAAGGAAATGTAGGTTTTCAGTTCAAGACTTCTGCTTGGCTTATCAGTAATCCAAAAATGGCATTTGTATGCAATTTTATCGACCAATGCAGCTCCTCTCTGTCTGCTGGACAATTACTGCCTAATATGGTACAATGTGTTTTTTTTAGCGCTTGGTATCTAGTGCAACCTGTTGAACCTGGAAGGGGGCTCCTCCCACCTGCGGTTCCTTCTGAAGGTTTCTCATTTTCCCCAGATGGGGTTTTTGTGTTTTTCCATCCCTTCTGGGAGCTTTGTTTTGGGGATGCTCTTGTGTATTAACGATGTTTTATATCAGGGGTCCCCAACCCCCGGTCCGTGGACCGATACCGGTCCGTGGATCAACTGGTACTGGGCCACGAGGGCTACACAGGAAATAATGTTTTGGAAATGATTTAGTTTAACAGTTCACACATTTGTGCTTGATCTTTGTTTTTTTGGCGCCGCCTCTGGCCGCTGTTGATATTACATACATAGTGAGAAGGATGATGTGGTTTTTAGAGCAGCCCCGGTCCGCAATATAAATCAAAGGCGTTGACCGGTGCGTGGTGAACCACTGTTCTATATGACTCCTTTTCACCTGTGAAGCCCTTGGAGTCTGCTGTGATTCAGGGCAAATAAACTTGACTTATTACAAAGCTTTTTTTAAAGGAAAACCTGGGTCAAAATGCTTATTGCTGTTTCAGGGTTTAGTTATCCGGATCACACGTAAAAAAAAAGTTTCTGAATAATGGATAATTAAACATTATCTTGGGTCAAATTGATCCAGGATTGTATTACTATTACTATTCAAGAGAAACATAACACATAACACACAACACATAACACATAACACACATAACATAACACACAGCAATAACTAAAGTATTGCCTTTGTTACTTTGTGAAAGGGTTTCAGGAAAAAATAATAAAAGTTATTAACACTTTTGAATTGAAGGTCATCTTGGCCTAGAAATGAACATAAATCACTGCTCAAAACAAAATATTGGATTTGGATTGTACACATTTTGGACCCTGCTAATATGGGCTGGGTCATAATGACCCATCCAGGGACATTATCTCTATTCCTTGCTAACACACAAAATAAAAGTTAATTAAAGAAGGAAAAGTGTCAAATCCCTCGTACATCATCACTTACAACACAGAGTACCAAGATCATGCTTTTGTATCACATCTAAAACAAGGACTCAACAGCAACGTTTTAAATTCAGAGACTAAAGTTGCCATTGATCTGGATGCAGAAGATACCAGACAGTGGGTGCAGTAAAATGGCTACTGTGTCTGAGATCAAGATGAATTGCAGCCCCAGATAGTAGCAGAATAGGGTTTCATTTGAAAGGTACTTGCGCTAGTCTTTAATGGGGCTACATTTGTCATTGATTCAAATAGGGTAATGTAGGATACAATGAGATATTCAAGGCAAGGTTAATGCAGAGCGATTCCTCTTTCTTAGAATATTCTTCATTAAGTGAATTAAGTCATTGAGTCTCATCGCACATACTCAATTAAACGTTTTGTGTGAAATTCATCCATGTGTGTCAGATGTGTTAGGAACGGGGCGAGACATGTAGACGATGGCTGGTTCATATAACTGTCTTTATGTTGTACTTTAGGCCAGTGATTCTCAACCTTTTTTTCAATGAATGTGAAATGTTAGTTCAGTCAAGAACTATTTTAGTGTACCTGGCTCGCCAATTAAATCGCTTACGGTCTTGCAAACAATGTCCAAAAATAACCTTCCAAATGTTCAATTTTTGCTTATTATTTTAAAGTTTTACCATGACGCACTCTAATCATTTACAGTAATTGCATACAAGAAACAATTGTCATTACTTATCGCACAAAAATCCATACTATAACCGATGAATTGCATTAAATTAACCTGGATGTCACTATCTACACAAAAATAAAATCGCATTGCGTTTATTAAAACAGTACAAATTCATCAAATACGTAGTACATTACTTAAGCACAAATGTGGTAAATATTACACAATCAAGTACTTGAATAAAATCAAAATGTATCCTTTTAACTTTAATTGCACCACACAATGCTTTCTGTGAAGTAAAAAGGATTTTTCTATTTATTTATTTTATTTACTGTTGACCCCTGCTATCTGCAGATAATGAGAACTTGCATGGCAAAAATCGGCATACATTTGACACATATTGAAATGCTTTGGAGGGAAAGGGTCAAGATTTATTTATTTATTTTTTTTAATAATGAGGTGATTAATTGGTAATATATGTTTGCATTCTCCCAAAAATCATCATGGGCCTAGTATTATCTAGATGTATTTTATTCAGGAAGTCCAGAGGATAGCTCATGTAGCATCATCTGTTTTATTTTTAGCATGCATGTTGGAATTGTGTCAAACTAAAACTGAACAAAATGAAGACATACCAATATTTTGCAAAATGAGTCAGTATAACACAATTTAGCCATAAATTGGTTCTTTGTTTTAATTGATTTGCTCTCAATTTGAAAATAAAAATGTACTGTTCCTATAACGGCATTAAAAATCGCTGAATTAGATTTGCTGCCACCCTGTTGAAATCGTATGTACTCCCGAATTACCTTGAGAAAAACCACTATATGGAGCACTACCTGCCACAATCCCTACAAGACGCGATTAATCAACAATTGCTTCGATGCCAATGACATTCTTGTACTGTATATCTGTCCGTTTCCATTCCTGTGAGGAAATCTGAGCAAAAGATTGATGTTAGTTGAATGAGTTATGGAAACCAGCAATTGTAATTCAGTTTGTTGATATATATGTAGATATAAACCACCGTGTCAGCGAAACTGACGAGAGCATCAACATCACACAGCAGAACATTGTGATGATGCCCAAAAGGCAGCTGTTTCAGAGATGTAACACTGTGGCCCAACACTGCAGAGGCAATATTCAACTAACCCCATTGGCTCCCCGAAGAATCAAATGTCACTGTATCTGCCGGTCTAAATTAATACCCGAATCACTGGTAAGGTGAAGATGTTTTTTTTCAGGCTCAGGTGGTAGCCAACATGACGTGGATATAACTATCTGTCGCAGACATAACCTCTGCCCCCATCAGGTCGCTTTGTTTACTGAAAATGATCCAAAGACTGCACCAGCTGTGGAACATCCACTTCCTGTATTACATGTTCAAACTTTGACTCAATCATTTGTAGTACAATATTTAACTGTGAGCAGACCAGGTCCAGGTAATAATAATGAACATTTTGACAGTGTTTAATAAAACTGCGTAATGTGACTAATATATGTTTACATTGGCAAAAGGAAGACAAAAGTAAGGCGCTAACATCATGCTCGATGGCGCAATGTACATGCTAGCCTACTGGTTCATAACTTCTTGTAACGTATAGACTGCTACTAATGATTATAGAAATAATTAATCAATTATTTTGTTGATTAATCAGATTAAAACACACATTTTTAATTTCCATCACCTCTTTGAAAAAACATTTTAAATTGACAGTGCAGAAAATGCACAAATACAAATTAATTGTAATTAAAGGCCAGTGTTTCTTAAAAGTCATTTTTTAATTGGTAATAATTTTGTAATACAGCTATGTCACTTCTAAGAAGCTAAGAATCTTTCATTAAAAAATAAGAGATGAATTCAGATCTGTAATTAACTGATCAAAGTCATATTTTAAACTCAAAAGAATTTCTAAGAAATCCTACACCAGATTTTTTTTTAAGACACTGTCTTATTTACTATTCGACTTCAGCCATTCATTTTCTTTAACATACTTTAACAGATGGTTACATAGTTACATTAGTATCTCTGCATTGCTGCTGTGACTGCAGTCCCAGCTGGGTGCTTTGCGTTTATGCTGTAGGCTAAACTAAGGTTGCTTCTGTGGTGAGCAAGTTTATTCATATCACACACCTTTATCAAAAGTGCCCTTGGGGTGTTTTATAAAGTTAAATATACCATTTATAGATGGAAAACCCCCTAATTTTTCACGCCTTCTTTCTTCTCAACAGGAGCCTATCAGGTTATCACAAATTAAATGACAGCCTGAATAAAAACAGTTCTAATTGTCATGCAGAAAGCATCAAATTAGAGATTGAAAATTAGATGAAAAGGATTAAATCAAGTAAAGTTTAACTATCATCGAAATTAACTGATAAAAATCTATAAATCATACACCCTTAACAACAGTAATGCTAAAACTAGCCTTTAGTTATGCCTTTGTTGTTGTGAGGGCCGATGCCTCGACATAAACAGTCCACACTGCACGGTTTCCACTTGTTCTGCGACTTTCTCAAAGATACCTTGGCAATGGACATGCGCGCGTTTGAGACTTATAGACACCATCAGGATTGTTTCACGAAGCTACCTTGAACACGAAAGGGAAAGAGATGTCACAATTTGTCCTTCCTCTCCCGGTATCAATGTCTGTTATCGATCCATCCTCGAGTCTATCGGTTCCTATTACCTCCCCTCAGTAACTTATCTCAATTGTTGTGGCTGTGACGGTTTCCAAAGCCTCGGCTGGCTCGCTGCCTTTTCCCCGCTCGTCCTTTATGGAAGAGGAGGACCGGGGGATGTCTGTTGAGTCCTAATAAAGACATATCCCCCCTGAAGAAATCAATAGTGACAGTGTGTTTGCATAGATTAGGGGATTCTCCCGCTCTATGATTTCTCATCAGACACATGATGAGGAGAAGGGAGATAGGCATTTGAGCAGAGGACGCTTCTATGGGCCTGACTGATTTGATTGTGTTTGCATTTCATCTGCCAGCATTGATGGAACTGATTTTGATCCTTGTGCAGCATTGTCAGCCCTGCCGGAAAGCCTCTCAGGTGGAAAATACATGCATTTCATATCCCTATTTCAATAAACCCCCACAACTGCTTTATAAAGGCGCGGGCCGGCGAGGTGTTCTTTGTTGATTGAACTGGTTGTCAACAAGCCTTGGAAGATGCAGAAAATCATAAAGTGGCACAGGTTTGCTGTGTGCCTTATGAAAAAAAAGATTTTTGGAGAAGCAGTATTAATAACCTGCAGTGTGTCATTTTCGCTTTTTTTTCCTTTTTTTAATAACTTTGAACCATGCACTATAACCCTCAGATTTGTCAGCGCCAGCACCTAGCCTCCATCAATCCTTCCAAATCCAAATACCAGCGATGACATGGTCAGTAAATCTTTTAAAACCATCCATCACTTTCTCATTAGAACTAATAACGTGTCATAGCACCACAGGGGTAACCCAATGCGTCTGCGAGGGAGCGAGGATTAATTTGTAAAAAAGATGTCTTGTCTGATTGACTCCATCCCAGACTGTAATGTGATGACATATTTAATTTCTGATCCAAAGGGAAGATAATCTAGGCTTAGCCCAAACAATCTCTGACCTTTCTTTTAATATCTCACTGCTTAATACGTTAGTCACACCTCCCACCCGCCTTCGTTTCTCACACCCACATGGTTGCTGATATTGAATTTCCAGAAGATTCCTTTTGTAAGCGCAACCTATTTCCTTTGAAGCTCTGTGGCGAGGCAACGTTGCAACCGCCATAATGGCGGCGAGGACACGCGGCAGTGATTAAACGTGATCTTTAATAGCAGGTTGAGAAGCAGTCGTGCCGCGATTTAAACAAAATCTGATAATGAACCGGAGGAAGTAAGGCAATCACAGTGAAGTCCCAAATGAAGGAAATGGCCTTTTCCCACCTGCTAAGCATCGATCAGTAGCAGAGGGGACTAATTGATAATGCATTATTCGTAGCTACCTCATAATGGGACTTGTATTTCATCCTGTCTTTGACTGTGGTATGGCGCAGGAAGAATTTGGCGATGAACCCCACGAAACAGATGGGAAGGTGAATTGTTCCCTTAACACACCAGCCAATGCCTTCTATTAGGCTTCTCAAACAGGTCAGTTCAATGTGTGTGCACGTGCAAACGAAAGTCAAGTCAATGACTGTGTGAGTGTGTTGGAACTCTTAGTTTTGATTGAAATTTCACACAACAAAGAAGTCCTTTTAAAAAAATGCAGGAAACAACCCAAGCACATCAGTGCCTTGTGCGCTTTTTATTTGGTATATTTTTCTGTGACTACTGTGCCCATGGCAAAACATCATAGCAACATTCTCCCCAAAAAATTGTTGGACATGTTGTGCTAAAAATGCTTTGCCAATCATACCTTTTGCCAATTTTCACCAAATATGCAGTGTGGTTTCAAAATTAATGAAGAATCTAGAAACTTGAAAAAACACAAATAGCTTGAGCGGGGCAGCTTTGCTCCTTCAGGGCTTGGACAACTTGCTGTGATTAATTCAGTTTTTGCGAAGACTACCAGAAAATAGTATGGTGAAAAAAAAAATCGGCCGTCAATTTGTGCCCCCAAGCTAAGGGCTCGAGTTATGCAGCAGATCACCAACAAAAAAATATAAACAGGAAGCATACCTCCAAATGACTAGTCAAAGCCTTAAATGAATCCAAATCAAGGTTTTGGATGGCCCTCTCAAAATCTAACCATAAATCCATTTGAGATGCTGTGGAATGAACTTAGACATAGTTCTTGCTTCAGAACCCTTCAAACTGACTGAGTTCAAAAAGTTTTTCCAATAATATGAAAAAAATATACATCGATTTATAAACAAATATTTATGCTTGCTTGGGTCAGATTTGGTAGAAAATCTCCATTCACAGGCATTATTATCTTTGTACAGTGAATTAACCACCAGACTCCATTTTCCTCTGATCAAACAATTTCATTCTATTTTATTATTAGGTCGTTGGAACTCAAACGGTTTTTAAGTTACAGACCTTTAAAGTTTGGGCACCATGCCCACTTTTGGGATTCAGGACCATATTTGGAGACACTTTTCTTTTAAGTACTGCAAATTGCTATAGCTATATATTCTCATCCTGTTAATTGAAATGCCAGTCCCCACCTCCTTCAAATAACGAACTTTTGGCTTGAATTTACATCACTCCTGCATCATTGTTGCATTCAAATATTGTTTAAAACTTACTGTGCAATTCTTGGATCCCAGAAGCGGGCATGACACCTACACTTTGAAGGGCAGTAAGTCATAAACAGTTTGACTGAGGAAACAGTTTTTTAATTTGAAAATGTGTCATTGGAGAGATTTTGAAGATTTGTGTGAAATTATCCTATTAGAATTTCACCTTGACGCATATTTTTCCAGGAAATGTTCAACTAAAACCAGTGGAAGGGGTTCAACTTGATCTCTTTTTTTATTGTAATTTTGTATTGTGTGTGACGCATCTCTTTTTGAAGTTATTCTCGGTGTACAGACATAATGAACCGAACATTAGCTTTAATTAGTCGAACAAAGTAAAACAGGGATAATTACGCATTGCCAAATAACAACACAGGCGTTCCATTTTCCCACGCGTGGAGTCTTTGTCCTCCCACCAAAAGTAATCCAGAGTCAGTCCTTTGCTTCAATTTCACTGGGGCAATTTTGCATCCGTTAGCTTGTATTTAACTGTAATTTCATGCATTGTACAGCAGAGCTGCATTTTTAGTTTTTGTCAAAAACATCGGGGTGCAATCAATCTTTTCACCGAATCACGCATTTTAGGGGTGAGGCAAATGGATTTTTAAACTACTCTTTCTCAAAGTCAACACGCCCGCAACACTTTAGCGACCTTTTTGGAAACTCTCTTTGCCTTACCCCAAAGGTCTGGTAGAAGCGGTGGTTTGTGCGCAGCACATATACTGTATTATCCAGTCCACTTGTGCCGAGAAAATAGGGGCCAAAGTTGACAATGTGCTCTGATTTGCCCATGTTAGCGCCATGTAAGTAGTCTGAACTTCTTTCCCGTCTGGCTATTATGATTATTATTTCACACAATTACGTTACATTTTCTCTTTTGAAATCGTAACCTTAATGCAGCGTGGTCTTTCAAGCTTCCTCTACATGGCACCCAAATGAAAGATGTGACTGTTAGGCTGACAGCCGTGCACCGAGTGGGGCTTTGTGATGTCAATCAGCACCTGCTCTGTTCAAATTGGTTTAGTAATAGTGGAGCTGGGGGGATGTGGTGAGGCAGCTGACAGCTAAATAGTCCGTGGAGATTTTTGATAGGCGGAGGAACCGACTTGGCTGACAGTTAATGCTTTGTGTGTTTGGCCCCAAGGAGACTTTTAGAGCATTTGTATTTTACACACTCCCGGAACAAACATCAACTTGCCGGTCGCCTCCTTTTAAACTCAAAGCTGCAGGGTGTCCTGGGTATGGGACAGTGGTGCAGAAGTGAAAAGACTGTTTTATGCAGCAAGCGGAAGAAGAAAAAAAAAAGCTTCAATGTCCTTGTGGAGTGCATAAAAACATAAAAAGGAGCGCAGACATTTTACTCTAGAAGCGTATGAGACAACGCTTTCAACATGTTTTGAGCCAGTAAAACCTGCTGTATAGATAGTTCTAAAAATACTCATTTCATATGTACTGTGTATAGTAGCGCACATTCACAAGTAAACAAAATACGAGTGTTGCTAGGTTACACGGTGGTTGGAAATACACTTGTATGCTTTTGTGTCAAGACATTTTTAAGAAAAATCTGATTTAAGATCTGTATGTTTTTATTCTAATTATTCTCATTTTAATGTCACCAAAAGATTTCTGAGGAAAGAAACATCTCAACCAGAGTCATGTTTTTTTTTTCTTTTTAATTTAGATACGTTATTATATCTGCAACAACAAAATAAGTGGCTTCAGTCATTTCGTTTTTTTGAACAGATGCATTTGTCATTATTTACTTTCTCGTGTATTTGAGACTGCAACCTTCAACCGTCAGTTGGAAAGGTGCTTTTTTCTTTTGGCTTTTGCCAAATAATTACAAATTAACAATAAATCATCATCCATCCTGTCAGTCTCAGACTTGCTCGAATGCGGATTGTTTTTTTAGTTTACCGTATTTTCCGCACTATAAGGCGCACCGGATTATAAGGTGCACCCTCAATTAATGACATATTTTAAAATGTTTTCAATCACAATATAGTAATACCCAAAGTAATAATAATAACTCAAATAATAACTCTAAACTCTCAATAGCATAATAACTCATTATGACCAACCTTGTTCAACTGTAAACACACAAAAGAAACAAGTAAAACTTACTTTATCACTTCATTCCCCATCCACGAATCTCAATATTGATCCATATTGTAGGCGCACCTGAAAATAAGGCGCACCATCAGGTTTTAAAAAAAATAAGGCTTTTAGGTGCGCCTTATAGTGCGGAAAATAGGATAGTTTTTGCAACAAGCTTGGCTAAGGCGTGCTACATTAGCATCTTTGTTTCTATCATTATCTGTGGCTGCAGTCACAGTTTGATGCTTTGCATTTATGTGGTAGGTTAAACCCGAGCTGCTTCTGCAGTTAAGAAGCTTCTTCTTACAGGCATACATATCATTGTAGCTGTACTAAATGCTTAATCGGTTAAAAGTTAAATATACCATTCACCTCTCTCATTAGCACATTGGCACTCATTTAATAGGTCTGTTTGTGGAAAAAAATGGGTTGACATGGAAATTTTTATTCTATAACTACCCAAAAGTGACATAGATTGTTTTTTTACAATAAAAAATAAAAGAGTTTACTATTCTGGCCGGAGTGTCCCATTAAGTTATTCCTGCTTTTCTGCATTCAATCTCGTTATTTCTGCTTTTCTGCATTCAATCTACTGTAAAAAGGAAAAAAAAAAAAAAAAAAAAGCAAAATACTAAAACAACATATGCGCATGTTTCGGGGAGTCTTTTCATCAGAGTGCATGTTCAATGAGGCGTGTTGACAGCCAAAGGAACAGCAATGTACTGGTCTGGGACCCATCAGGAAGCAATCCTGAGGATTTTATGCAATCTGCTTCAATAATTAATCACTTCACATCATCTCAGTCCATGGATTTGTTTCTGTAAATTGTTTTGTCTCCCGCGCCTTTGGAATCCTCAATAAGCTGTCTTTAGGGCTCGATTAATTTAAATTAGTCAAAGGTTTTGAAACAATTTCTAATAAAGTCTTTTTTATTCCCATTGTTTAACCCATAAGCATGCATCTAGAAAGGAAAACCCTCGTGTTTATTGTACCAATATGGTACTTGCTTTGGAGGGCGGGATAACCAACAATTTTATTTTTTTTGTTTTTCTTTGAACCACTCAAAATGTTCAGTGACATTAGTTCTATCTAAAAATGTTTTTTGTCATGGAAAAGATGCACTGGACTATAAGCCGCAGGTTATATCAGATCTTTACGCAAAAAGATGGTGTATGAAGTTTACCTCTTTTTTTTTTTTGTTTGTTTTTTTTTTTTGTTAATTTTTTGTAATTGTCTGCCAACGGCAACATCCTCTCTTTAACAGACTGGGCATGCCTGCATGTTTAGTCCAAACATATTTGTAAAATGGATGGATGGATATCTGTTAAATAGCAGTTCAAAATTGAAATCAATACTTCAATAGCATCTATTTTTGTCTTCCTTTGTTTGATAATTTATTTTAGTGAACATAACACATTCTACATAATCCATATACAATCATAAATACATAAATAAAATCACATATACTGCCTACTGTATATAAAATTAAAACATCACAAATTTTCCCCAAATTCTATACATTCTCTTAAATTGACACCTCGAACAGATACCCACATTTGCTTGCTGGTGGCTAGCAAAAAACAAAAAACACCGATAAGCCGCACTGGACTATAAGGCGCAGGACTCAAAACATGAGGAACAAGTCGCGGCTTATAGTCCAAAAAATACGACCGTATTTTTTGGACTATATTTTTTGGCCTTAATTTTTGCATGCACCTCTCTAAAGCCCAGGGCATTATACATCCAAAAATGTGACTTAAAAAAATTAAAGGGGCTGCATCAAAAAAAAAAAAAAAAAAAGCTTGTGGATTATTTCATATAACTTATTGGAGTTTTGAATGAGTCAATAACAAAATTAAATTCTATGCATGCCCATTTGGGGGGGGGGGGGGGGGGGGGGGGGGGTTAATGGCATGTCGTGTGGTGTTCATTGTACCAATGTGGGACCTGCTTTTGAATGCTGAATTGTAAATTAATACTCAAACAGGAAGTCAACACAAGAAAATGTCTATTCACTCATTTAAACAAGGAAATTCTGTTTCATTTGTGGGATCAAAATTACTGTAAATTTTGTACTATAAGCCAAACCTGTTATAAAAGTCACAGCAGCAAAAGTTCAGCCTATGCAATAGAGCGTTTCCATTTTATTCAACCTGTGAAATAATTTGTTTATAAGTTCTAACATTAAAGATCATGTAATGACCTGGGACTGACTGTGTGCTGAATAGCGTAGAATTTACTAAATTAGGTTGTAACAATTTTATTTTAAGGTCAACCCAAGTTCATTCAAACTCCTGACCAATTTCTAAGGTCCATTCTCCTCTTTCACCGCCTTACCTCAAATTTCAGCGTGAGTTTATTTATAAAATACACAGCTCTCTGTCTTGCATCTACTTGATAAATAATTTACGCAGTTGCATTTGAACAAAGAAATTAATAATTAAAGGCTCAATGCGTGTTCGGTCTGCAGCACTTCATCCCCTTGTGTCATTATAGTTGATTCAGGCGCAAAGCATGTTGACTCCTATATGAACACTGGGGCATTAGGTGCTATAAATGGAATATACGTTGTTTTCTTTTGCTCTTTCTCGGTTGGTAAAATACCTAGTTTCATTCTGCAAGGCAAATGGTGTCATAAACTACCACCTGCTACTTTCAGGGACTATGTTCCAGTGTGATTATCAGCTCCAATAAATCACTTATTGCTAATCTGGTTGTTGATATGGGTTTTTTTTCACCTTTAAATGTAGCAATCTTTGCTTCCTTCCCAAAGAAAATCCTGAAATAACCCTGAAATAATTGCTGTTTTAATATTCACAGTCAGAAGGACGATTACAATTGTCACCCTGTCTGTTCAGTTTTTTTTTTTTTTCTTTCCTTAAATTTTTAATGAAAATTGTGTTAATCACACTTTGGCTTTTTACCATTTTTTTTCCCAAATGGCGCCAGGTGTTTAGAAGGGCGTGGATTTGACAGTGTCACTCGTGTCTGCCTAATTACAATGGTGTGTAATAGAAGCTTTCCTACAGTCTATGTAGTCTACATCTAAAGTATTGCCTATGTGTATCTGAGATGTGGAAGAAAGTCTATAAGGCATTATAATTATTTTTAGCATTAGCATTTGCAATCCAGTTGACTTAATTTCTGCAAATGTACTTCATGATTTTGTTTGGTATACTTTTTATTGAGCTCATTATTTTATATTTTTTACTGAGTAGATGTTGGATTTAAGAATGTTTTACAATATCAAAATATAGAATAATATCATGCATTGCAGGTTAGTCTTGCTCATGGGCTTATCTGTCTATCCATCTATCTGTCTATCTATCTATCTATCTATCTATCTATCTATCTATCTATCTATCTATCTATCTATCTATCTATCTATCTATCTATCTATCTATCTATCTATCTATCTATCTATCTATCTATCTATCTATCTATCTATCTATCTATCTATCTATCTATCTATCTATCTATCCATCCATCCATCCATCCATCCATCCATCCATCATATACTACCACATCTAGCTAGCTAGTAGATAGATAGTATATTACCATAGATAGATAGATAGATAGATAGACAGACAGACAGACTGACTATGGGCGGTGAAATTCAGTGAAGATATATTTACTTTATGGAAAACACCTCCCTACTGTTGATTGAATCCCGATTTGTGTTGTTTCATCACATCATTTGATTGCGTTCCTGAAAAAGCCTCTACCTTTGAGTGCGGCCAATCCAAAGGCCCAAGAGAATCCAACCAACAGCGAGGCGGGAAGAAAAAACCCTAATGCAATTTGTACGGCGCAGAGCACTCTCCAGCCAGATGGATCCCGGTTGACTTACCTCAAGCAGTCCCCCTTATTTACTTCAGAGCTCGATGCCATGTCAGACGGTGGGGAACATGTTGGACAGAGCAAATTATCACAGCTTTCATGCGGCAAACATTCTTTCAGATATCCCACTCAGCCAAATGCAACAGAAGCGGAGGCAAAGTGCTCAGGGCCTTCACCTCTAACGTGTTTTCATTTAAGGTTGGACAAGGTGTGTTTAGGAGATAAAGGAGTATGTCCCCGTCTCCGGAACCTCAAGCCTGTTGCTGGGCTGTCTGGTGTTGCCAATTATCAGTCGGTATATTTGATGAGGGTATTGGCAACGAAGACACTTTGTTAAGTGCGCTGTTTTGAATCACAGCATTCATGCTGTGGTTGTGTTATTCAGACAAGGTTAAATAAACTAATTAGGGTGGGACAGTAAAAATAGAAAAAGCCATTGCTTTCAACTATGTTAGGTTGATATAATGGGTAACGAAGTTGCATTGTTAGAAAAAAAGAAAGGCAAAGCTTATCATGAGTTATCATGCCTCTCATACTAGCCGAATAAAGGGTATAGATAGACACTCTTGTTTTTGAGCCTTGTGTCACGAGTCCACAGAAGCTGAAATTTCACCCAGGTTGTGACAACATGTCAAAATTCAACATGCCATGACTACTTAGTTATCGCACTACCAGGAGGGTGCCATCATTTGGCTAGAATACTGTGAGAATTATGTGGAAGAAAATTACCCCAAAATGATCAAACTACTACACAAGGAATAAGGCTGGCCCATTTGCCTTTGTTCTGTGTTCTTTTTTTCTATTCATACTTATTTCTTTTTGAGAACAAGTCTAGCACTTTATGTTGATTATTCTTTGTGGACAAATATATTAATTAATTTATTAATTTATTTATTTATTTATTTATTTATTGTTTTGGAGAACAGATCTCTTCTATAATCCAAAAGAGGACATTTTATTGATAGTTGATTGGTGTTTTTTTTGTTTGTTTTTTTTTTTGTGGACCAATACAAATAAAGTTTGAAACGTTCCAATAAATCAGACACCAATGGCATGTTCTTTTTTTTTTTTAAACCGCAACATTCTTTGCACAGGTTAAGGGATACTTGCTTAAAACATTTCACAGGGGGTACTTGTCTGAAAAAAGGTTGAAAATCACTGACTTAGACAGTGATTGTTGTATCCAGGCAGTGATGTTGCTTAGCACCTAAACATAGAAACGCATGTGAGCATTCTGTGAAACAAAAAAAAGCTACCCTGAAGATTGGGTAGCAATTCGCTCACACATTGCAAAGCTGTGAGCACTTGTGCTGCGCTACTACGGTTTGTCACTCATTGTTTTCTGCATTGTTGTTAGATCCCGTGTTAAGTGCTTGAACAAATACTGTGTGGAAGTGAAACTTCACTAAACCGCTTGCCATTGTCTTCATTGGGGCTTGCGACGAGGCTTCATTCAGACTTGCCCACACTCAGCTTCCAGAACGTTCACAATAGAATTTTAACTCCATGATTTCGTCTCATCGGGCCTATCTGAATATCCTCGGCGTGGCATTGGACGGCACCCAGACGGACTGATTGGACCACTAATACCTGCGCTCCCGTTTGTCAGCCGTGAAAAATCTGTAATGACATTCAGAGTATCGGCAGGGGCCTTGCAACGCGCATTCAGTGTGGGGAAAATGGACAGCTCAATCAAAAGACGCTCTTGAAAAGCTGGGTCTAACTGGAGGCGGCGCCTTGACCCAGAATTCTGTCCCACTGACTTGAGTCACAACCTCAGCAACATCCCCTGAATGGGAGTGCCTTTTTGCCTCATCCCCCATGCTGCTTCTGTTCAGCCCTTTTCACAGTTTAATCAAAGCAGAGCGTCACTCACAAGGCCACATCATACTGTACTTTTGAAAGGGCAGACACTTCTGGCACCACCTGCCAACCCATCATTGTGCCGCTTTACAAAGTAATTGAGGTTTGCAGACCTAATAAGATTGCCGTAATGACCTTGGCTGTGTCAAGTCGCATTGATGTTACTCATGGAGAATATTGTACTGCTTCTTGTGTACTGCAGTGGTCCCTTGTTTATGACTGTCAGGACATCCCACCTTTTCAGGTTGCCACTGGTGAAGCTTAAAAATGGGATGACACGCTGGGTGATTAGTTTTTTTTCTAAATTCTTTGATATGTGTGCCCCAGAAGTGTTTTCCAAACATTTACCGTTTTTTACTTTACTGTTATTTTAGTTGTAAACTCGGTTTCTTACTAACATGAAGGATTTTGTTGCAACTGCAGGAACAGAGAACCCTTTGTCTCAAAGTGTAGATATTTTACCAAGCACTAATCACAAACCATTTTCAGGTAACAACTTTTTGAAATCATGATCCACAAAGGGAATACTCTATTTAATGAAAAAAATTCTGTTGCCTAAAATGTTAAGAAGAACAAGAGAATCAATCCTCTCTGTTAAAGAGCACTGTGGCCACACCAAGTTATTATTATTCGTGAGAAATAAAAAAATATAATTTGGAACAAAATTAGGGTAGCTATTTTCATTACCTAAAAAAAAGAAAACAAACACAATTAAAACAACCTGAAATATATGTAGTGTATGAAACTAAGCATAATGAAAGTGAAAATGTTTATTTCTTTCATATTCTTTAAATCAATAAACTCAGTAACAATGGTTCTGGGACATCTATAGCCATCCATGGTTTTCAATTAGTTAATATAATATGCAAACCAATAGAAGGGGACCACTTGGTAAAAAGGTACATTTCACTGGGGAGTGAGAAATAATTAAAAAAAAAAAAAAAAAGCAGTGTCAAAGACAGTGAAGCGGTGTTAGTTCATTTTTCATGCCATATTCTACTAAATTCACTGTTTTGTGTGAAATACTGAAGAAAACTGTATGTACATAAGAAGGAATGTCATACAATCGTTTTGGATTTGTTGTTTATCACACATTACAGAGTGACTTTTATAGCTTGCAATTGATAAATAATACTATATATATATATATATATATATATATATATATATATATATATATATATATATATACACACACACACACACACAACTAATAAAAACTAACCCAAAAGGAATTTTAAATGGAATCCACACATAATCCATTTACTATATTTAAAAGCTAATCTTCTCACTAATTAAAAAAAAAAAAAATACTCTTGACACTAAAACTACTGTTGCACTGGTGGTCGAACATTTGTGACTTTCAAGCTACTGCATTTTTGAAAATTCAAACAAACTACTATACATACAGACAAGATCATCAATTTTGTTTTGTGTCATTTTGTACAATTTTATTAAATTAGGAATGTCAGATTAAGACATTAATTGCATTTAATTATATACAGTCATAGTTAAAGCATTATATTTTTTATCAGCCCTAATCGAGGTTGAGCACATAAATGCAAAGCACCCAGCTGCGACTGCAGCCACAGTTAATGCTAGCAACAAAGACGTGAGCCATAGCAAAGGTCTTTGCTAAACTAAACTCGAGAACACCCTGCGTTTGTGCAAGTCTGCGATGGCTAAGATGGACAATGCTGTATTTAAATGTTAATTTCTCATGATTTGGTGATTTGACAAAAAAAAAAAAAAAAAAAAACAACTCCAGTCCTCATGATTAAAGGCTGTAGCCAGCTCCTGGAACTTGACTAAAATACAGCAGAAGATGAATAGTTAAGACTGTATCTGTTCAAGCCAGTTAAAGTAAATAAATGAACGGGCTTTATTATTGTTGTAAAATAAACCTTTTGCTCTGGAACAAAATCTGGTTGAGGATTTTTCTCAGAAATGTTTTATTTCTCTTGTTTTAAACTATCTTGACAGACCAAATTAAATAATAGTTCATCTTGCAGATGACAGCACAAACCCAACAAATGAGGCAATTTCAGTCCATCTCCTTTAATTATTTCTAAGGAGCAGGCATAAATGATTTTAACAGCACATAAATGTTTTATGAAGATGGTGATAATGCATGAAAACATTGACAACACTCCCAACGGTCAATGTTTTTGGACTTTGTTCTCGGAATATCAACACTTTTACGTATAATTAAAACATGTTTTCTCATACCCTGACCATTTTTTTTTTCTTTTCGGTGGCCCCAAAGTTCAAGCAAAAGTGCCCGCCCCTTTTCTTTTTTTCTTTTCTTCTTTTTCAATCTCCCAACTGGTTCTATCTGGCTTTAGGTCTGGATTTATTTCATGTTGGAAAGGTAGTAATTGGTCTGAAGAGGGCTTTTTTTGTTGTTGTTGTTGCGCTCTTGAAAAGAAGAAGCGAGCACCCGGCGCCGGGGTTTGATATTGATGCCATGGTATACAAAGAGGAAGCACGGTAGGAAATGAAACACTTGGAACACGCTTTTCACCGGTGGCTGGGATGTGCCGAGCCATCCCTTAAAAGCCCGGTCCGTAATGTCCCCCTCTCAGCCATTGTGTACGCTTTCTCTTGAAATGGTGCATGGGCCTGATGTAAAGTCAGCCAACCCTAATCCCCTTCTATCTCCTGATGAATCCTAGCCACACACAGCAGGAACGGCACCTAATTGAATTTCCTTGCGTTCACAATGAACACACACCCAGGACCTGTAAGTTCCAGTCGCTGCCTTTGATAAGCAAATGACCCCCATGGAATTGAGGGCAGCGCCTGCGAAAACAAGAGCGCGGGGAAGGAAAGCTAAAATTCGCAATCGACTCGCCCCGAGATTGAGTCCGGTGTAGGTTTTTCTCCAGCCCCTCTTGACTTATGGCGAGATTACCGGCGTGCAAATATTTCTCGTGTGCGAGCGTTTCCTAGTCGCGCGTGAGCAAATAATCATAGGAGGAGGAATCGTACCCGGCCGCCGAATGTGCCAAGTTGCCAGTGGATCAAGAACAAAGTTGTTTTGTTCTCTTTTGACTGAAGAAAGAGCAACATGTAAGGTCACAGAATTGGCAAATCCATCTAAAATCTCCTTCAGTCCCTTCTTATTCCTCCTCCTTAATTTGCTGAAACTCTACTGACTCTTCAGCCCTCTCAAGTCCGTCTGCAGGATGGAGATTTTTGATAGCTTCTTTTAGATTATTGATTACCAGACATTTTTCTTCCCTCTGAAAGTGCCCACAGCCTCATTTTCTGAGTGCCTCTCATGAGTATTTATTGTTGCCTGGTTACCAAATCCATTTTCTTGCCCTTCCATATTTCCCCGCTTGGGTCCAACTTGCAAATTCGCAAATCAAGGAAGGCCGAAAAAAGCCAGCGTGACAACGCACTCGCTCGACACAAATGGCAACATCCTTCTCCGCGCACACATCCGGTCGGGTTTCTCCTCCGCCGCTGACGGCGCTGATATCCTAAGGCCGTTCCTTGTTTTTGACTTTGATTGCTTGTTGAAAGAGAAGTGACAATGATGAATGTGCCGCTGTTCCCAAAGTTGAACGGGAAGTTGAACTCCCAAACGAGTACGCTGTGAGCCAAGCAAAAACAGCGCGGAGGAGATTTACCACTGCCACTGCTGAACTTCTGCGTATGTGATGTGTTTGGATAATACATGCTGTCAAATGGGCGGGAGAATCAAATCAAATGCGGGAAGCCTTTTACTTTGGACTTAAAAGCTACCCTGCCAACTCTGAAGGAAATAACAACTCAAGTTTTGCGCTTTGATGTAACGCTTTCATTTTTGTCAGAGTAATTTGTAAGTATGTACCGGTGGAGGCAACGTGCATTCTTTATGCGGACTTGAAAGATAGCGGCTAAACTAGTAGCTAATGTTTGTCTGGGCAGGCTGTGTAAATTCCGCTCGCATTTTCATCAGGGTTAAACTGATTATGGAATTGATAGATCTGTGAAATAGATTGTAGCGATAGGATTGCATGGACCACGAACAAACTTCATGTAGTACAGCATTGGCATCCGGGCCGATACCGATTATCGGTAGTCAAGGAGGCCGATTCATTTTCATATCGTTTTCTCTCGATATTGACGCACATCGTTTACAATTGCTCCGTTTCCTGCATATTTGCGCCATTAATTTTTCCACTTGCCTAATTGGAGTCCATTGTGTTAGTAGTACTATTTTTTTCTTCTTTTTTTTTTAATTCTAAGAATCGGCTTCCATTCTCCGACAACAACCGGTCACTGCTCACCCGTTTTTTGAATCTGGTCATCTGACGTTGACAAGCTGAGCCATGATTACACTTTAAGCACGATGTTGTTTTTGGCTTTTTGTTGACCTTTATGGTTTTGATAGTCATGATATTCATTGAATCGCTGTTTCCACGTCTGTAACACTCTGCTAGTTTCTCTGAGGTTTTAATTAATCGCTAATTTTTAAATACAGCTCAAAGCAGAGATGATGGGAAATCTGGCATTTTTAATCTTTGCTCAGCAGGACTGTCTAGTTGAACTCTTTGAAATAGCAGGAACTCGCTTGCTTTAACTTGTGACACTTTGCAGGCAGTACATGTAAGATGTATTAACTGGCTATATCAAGCTAGATATTGAAATAACTGAGTGTCAATGTTAACCGCTATGGCGGCACTTTCCTCTTTTACTCTCCGCCGTCGTGATTGTTTTGCGGTCTGCCTTAATTGGGCAGAAATTGGACGGATTGGCTCACAGTCGTGTTTCTTTAAGGTGTCAGACACAGCAAGCATGAGGTAATTATGGAGACGGGAAGAGATAAGGAAACAGAACGCAATTACACTGGCAAGCAGAGCTTCAAATTGCTCCTCTTAGAATTTCTCACCTCAGGTTGCTATTGTTCATGCATTGCATCTCCATTCTGATCTTTTATTCTTTTCACCCTCTAGCTCAAAGACGAGGAGAAGTTTGCATTAATCAGATACATTTCCAAAGCCTTGCTAGGCACTGAATACGGGCTGTTAGTGAACACCTAATATACTGTATGTCTTCTGATATATGGCAAATGAAATGCATATACAGTATAAAGTGCTCCCTGCACAGTCTGACTCATAGCCATTGCATTTTTTAATGCTGTGCTCTATTTCATCTCTTGCAGCTTTACTACACAGTCGGAATTAGTATTTCACTTTACATGCGGCTTTGATGGGGAAGCTCAAATTGATTGTGGTGGATTCTTTTTTGTTTATTGTTTTTTTTGCATGCACTGTCAAGTTACTCTGCCACTTCAAGTTAAATATAGACACCTAATGTTATTATTATTGTTTTTGTTATTATTGTTATTAATCCAAACAAAGAAAATCTTGATTCTTACACAAAACTATTACCACATTTTCTGCACTATAAGGCACATTTAAAAGCCTTCAATTTTCTCAAAAGGTAACGGTGCGGCTTATATAGTGCATAAACCACTGATTTTCATTTGGGGGGTGTATATATATATATATATATATATATATATATATATATATATGCAGTGTGCCTGATACATGAAAACAGTTTTAAAATAGCCCATTCATTGATGGTACACCTTATAAGCTGGTGTGCTTATAGTGCAGAAAATACAGTATGTGAGCAATGCAAAGAAGTTGTGAAAATAATTGACCTCGATAACAGTAATGTACTCAGTTTGCTTATGTGACTAAAAAAAAAAAAAAAAAAATCATAACATACTTACTGGAACTTCAATTAAGCATAAATATTTCATTTAATCTGTCATTTTATCTAAAAAATAGAAAAATGGTTACGACACACCAGACTATCAGCCCCAGGTTGTAACATCAGACATTTATGCAGGAAGATGGTCACATTTTTTCAGTTCTATTTCATAGAAAATTGACACCTTGAACAGATTTACTTTAGCAGTGGATTGTCTCCTGGTAGCTAGTGACAAAAAAAAAAAAAACAACAAAAAAAGCCAGGGAAGGTGTTTGAACTCTAAGCCGCAGGGCTCAAATCATGAGAAAAAATTGCAGTTTAGAGTCCGAAAAATACAGTATGTACTACTTATTCAAGGTGACGAAAGTCTCTTTTGTCAATTCTTGGTAGTGTCCATTTTGTCACGTTAGATATTTAATTTACCGTCAATCTGCTGTCAGACACATACAAGAGGCAGTCAATAAATTTATTTTAACCTACTGATACCTAACCCCCCCCGAAATTTTCTCAGTTTGTCATTTAAAACTTATATGAAGTTTAAGGTAAGAGTTTCTGTGATCATGCAAAAGCAACGCAGAGCCTCTTTCATTTGTTTGCAGCAAACAACAATTTTTCAGTGTAAGTGCTTCACATAATTGCTATATAGGTTTGATGGTCTGATAGGTGCCACTTAGTCAAGCTCCCGACAACTTGTATCTGAAGCTGAAAACGATCACAGCAGACCGCTCAAGTGTGCGCGAAATGCGTGAGTGTCAAAAAGTGCTTTTATGCAAATTGCTATTGAAGAGCGACACTCCATCGGGACTTAAATATACAGCCGAGGTGTATACGCCGCTTCAGCGGTCTGGCAGATGTGTCCTCTGAGGCTCTCAGGAATGTCTCGCGATTACAGGAAAGGTCTCTGCACCGCTCTGGAAAAGGCCCCAGAGAGGAAAGATCAGATCGGGTGAGCGGCAAACCAAAGGAAAAACGGGGATATCGCTTCATCAATTGGCGAGAAAGTAGGCCAAGTCCTAAGACTCGAAATGGGGAAAAAAAAAAGGTCTGGATTGGATTATCAATACAAGGTTAAACGAAAACGAATGCTTGTCTCCCAAATATGAACTCAGCACTCTTGACAAGATGGAGTTGTATTACATACAGGATTTGTCCCAATCTTGTTTGGGGTCCACGGTGATTGTCTCTTAGCAATAAAGCTACTTTTGCTTTCTATTACTGAGATTTAATTACCTGCATTGTAACTTCAGAGGAGCAATATACGCCGAAAAGCTTATTTGCTGTGTTGGTTTTTTTATTTTTTTTATTTTGCATTTCTTTCTTCCATTCCCAAATGTTATGGTTTTATCCGCCTTTCAAATGACACTGGAGATGCCTGCAGGCTCTTCTCATTTTCCCCAGTTAACAAGCGCTCCGTTTGTATAATATTATAGTTTTCTGCTTGTTTATTCTGCACTGATTTCCATATTTCATGGCTGGATCTGTGCAAAAGGTACAAAATGGACATGAAGACATGTTTTGAGAAGTAAAAAGTTATGTGATTCAAGGTCAAGGTTTATTTATAGAGCAAATGAACAATAATGTATGTATACACACACACACACACACGCACACACACACACACACACACACACACACACACACACACACACACACACATATATATATATATATAGAAAGGTTTTTGATTACTGGTAATTATAATTTTATAAAGCATACAAAATTGAACTTGAAGTTCAGCTTACTTCCTGTGGCACGATGACTGATCAAGATGGATGTTTTCTTTGAAAAAGTTGCTTGATCTGTTTAATTCTTCTCCTTTTCTTCACTAACTCTTCATGTATTGATGTTTGCATCTTGCTTTTCAGCTCTGCCCGTCATGGAGGTGACAATAGAAATCACTAGACAGCAAGTGGAGAAGATCTTCGGCCTGGATGAGTACTGGTGTCAGTGTGTCGCCTGGAGCACCACGGGAACCCAGAAAAGCCAGAAAGCCTACATCAGGATTGCCTGTGAGTGCACTTGAAAGTTATTAGGGGCAACCCAATCTGTTCCGTGATGCCTGTTTGACTCCCAAGTTGGTCGAATTTCAAAACACTTTCCCATAGGAAATAATGTAAGGGAAGTAATTTACCTTAAAAGACGGGAATCATCCATCGGAAAAATAAAATACTCAGCCTTAGATAAGCTTTGCCGTTGTTTAATAAAAATAAAAACAATGATTAACATGTGCATTATTGTTGGTTGTGAAATGAAATTTTTAGCCTGTAGTTTGCTGACAAGCTTCTCTGTCCATTTAGCCCTGTTCATTAGCCATTACGATTCCAGCTGCAGGCTGTGGACGTTAGTTTCTGCTTGGCAAATTTGTAATTGCTATTCAACAAATTGGCACACACGTTTCCTCTTTGCCATCATCGGGAGCTTTCTGTGCTCGCATCCAAAAAGCAAATCAACTCACCCTGGAGCTTGTTTGACCTTGGGGTTTGTTTGACTTTCAGGACAGATTTTCCCGTGAATCTTTGGCTCAACTCCAAATTGTATAACTTTTGGGGCGTTTGACTTTGGAGGTTCCACTGTACCATGATATTAGGCTTGAAAATCTGCAGAAGAGGACACTGCGTATAACTTAATGGGATGGAATAAGACCGTAATCATCTTCATTGTGTTTTTAGTGACCTTTACCTCCTCACGCGTCCTCTTGCCGTGATTCTTCTACCTTGCGGGGGTAGAGGCGTTTTAAAAAGTGGCACACTAAATTTGAGTATTCATGACCCTATTTTTCACAAGATAGACTGTATCAGTGATGATCCAGATGAAAGTAGCTGAGTAAAAACAGATTGGAAATTTATAGCAATGTAGCAGGCATAAATCTGTCAGGGGAACACAGACGCATCCTCTGCTACGGCCTCAAAGCTTTATTAGCTGGAGCCCTTTTCCGTTTGAGTATTTTAAAGCTTTCTGTCTGTTAATTGCCATATAAATATGCATTATTCCAGACAACAGCGTCCCCCCGCACAACAGGACCTTCAGAAGACGTGCTTCATTATCGAACACTGTTCGGGGGTTCAGCCATGCGTTAGGACTAGGGCGGAATGATTTAGAAAAATATTGCCAGTGTATTTTCATGATCCTTTTCCCATGTTTAGGGTTTTTTTTTTATTTATAACATGCTGCACAAGCAATAAATGAATCTGCATTACATGAAACAATATTAGATTAGCTTTTAGGTTAGGCTTATGCTAAAATAAAGGCAAATGAACCATGAAATAATATGAAAGACAATTTGATTATTGACTTAAGAGTGCTGCTAAACAGTTAGACTTGAGTCTTTTTTGACCTTGTGCAGTATTTTGACCATTTTTAGGTCCTTTTCTTCCACATTAAACTCTCAGCATTTCCTGGTGGTGTGATCATGTAAAAAGTGACGTGCCGTCATTTTCAACTTTGACATGTTGTCACCATTTGGGTGAAATTTCAGCTCCCTAGCATCTTCTATTCAATGTTTTTTCCCTTGATGTGAAATATCTGATGCAAATATCAAAGTATGGAACAAAACACCACATAATGATTGAAGATTTGCTAGATGAACTTCATAAGGATCCACCAATCGAGTGTGGACAAAAGCATAAATTACAAAAAAAAAAAATCTATCATTTTGGACAATTATCATATTAATCAAAATAATATAACCAAAATATATGTTTTTAAAGATGACAACTCTTTCAGAGCCAAGTAATAGCAGAAAGGGCAACCCCTAGCGTGCCAGCCAATTTTTAGCATTTTCAGTCATCTTTCAGGGCCGACAGAATATTGTATGCTATATCTATGCAAACAGAGGCGGCATCATATAAAAGATTGATTTCCATTCCTTACCTTACTTTACAAGTATGTAATGTATGTGTAGTGCGTATGGCTTTTTTTCTCGTGAGCAACACTGCCATCCAATGGTCACAGTTCATCACTAAAGCACATAATTGGCTTGATATTAAAATACCCCTTCCGTTATTGATGAGAATTCTCGTCATTGCCAAACAACGGAAGTATTTTAAAAGACAAGACAAGAAATTTTCAACCTGGGGCATGCAACCCTTCCTCAAACTAATTTAACAATAATAATAATAAACATAATTGTATCACCCCCCCAAAAAAAGGTTTGGGGATCTCCTGACTTAAGTATTCAAATAAAATTCAGGAAATGTTTAAATAATGTAAAATAACACTGATACTGCAGAAAAAAAAGCTGACCAACATACCAAAATGAAGAAGAGGGTTTTATATTTATGAAAATTGCACCGCACACCAGTGTGGTGTCAATTTGAACTCAATTAATTTTTCATCCCTAATCACGTCAGCCTAAGCTTTGCATTCATTTCGCTGATGTCTCCTACCAGTGCTTCTATCACATCTTGTGTACGCGCTTCATTTAATTTGCAAAAACACTCTCCTCCGAGGACAGGCTCCCCCATTAGTTAAAAGGAATTCCGCAGCATCTCGCAGCCGCGCCCTCTGGCCCTGGCGACATGGCAACACATCGATTCACTCTGAGTGCAAACCCGGGGCGGACACATCAAATTAGTGCCAAGCTGCTAGCCATCAACGGCCTGTCTGGCTCATCACATGCGAGTCGCTCCACCCATGAAAGAGCGATTCCAGTTTTACCTATATATATATATATAAATATATATATATATATATATATATATATATATATATATATATATATATATATATATATATATGTGTATATGTGTGTGTGTGTGTGTGTATATGCATCGGCTGAGTGCAACAGCGAAAGTATTCAGTGAGATGAAATGCGAAGCCTCATGCAGTCAGCCAAGCTTGCAGGAGCTCTTGTCCAGGTGCCTGGGGGCTTTGTTTTCGTGTGGCTGCTCCAAGCCCTCTTACAGATGGAAGCTGCAGGCAGGCGGGCGGCTGCGGGCGGGCGGGTGGCGCGCAAGCGAGTGAGGAAGGACTGAGCGGTAATGCAATTGCTTTTACTTGATGCCGGGCCCCTCTGGCAGCCAGACAAGCATCTCTGAAGCAGCCAGGCAGGCTGTAATAAGCAACATGGTTGGTGCCACCAATCCCTGCGTGGCTTCGGGGGCCAACTGGAGTGCGACGATTCCGTGAACATTTTGAGATTTAGCTTTGCCGCCGCTCTCATTTACACTCCACATGCAGTTGCAAAGAGCCTAATTGGTTGTCTTTCTTTTGCGTTTTCGCCTCAGACTTGAGAAAGAACTTCGAGGAGGAGCCTCAGGCTAAAGAAGTGGCTTTGGACCAGGAGGTGTCATTGCGCTGCCATCCCCCTGAGGGAGTGCCACAACCCGAGGTGAGAATATAGGGAAGATATTTATAGGCCCGCCTCTCGCATGCATTTACCCTTTCTTCACCACGAGGACAAAGGGCAAATGGAGGCTCGGTGATCATCTCTCCGCCTTTCGCCGGGGGAACGGACAGCCCGTATGGATAAATTACACCTCTAATTACCCCCTTTTATTGATTTATTATCCCTCCCACGTCTCAAAGTCGCCGTATATCACATGGGCTCGTCATATCATCCTGGATCAGATGGGAGGCTTCACTAGGCGTTTGGCATCTCAAAGGCCCATCTATAATTAATGGCTCGCTTTGCTTCGCTTTTTATTGGGATTCTTTTCCAACACTCGTACTGACTTGGTGTGTTAAAGTCTTTCAAGTTGGCCGATTCTTACAGTTCTGTAAAAATTTCTTACAGATCCTATAAATGGCTAGCAAGTGGTACACAATGCGGTTGGGATCGGAATAATAAACTTCAATATTGAGAGGAAAGAAAAAAGTGATTGTTATGTGCTTTCCAGTCCTTTCGAATGTTGGCCTTTTACCACGTAGATATCTTATTTGTAAAATTTTAAAATAATCAGTTGTTTCAAAGTTTTTGTTTCACTGAATGTCCTGAAATCCGGGGATGTGCAATTTGGCTTAATTCACTTTTTGGTGTCCTTAAAATCCAATTTATCCTTTCCGATTTCATGTATAGAGGTAAATCACAATAATATTCCAAACCAAATTTTGCGCTCAAATTACAAAAACTAAAGTAACTAAAAAAAACTAAAGTAAAAACAATATATAACCTATATCCAAAAACTGAAAATCCTAAAATTTGAATACCTTGCTCTAAACACACACACTCAAAACAAACGTTGACCACCCCCATATCCCCTCACCAATCCCCACAGCATTAACTTGAATCAACTCCCATGAAAATCAAAAGAAAACAATCTTCTTTATCTATAATGTGTGCTCCTTTTTGGGGGAAAACAATCCTTTTGGTCAAAACATGAATGAAAACATTCTGAACAAGCAATCAGCAATGTAACAAAATATAATGAGCATCTCTTTTCGAGATAATGTTGCAGTCCCAGCAATTGTCAAGAATATATCATAGTTATCCACCAATTATCTGATTTTGCACATTTTCAACTCGTTTGAGCTACGAGACCATATTTTTTAATATCCTGAACAATCATCGTTACGATCATAACGAGTTAGCATTCATTGATTCCCGAAATATAAACGACATTTCGCAGCTCTGTAAAGGGTGCAATGATGAACTGAACTGCACTTTGTTGACTTTCCTCACTTTTTAACAGTAGATGTCAAAGAATACTCACCGAACCATCGAACTTGGTGGACACACATCTATGTGGACAGTGGACGCTTTAATGACACAAACAGCATAGGTTGTGGGAGCCATTCAGACAGCCCAGGGAGCACAAACAGCCAACTAGTCAATCACATTTGGACAGTGTGGGGACAGCTTTCAGAGAAATAGGAAAGCAAAGTGCCAGCCCACCGCTTGACAAAAAAAGAGCATCAGAGGAAAAGTCACCACAGGAGAAAATAAGGGGCACGTGGAAGAAAAAGAAAGCCCAATTATGTGCATCACATGGGGCTATAATACCAACTACAATGTTGCAGAACCCTCAAGAAAGCAGGAGGTCAAGTGAGACCAAGAAAACAACCAAAGAAATCGCTGTGCCAAAAGAACTGCGATTAAAAAGGCATTCACAATATCTACACTTCTGTGGAGATCTCCAGGTGTTATAAAATAAAACAAAATGTTTGTATCAGTCAGGCGTATAAATAGATTAAGTCCATCAAAAGGATTCTTTTAACAGCAGCAACACAAAAGAAAAGTGCTTTGCGTGCCTTGGATTTCAGTCTATGGTTGTTGCCCGGTGCCGACTGTTGGAATCAGTTGCACTTTTGACCAATCAAACTCTCTTTTAGGTGGAGTGGCAGAGAAACGAGGATGTGATCGACCCACAAAGCGACCCCAATTTTTTCATCACGCCCGACCATAATCTTGTCATCAAGAAGGCCCGGCTGGCCGACACGGGCAACTACACTTGCGTGGCTAAGAACATCGTCGCTCGTCGCAAAAGCAACTCTGCCACGGTCCTAATCTATGGTAGGTGGACACTCATCCAGTTTTTATTCTAGAGCCGCTTATCCTCACGAGGGTCGCAGGCTTGCTGGCGCCTATCCCAGCTGGCTTCGGGCAGTAGGCGGGGACACCCTGAACAGGTTGCCAGCCAATCACAGAGACGAACAACCATTCACGCACGTAATCACACCTAAGGACAATTTAGTATGTCCAATTCACCTGCCATGCATGTTTTTGGAGCATGGGGGGAAAGCGGAGTGCCCGGAGGAAACAAACTCGGGCTCGGGGAGAACATGCAAACTCCACTCAGGAAGGCAGGACAAAAAAAGACAAAAACAAAATGTATGTACAATAAAAATAACACATTTCAGGGGTATAAATCAGTCACAAGTTTTACCTTTTTAATTCCAACAGTGCACAATGGAAAAGTCTTTTCTGATCATCGCCGCTGTTGTAAAGTTATCGTCAGATTGCACTAGGAATGGTTTGAAAGTTTTTCAAAATAAGTGCTAACAGGAAGGACAGTGTTAACACAGTCAATTAAAAAAATCTCTCTTCCAAGTGTAATTTTTACATTTAATTTTTCTCAGTTTGAACTTGGACCAAATATAGTCATTGTAAAATGTACTGTACAAAATGTACAAATTTATTGTGTAGCAGCCTCAATCTTTCTATCTTGATACTGCAAGGGAAGTCTACCAAAAACCCTTAATTTCAATGTTTTATGCGCCCGCACGAGTCTAAACAATAAATTTACATTCATATTGTGTTTAAGGAATAGGAATTACGCAGCAAAGTCCAGCTGTTATAAAATAAAATTGAAGATTGACTGCCCCTTTAAGTTGTCTTTTCCCATGTTGTCCCTTTTTGTCCTTTTGCTATTTGACTTTTTGTTTTCTTACATGTTCAAGGAAACAGTGATGGTGATCTTGACTGCACAACCAAAGGTGTGGCTTACACTTTAAAACGCAATACAATATGCGGTAGTATGTGAATGCGATGCGCATTTACTGTAATTAATGTGATTACACTGGAAAATTGCAGGTTCGTCTCTAATAAGTGATGTTAATGATGTGATAGACTTTGATGGGGTGATGTAAATGGCACGTTTCTAATCTCGCTGGCAGCCATGATGCAAATGCAGGAGGTTCACTTTCACAAAGCTTTGAAGACCAATATGGTCAAATAAATGAAATCATCTTCTTTTTTTTAATTCGACACCTGTATTTTGCCCCCAGGGGTTACTGCATCTATTGTATATTGAAATGTTTTTCCAAGTTTGAACTGTTAGACAGGTTTCTCTTGTTGACAATACACACACCATTTCCACGTGGAAAGTACGCTATAACTGGGAATACACAGATTCCCCTTTTAGCCTTTGCGCTGCTTTAAAATGCTTGAAATAATTACATCTGACTTCCGCAGTGTTTGACTGCTACCGTGAGTTTATTTTTGTAAATATGTTTCGAAAAATAACACCTACCTTGTTAGCAGTCACATCCCGTGTGAAATCATGGTGTCGGTGGGAATTTACTCGGCGAAATTGAATATGTTATGCAGTTCTCATATTCAGGTTGTTGAGACTTGAATATCAATTACCATTTAACGTCGGGGCTCCGCTGCCTTTTTATCCTAGCAATCTCAGTAGATTGAAGGCTGTTGAAGTAAAATGGAGGGGGGGAAAGGTGTGGAGTGTGCGCAATACGGTGAAATTGACCATTATAAAATATTTCCTTTGATTGAGTTGGGATTTTGTACAGATAGTTTATCATGTACGGGACACGGTTTGAGTTTCCAGAAGGTAATAAAGTAACATTTAAAAACAGCTTGGTCGATTTTTAATAAACCCCCCCCAAAGAAAGCAAATAGCGTATTTTCAAAGAGGAGATTTCTCGTCCGTGGCGCTGAAAGAGTCAAAGTGTCAAAGCGCTTCGCTAAATAAAACTGAGTATGCACTGTTTACACATTAAATGTGCTGTAAAGATGTCTTCGGAGATCCATTTCCAAACAATAATTCTCACTTAAGGACCTGCAAAATTGTGAACAGATTGCTTTGTCGCGGGCACATTTATTTCTTCCCACCATTCACCGTGCTTGAAAAGATGACAAATTAATGACTGCTTGTGTATTGAATTGAGGCTAAATGGGACAAAAGCACTCTTGTTTCTTACCGCCGCTCGCCTACTGTGCCTCAGAAGAATAAACTGTACGTCGGCCATGCTAGTTGATCTAGCTAGCCGCAACGGGTCATAATAACGGCTACTTTTCAGAGGGTTCAACAGGGGGGCAGAAATGCATTCTATCACGGCCCGGCTGGTGAGACTGCATTCTGTGCTAAGAGGTAATCAGGGCTTGTGTTGCCTGGCAATTTACCTCGCTGAGGCGGGCAATCAATCGCATAGAGAGGGCAAGGAAATGATTCAGTCACGACAAGCCCGGGCCGAAGTAAGAGAGGAAATCGGGGGAGGGGTGGGTGTCCAGAGCGGCTGAGGGGGGAGAGATCGCGCCGTTCATGTCAATAAATCAGGAATCGCTGTTTCATGTAAGATGAAACAAGCGCTGTTTGATGCAGGGAGGTGCAGATTAGAATCGCATCAAGATGGTTTGATGTAATTACTTGCCGTCAACGCTGGAGCGGCAGGGATGTGTCTTCGACCGGTGCCGGTTCAGAACACGGGCGCTCGCCGCTTCATCAGGACGAGCTGTAATAACTTCAGCTTGATTGTGCTGCACTTTGCACTTGCAATTCGGGGTAGAAAAAAAAAATGATAGGGCTGCTCTCTGTAATTCACAAAACATAATGCGTGATGTGAAATGGTGCAATCAGAGATGGATGTTTGATGGGCACAATCCTAATGACTTTCACTTTCATGATGTATTACACGTATGTGCTGGGTGTGTGTCCTGGGTTCAATTGTGAGTCGCCATTTTTCACCGAGTTTTTTTCTCGCGTTTCTTTTTCGGTGTTGCCAGTTACTAACTCGTAACAGCTACGTTCCTGAGTAGTTTATTTTAAAAGTGACTTGGCTCCTTTGTTGATCAGTTGATTAACTTTATTGATTACTTGATTGTGCGTGGAAGTGCATTTTTAACAGATTTAGTTTCCAGTGTTGCCAGTTCCCCAACTAGTAACTTTTTGCTAATTAGTTGATTTTGAAAGTAACAGTTATTTTATTGACAATTATGACAATGATCCTATATTGCTGCTCCTCCACCACACACATAATAGATAGATAGATAGATAGATAGATAGATAGATAGATAGATAGATAGATAGATAAACCCTACTGGTTTAAATTTAAATATCTATAAGATATGTTGTTTGTCATGACAGGTTATATTCTCAAATAATATAAGCCTGGTGTTTTTTAGTTAGTTCACAATTTTCCTGTCTTTGCAGAAGGTCTATGTGCTAATATGGTCTTCTGGGGGGTACCCAAACTGTTTTGCCCTGAGACTTACTTTTTCATCAGCAAATATACCAAAATATATCAAATGTGTATCTCATCTTTTGCAATAATATCATCAAACAATGTTTGAGTGATATTTCAGTTCACTGAACACAGTTTAGTAAACACGTTGAATGAAAATACATATCTGGGCTCTGCAGTAAGAGACAAGAGTCTCACTCTCTCAGCTTTACTTAGGCTTGTAGCACTCATCGCTTCTCCTTTCAGGCAGGGAAAATAAAAATGACTGTGGGATGAGATCTATTTTTTTGTTTTGTTTTAGCTAGTTGACCCAGATGTTAAATGAGACTTGAGCACAATCTGCTACCTGTCAAGCCACTGTAATTTTTTCAAGAGGACAAACGTTCTGAGGAAGTCAAACAGCGCTTCTAAATGAAATGAGGGAAATACAATAGCGAGGCGAGCCCCTGGTCGACCGCGATTGACACAGTGGACACCCCTAGTCAAACTACTAAATTCGTGTTTTCAAGCACACAAATAGTATCAGCCATTTGGTGACCCGATTGTGCACCAAGTAAAGCAATGAAGCTGAATTTCAAGTTGGTCTTTGCATATGTCTTTTTGTTTTGTATGTCTTTTCACTTTACAGTATTTCAACATTACTTTATTTTTGTTATTTTTGCTCAATGGAAATTATCCTTGTGATTTATCCAGTTTTTGCGTTGCCACCGTTGCAACATTGCGTACATCTGCAAGAAAGGTCCGTGTCGAAAACAGTGGTTCTGACAGAATTTCAAGGTGGATTTTTTTCGTCAACCTATTTTCAGTCGACTGACCCAACTTGGTCGACGTTTTTTTCCCCCCCCTAGCCTAAATGAGCATATCGGAATCGATGGAGTGTTACTTAGTAATGGGCTATCAGTGGCACTGTGTGTTTGGCTAAGATAATTTAGCTGTGCATACTATTAACTTAGTGTATCGTTTTGTTAAAACCATTCACTGCCATACAGACGTCAACGATCAATACAAGTCAAAAAGCCATTTTCGCTGTGAATCAGTTAATCAGATTAGGATATAGTCACCCAAATGTAGCTGTTGTCCACACTAAAGGTGGCTGTAATTCCAGCTGGAGTGCAGGAAGCAGCCCCCCTGTCTCAAGCTTCCGTTCAAACCGCAGCAGCACTCACGATTATTCTTGGAAAACGCACGTCTTGTCCTTAGTGCATGTCGGGTAATCCTGGCTGCTCTGTCCCCTCATCCCATCCTCCCTTCCCACCTTCCCCCCTAACCCTTTACCCCACCAACCCATCCCCCACCTTGCGCCGGTCTGACAGTCAACGGCGGCTGGTCCACGTGGACCACCTGGTCGTCCTGCAGTGCTGTGTGTGGGCGAGGCTGGCAGAAGAGGACTCGGAGCTGCACCAACCCCACGCCACTGAACGGAGGCACGTCCTGTGAGGGGCAGAATGTCCAGAAAAGTGCCTGTGTGGCCACCTGTCCAGGTAAATCCCAGGCAACCCCTGCTTGTCCCGTGGCACTTGGCCTCCCCTGGCTTTCTTTTTGCATTTCGTTGCATCCAGAAGTCATCTGCTCATCTTTATTTTGGCCTGCACCCCTTCCCTCGGATGGTTCACTTTCTGTTATATTCCGCAATTAAACATACACCGTCATTTTCAAAACATATTAGTCCTCACAGCCTTGAAAGTGATTTATCATCCCACTTTGTTCACATATCTCATTATCTTTTATGAAGACCCTGCTCTTATTTCACAGACCTGTCTGATTTAAGAGACATAGTCCCAGCCAGCCATGCTGCTGTGTCAGACCAGCTACTACATTTGTTATTGTTTGCAGCTAAAGCTGTGTAGTAAATACGGGCAATAAAAGGCTGAATTATGGCGGCCTGTGTGCCATGTTTACATCGTAAGCGTCGGGGGCGTTTCATTTCCTTGCCCGGTCTCTCTTGTGAGAGAATCCAAGAGGCAGGGAGCGCCTCGCCTGATACTGAGCAGTGGATATCGATCCTTTGTAGCCTGAGATGCGGCCTTGCAGCATTTGCAGTACTGCATTAGCCCTGTGACAAAGGGCCGTAGATAGTGTGACGGCAAGAAAACTCCGTATGAAAATAAGGTTAAAGGTGAATACAGGAACAAAGCGGGGATTGAACATGAAGAGCAAAATGCCTGATTGCATACAAAGCAGTTGTTTTGCTGCTTAAGGATCAAAACGCACAAATCCTCCATGCTCAAAAAGCACTGAGGGAAATCCAATACCTCAGTTGGCTGCAGTCTCTCACATGCTAAAACAAAGGTATTTTTTTTTTTCGTGAATCAAGGTATTATGTTCCACATTGCTCACGTAAAGACATCACCAGATGTCAAGCATGAGTGGACGTAACCTAACCCGGCAAGTGGATGGATGGAGGCAAACCGTCTTCGATCAGGGTTCTATCTTGATGGAATGAGTACTTTTACCTCTCATTCAAACGGTAATTAGATTAAATTCCATAGAATTGGTTGTCCAGGGATGCTTGACATTCCCTTGTAGCAAAAAGCAAATACTGACCTCTGTGAACATGAAAAGATTGTCAGTCTTGCTTTTGTTTAACCAAACCCTCTTCTCGTCTCTTGCTCCATAAAGAAAAATTACGGAGATTATATTATTGGTGATGTGTGGATGTCGGTAAATCAGCGATCTGACTGCAATAAAGATGGAGGCAGTAGGGCTCAGGCTAGCCTCTACGCGACTACAGCTGCAAAATAAAAGCTTTGTATGGCTGTAACATTGTCGTCCATGTATCATATGGTGTGTTTATTTTGAAGTTGGCCTTTGCAACACACCCTTGGCATGAGACTTGTTCATGTTCCTTGCTCGGCCAAAGATTTGGTGCATCAAACATTTACTTTATACTCATCACTGATCACCCACCTTGGCTAGAACAACATCAAAATTACAAATTAATTTGAAAGAAGAGCAACATATTTCAGCTTCTTTCCGTGCTCATCGAGTCAAGTGTAAGCTTTCACATTTGACCTTTGGAGGATTCAACTGTATTTTGAGAAAACAACAAGGTTCTCTGTCACGTTCCTTGTCAATCTCGTGCTCCTGCAACAGCGGGTGACCTCGCCGTCCTCCCCGCCTCACGTTGTTAGCTGTCTCAGTGGCTCAGACGAGTCCAGCTGTCAGCACCTGAAGCAGGTTCCCCTCAAGGCCAAAGTCCAACACTGCAGAAGCATGGACATGATAAGTTTGTTCTTTCCAATGGAAAGTGGCACGCCTGCCCGGCTGTGTACTCACGAACGTGCCTCCCCAGTCGGCCGGGATGAAGTGACTGCGCAGTCATTTGTCAGCAAGCTCACGCGCAGCCCGCCAGCGACAAATCCAAATGCATCCGAATCCTCGCTTTTGATTCATCATGCGACCGAGGCATCCATGAATCGCCCGCCTTTGACGGACCAGAAGAGGCTTGTCAGTCGCATTCAACAACATGAACAGAATTTGTCGTTATATACTTGGAGAAGGACTTTTTAGCATTTTAGTTGCCTTCTCTTGAAAGTCCTTTTACAAGCGTGCAGTTGTCGTCATTTCTCTGGAAAGGTCAACATTTTCCACAGATGCACATTGTAATTCATTCGGCTTAAATGTAGTGCTCTTTTCTAGTGGCTCTCAAGTGGCATCTTCAGGGTCTTCGTTTTTGAGCTTCGCTTTCATTGCCTTGTGATTGTGGCTTTTATTCTATAGTTGAAGGCTATTGCATAAAGATTGATTTTGTTTTGCAGCTGCTTGTCCTGACCAATGGGGGCTCTAGCTTACGTCTGGTTTTTTTTTTTTTTCATCGGTAAATTGATGGCTTCTTGTATTTGCTTTGCCTCCTTTGTGTGTTTATGCCAACTAAATGAATGTACTCCAGTAAACATATCCATTTGAGTTGGAAATCAGTGACGTGTAATTTCTCTAACCCCTACTAGTGCATTTTATGTATTTTTTATGGAAAATATGAGCATTCATTAGGAAAAATGTTGTTTTTCCGAAGGCTGACATCTTCTACAACAGCTTGTTCTGTGACTCCTTCTTGCGAAAGGACGCTAGCACTTAGCTTCTTGTGAAGCTGGAAAGGTCCAAGTCCCCAAAGTGTTAGCGAGTAGGCGGAGGGAGGCCAGTCTGTCAGATCAGATGGGCTCCATGCTGGGAGGGGCCCGCGGAGCTCACGGAGGAGGCTGAGGCTAAAACCTGAGCTTCGAAGCACAACGGGATTTACACTTCAAGGCTAATACTTGGCGAAACAGACAAAAGTTTACCTCGGTCTCCTGTTCACTTTCGGTTTGTTCAGCGTTCCATCAAACATAGAGTTTAAAGAACTCGTATCACGATATCTGCCCCACCGCTTTAACGACGGCCTTCTAAACCTGACTGGCCAAAACAAAAAAGAAAAAAAAACAATAAAGAAGTACTTCACATTGAAAAACGTGATAAGCTAGTAGCAATCAAATCATTTAATCAAAGCAGTATACAACATGAATATGCAGTACAAATGCAAATGCGCATGGTTCTGTTCTATACAACGAGTTGTACTTAACAGCTATGGCTGCTCCATCAGTTGTGAATCAATTGTGAGAACTCACCAAGCCTGTTGGTTGTCTGCCCATGTGCTCCCAAACACATATTTTGCCCCTTTGGCTATGTTCACTCTGCAGGCTGAAGTATCACAATTCTGAATTTTTCACCCCTATTCGACCAGTATGCGATCTTTTGATGGCAGTGTGAACGAAACCAGATCCGCTTTTTTTTTTTTTCAAATATGACCCAGGCCATGTGGATACTTGTTACTAAATCTTATATGTACGTGTCCGAGCTTTTTACATGCGACTTCAATCTAAATGGCAGATCGCATTGACCATATTATCGCATAACAAACAAGTGACCAGTGTCACAATTCTGTGCTCAAAAAGGCGGATGCGGCTACGAGGGGGGAAAAAAAACAACAGCAACGATAGCGGACCAGGCTAAAAAGTTTGAAAATATTCTGAAAGGGAAAAAATAAAGTAGACATTCTCTGGTTGTGTCTCCTCTCGCTCACTCCTAGCTAGTGAAGGAGACGTTGCTATCACGGCACAAAATGTCACGGCTAAATATTGGCCCTTTTATCCTCCATACCACTTTAAAAGAAACAAATTGAATATATCGTGGCTCCACTATCTCAGCCCTTCGTAAGCGCACCCACTGTGTGTGACGTCACGTTGTCCTCTGTGCACGCGGGACAATTTTTGGCCATTTGGCGTTCACGCACAAGTCACATACTGTATAGATCAGATTTATGTGAAGATGGGAACGACCTCCCAAAAAAAAAAAAAAATCAAAATGGATCTGCAGCGTGATTCTAGCCTTTGACATGTTCAATTAATAAACAAAACATTCAATAAACAAAACAAGAGTTTCAGGATATTTACGATGGGAAATTAAAATTGTAATTCGGTTAAAAGCTCCAAAAGGTTGAATTTCATTAACAGGGGCCCCTTAAACGTGTAGTATATTCCACGCAATACCTTCTCATCGACTCCATTCCTGTTGTATTTTTCTTAGCGGGGGCCAGCAGTCGGGGGCAAAATGTCACATTCAGGCAAATATGCAGTACCAGAAGCAACTGTAAACAGCTGGAACCAAAATATACAAGCACGGTGGTGACACCTGACCCATACTAATGAATAAAGCTGTGAGAGATGAACGCAAACAACATGAAAAGATTGCTAACTCGGTTGAATTATTCAAATATTGTACTGATCCCTCAGGCTTGCCAGCGGAGTCATGAGAATTCCGCTAGATGGAAAATAAACAGACTCGGGGCTAGTGTATTTTCGCTTGTTTGTTTGCGAGCGTGTGCACGGCGGCGTTGTATGCACATGCGTCAAGGCACCCATATGCTATGCGGGCTAGTGTGGTGTTCTCTTTAGCAAGGAAGCTTGTTTCGGAGACCTTGTACGTGTCCAAAGAACAAATACAAGATGTTGCTAATAGCACAGAGAACATATTAGTTCACATTGAAAAGAGCGTGGCCATCTGGTGACGGACTTGGCCCGTCGCGGTTTCAATCATTCGGCGCCATTTGCCTTGGCTCCCTCTCGTCAGCTCACATTCAATCACCCGTTTTGGCTCATTCCGCTGAATTAGTTAACATAAGGGAGACATGTCTGCTTTGTTCAGTTATCCATTAGGATAGCTCGTCCATTCAGTAATTTGAAATGCAACTTTTAAAGTGCAAAACTTTTCAAATATACACAATATTAGCTGACATTAGCCAACTTCAATTTGGCTAATTCATGCTAATTTATTCCCTCCTATCAATTCCCATGAAAATGGGACCAACTTTAGAAAGAGGCTGCCAGCGTGGAGTTTTTTGAAATTTATTTATCAATGATTTTAAAGACAAACTTCTGTAAAGCCATTGGCAAGTACTTTTGGACGTACTTATAGGCTAAATACCGAAAACATAGCACCACTCAGGGTCGTAAATTAAGTAAAAATGAGCTAAAATTGTTGTTTATTAGTCATTTTTATGGTTTCTTTATCTTGTCCCTACCATGGGGGTATTTAGCTTTTGGCATACACAATTCCAATACATTTAAAAATAAAAAAAACACCTTTTAATTGTTATATGTTATTGTGTCATGTTTTTTCTCCCATAATCTGACGTGGTATTGACTTAATATCTCAGCTAATTTGTTTGCTCACATTTTAAAACATAAAGTGATGAATAAATATTGTCTATTGGTCATTTATGGTTTTATTATTCTCACTGTTCGGCATTTTTCCCTTATTGTCAAAGACCTGCGCTTGCATTAGTAATGTTTGAAAATATGGTAAGTAAACATTGCTTTTTAGGAATATTGTATGATTTTTATTATTCTATCCATCCAGCATTTTCTTAGCCTTTGGCTTACACTATACCAATATACTTTGAAAATGGAATTTTATGTTTCATATCCTGTTTTCTGTTCAGGGTTCCACCCCCCATAATGCCACTGTTATCAGGATTTAGTCTTTGTAAGTACGTTCAAAAGAGTTGGCCCGTTAAAAAACGTCTACTCCTCTTTGGCAGCTCCACATTGTAGTTTGGCTCAGTTTGAGTGTCTACCATCAATCGCTTCATTGAACTGGGCTGCCGTCCTCCTTCATGTGTGCTTGTTTCAGGCTGCCAGGATTAGCAGGGCCGTTCCTGTGCACATGCGTGTCAATAGAACCGTAGGAACTGACAAATAACCCTCGGTTCTCATGTTCCCCTCAAGGACACGCCAAACCACAGGTGTGCCATGAACTTGCACGATGACCGTCAGCCGCCATTGTCGTTATCAGGAAGCGAAAGCCTCAAACAGACCCTGCTTTGACCTGTAAAGAATGGCAGGGGTCTTTTTTTTTCCCTTTCCCCTTTGACAACATGTCCAAATTGAGGCGTGCCACTGGGCCATTGTGTTGCCGTCCCTCCTCGGGAGCCGGCCTGACCTCAAACCTGTGGTGCTGCGTGATTGAAAATCAGTTGCGCAGCCTTTCACTCTTGTGCTAACAATCTCTTCCTGGGGATTTTATATGGAAAACTAATCCGATTCCTGTGGAAGGAATAAGAACAGGCCAGGTTTCGATTTCAAAGTTACTTTTTTAAAAGAGAAATGAACCCTTCAGGTTCACGCTATTTATTCAGTACATTTCCCAAATAGTGGCCACGTTTACTTCCTTTTTGGTTTTGAGAAGGAAACAGAGATGCTGGACATTGTATAGCAAGCTTCTACACCTTTTTGAACTGTATTAATCACTCTGTAACCATCCAAAACAGCGGGACCTGCCAAAGTGCATAAGCAGTTCACCAAAATACATTGTGGATTGTAAATTGTAAATTTACAATTGTAAATATTTTTGCGAGTGTATATATATATACATTTTCGATGGTTTATATCCTCAGTAGGGTCGCTGACCTACTTGTCTTATCGTGGCATTCTAAGTAATGTTGCATTTATGGTGTGAAATATAAATTAACCTGCAAAATCAACCTGTTTTCAGCCATTTCGGTGGTGGCCATTTTGTTACCGGCTGTCACCTGAAAATGGCATCACAGTTGCTCAGGTGACAACCAATTACAGATCACCTTGTTTTCCAACTGTAGCCACGTGACATTTGCAAAGAGAGCTGCGATTGGTCGTTGGTCGAGCCCTGTTTAACTGTGATGTTATTTTTGGTCGACAGCTGGTGGCAAAATGGCCGTTAAATAGGAAGGTCATAATACTGTATTTAGACTAGTGGAGTCACCTAACTGCGTTTAAAAAAAATAACAATAAACATTGTTGGGTTGACTTACACTTTAAAAATCAATAATAACTGACATTAAATATCTAACATTCTCATACTGTGTCATGTTATGTCCACTCCAGTCTCCTTGTTTGAAAATATTATCAGCATATCTAATCGTCCTGATTTGTGCTGGCAAAAAAAAAGAGAAACCTGGGCAAATTGTGATCCCATCTTTTTTTTGTGTGGCGTCAGGTCAGTGGCGGCGTGGATAAACTGAGGGGCGACATTCGGCATTCATTAGGATCTAATTTGCTATTCAATCATTTTCAATCCCAGCTCGGATAATCAGCCCACTGGCCTACGGATGGGTCCACTCAATGCCAAACAAGGACAATTATCTGATTGGTTCCGCTCTCTCTGCCAAACAGATCTGACTGCATAGAGACCCGAGCTGTGTCAGCATCCTGCCACACACAAGCACAAATTACGGACGCGCTTAGACCGGCTTATAAGCGTGGTCCCGCTAATTCGCACACCTGTCTCTGCTTTTAGCCACTTTTCAATCACGGGCTGACGCCAACCCCGAATAACATCATCAGTCAGAGTGTTTTGGCGAAATGAGTTCCATCCCACTCGGAGTAGCACTCTTTGCTTCATAAAACAAAGCCTCTGACCCGCTGCGGGTCGGACTCGCACTCTGGGGTCCGTGCCCCCTGGACTCTTTATTGCTAGGATTAATGAGCGCTACCGTTTCCTCGCCCTCGGGTCAGCCAGGAAAAGGGTTGTTGCTGTCATCCAGGTGTGTGAGTGTGTGTGTCGTGCTCGTAATTTCGCCGGGTCTTCTCCGCTGATACAATCGGGACAAGGAAGAGCAAGACGGCGGTGTTGCTCCCCCCACGAGAGCTCATTACACACTCTTTTTCCTATTAGCCCTGTGGTAACCTTCCCCAGGCTGGGTGCTGCGTCACTCTCAATATCACTCCAAAATGGCGGCGCTCTCCATTTCTGCTAAAACTGATGGACTAAAAGCTACAGCGCCGTACTCTCAGAAATGTTTATGGATTTCATACTTGGATGAGGTGCTTGAGTCTGTTATAAGTCTCATCATTGCTTCAGCTTCTATTTTCTGCACAGTGGTGCCTTAAAGGGATGCAAAACTTATTTTGACATTTTTAACAGTAAAAAGTGAATATTTTGTTAGGAATTAATTGCAGAAGTAAATTAAACTAAATTTGATTTCTAACATTGATTACTGTATTTTGTACCTGTCGAACTCATAAGTGGGTTTTTTTTTTTTACTTCAATTTTTGTGAATTTTACAAAAAACGCCCTTAAAGTCTACCCTTGACTTTAGTGGTTAACTATTGTGTTATAGTGTTAATTATTTTTTTACAGTGTTTATATAGGTTACAGCTTTGTCTAAAAAATAACCAAGTGCATCAAAGTGCCTGAAACTAAAAAAGAAAAGAAAAAGGTGAAAATTCTTATTTTATTGCAATCTGGACTTTCATGAAGCAAAACTAGTTAAATTCCATTACCTATGTTATATTGTGTTAAGTGTGTGAATATTTAATTACGTTTTTTTCTTTTTTTTTAAACCGCATCTATGAACGTTTTGCAAAGATGTATTTTTTTATATTATTTAATTTCCCATACTGTTAATTTAGAGCGCGTGCCATGAAGCTTAGATTTGATGAACAAATTCTTACCGAAGTGTTGTGCAGATTTAAACAACAGTGAGCGGTAAGGTTTAGCTTGGATTCAGCTGATTTCCATGTACTAAGTAAACAAAAATAGAAAAAGGTAAAAGGGGAGGGGGGGGGGGATCTTCAGCTTCAGCTGTACATCTGCTTGGATTTGAGCATTTGCAAGTGGATTTGCATGTCTTTATGCATTCCCAACAGGTTTGCATTTTAGAGCTACGAGATTTGCACAAGATGGCAACAGAGTTTTCAATCAATTGTTCAGGTCTTGTATGCAAATGTGCCCACAAGTCTCGCATGACTTCTATGATGTATGTTGGAAGTAAAAAGATATATGGCGTTGAATCCGTTCAGAGTGTTTTTCATGTTTTTAAATATATTATTTATTCGAGCGTGAAATGCACGCCAGTTTGTTCTCACCGCACCGTGTTTACTTTTTGGTGAATGTGTTTACAGTGGACGGAGGTTGGAGCGAATGGAGCAAGTGGTCGCCGTGCGGCGCCGACTGCGCCATGTGGAGGAGCAGGGAGTGCACCCAGCCGTCGCCCGGGACCGGGGGCAAGGACTGCCAGGGGCTGGACCTTCAGTCTCTTAACTGCACCAGCGAGCAGTGCCCACAGAGTGAGTGTACAACTGCCCACATACTGCAACCTGGGCTCTTGTTCTGCCACTTGGTGAGTTACAGGAAGATGATGTCATGTTGCGCAATTAGTGGGCTGCACAGCTTTGGGAGCTTGCCAAGTGCTGAATGAACTTCAATTTATTACACTTTAGCCACAAAAAATACAGTATATGCAATTTTAGAGGCCTTTTTGAATTCTCAAGGTCAAAGCGTTTTGCTAAAATATAAAGCAAACGGAGGCTAAGAGACCATTCTTTTGACTCATTCAGTGCCAGCTTTTTTTTTTTAAACAATGCACATTTATATATTTAAACAATGCACATCTTTATAAAACGTAAATAAAGGCATGCCATGTATTGCAAAGGACTCACAATAACAATAATAAAATGATACATGTTCCAATTGATTTGCTCTTGGTTAGAAAAAAAAAACACTAGAATTATGCTAACAGTGGTTTGCACTTCCACCTCACAGTAAAGGGACCCCAGTTCAAATCTACCTCGTTTCGGCCTTCCTGTGTAGGGTTTGCATGTTCTCCCCGAGCCTGTGTGGGTTCACTCCGGGTACTCCGGCTTCCTCCCACACTACAAAACGTGCATGGCAGGTGTATAGGACATACTAAATCTTCCTTAGGTGTGATAGCGTGCATAAATTGTTGTTCGTCTCTGTGTGCCCTGCAATTGGCTGGCAACCGGTTCGGGGTGTCCCCCGCCTACTGCCTGAAGCCAGCTGGGATAGGCACCAGCAAGCCTGCGATGGATGGATCAATCAATCAATCACATTTTATTTGTATAGCCCTAAATCACCGAAGTCTCAAAGGGCTTCACAGATGAATGGATGAATTAATAAAATTGTCTTAGAACTTATCTCGAATAAATAACACTCTTTTTATCCGCTAAAAACTGTATGGGATTGAATGTCCGTCTTCTGAGGACCTTTTGTAAGGGTTTGCCCCCTGTGAAACATTTTTTTAGTCATTTATTCCCTAACCAGCGCAGAGCATTTTCGTAAGGAAAAAAAAAAAGACATAAAACAAAATGCTGTGCCAAACATGTCTGATTTATTAAAAATTTGTAACTCCATTTGTGGTGTTACCTCTAAGCATATACTGTATTATCCACAACTGCGGAATGTAAGTCATCATTTGTTTTATTTCTGGCTCATCTGCTGTGGAATTGCACCACTAATGAATTGCAATATCGATATAAAATTTCACCATCACACGATTTTGCAATAACTTGCTTCATGTTACAATTAATTTGATCTTAAATAGAAATGAAATATTTACTCGAGCCATTAAACATGTGGTAATGTATTTCGTTAGGTTCATTTATACGGTTTAATGTGATACACCGCCCTGTCTGATTAGAAACAAAAGATAAAGCTTGTTGAAAAGTACACCGAAATGCGAGGTATTGGAAATATTTTGGGTAATCCTTTTGTGTTTTGAGTAAAATGCTTAAAAATGTCTTTGTGACAACACAGCATCAAATAACCTCGATAATAAACTTGAAGCATTTCAAACAGTCATCCAACATCGAACAAAAAGCTCAATTAAAATATTATTCCTGACAATGGTGCAGGCCAACATTTTTTTTTTTTTTTAACTTCTTAATAAGTACTGCAGCATAAGACTTTTTTTTCCTCAGATGCCGTCTTTGATCAGAGTGACAGCCAAGACTTCTGTCGGTTTTGTGCAGTCACGATACAATGTCAGGTAGACCAGAAATGTGCACCTGGCACATTACTTTTAAGAGCCTGACTGCTAACAGTAGTAATTAACTGGGGATATGCTCGCCGCTGCAATGTTACATTTTCACCTGCACTGTGACGATGCCTTACGACCAAAGAATAGAGCTGAAAATGAAATCATCTCTCTTATCTTCATGTGCTCTATGTGGATACTTACATGCCTACTGCATGTGTTTACTGTGGGTCTGGGAACCTTTTTTTTTTATTTTTGCTATAATTCGATGTGTATTGTGCTGCTCCTTCTGGTTTGCACACTCTGGCTCCTTGGGGCTGTTAATTACAGACATAAGGGTATACAGTACCCAGGAATGCAAATAAAGTAGTAACTTTTGGCAGAAGATGAAGATTATATGCCTGTGAGTAACGACTGTACATACAGTATCTTCATGTACCCAGCCATGATGTTTTGCGTTGTTAACATTAGACCAAATTGATTCTAGTAAGGCAATGCTATGTGGTTTTTTTAAATACACAACATGAACAAGTATGTCCATTTTATCTTTATTTTGACAGTAAGCTTTAACTTCGATTGGCAGTAAACCACTTGAATCTTTAAGGGATACTCAATATATGTAGGAATTTTTAGCAACAGCTTCTATAAAATGAATAATGCCTTGAGATATGAGTGACAAGAGTTGAAGGGATACTAAGCTTATTTAGCCATTATCAGCAGTGAAAAGTAAATATTTTGTCTATAATTTGTCTGGAATTAGTCTGACAACAAAATTATTTTTCACTGTAACACATTTTGCTACTTGCTTTTGAGTAAAAATGACATCACATGTGTTCAAGGCTCAGGAAACCTGAGGTCACCTGTTTTCTGCGTTCGGTCATGTGACGTTTCCAAGTTGAGCCGTGATTGGGTTTTACCTGAGGCTTGAAGATTCGAGAGTTTTGTTGTCATATGCATAGTAATATTACACAATGAAATTCTTATTCTGTTCTCTTCCCCGAGCAGACATTCCATAATCGAGCAAATGGTAAAGTAGGCAATAAAACTAAAAAAAAACAAAAATACAGTAATAGACCAATAAGGGCAGTAATAATTCACCACTAATAACTGAATAGACTCACATTCTGAGCATATTATGGAGTAGATGGAGTGGAAGAAACTGTATACATATTACGATGATTATGTAGTGCAAAATATTATGTCTTTAGCAGCTCTCCTGCACTCTGCGGGGTTTGTAAGGCACATGTGTGATGTCATTTTATCGTAAAATCGAATGGTAAAATGATCATAAATGTACCTACAATAAATTTTATGATCAAAATAAATGTCGACAAAATCTTAACGTGCGACTACTGCAAATGGCTAAAGTTGAATGTCCCTTTTAAAACTCAAGAATTGGATCACTTGTAACTCAAGGCACCACTGCATTTGTTCAAAAGCAATTAAAAAGTCACTTTCCTATGAGATAAAACCCCTTTGGAATAATGTATTGATTTTTTCTTTTTTTTTTTTCTCCCACACAAAACTGGCATTAGCTACAGTGTATTTTTCCTGTATTTTTTGGCCCATTTAATGCAGATATTTGCAACGTCTCAGCACAGGCAGATATACTTTATTATTCCTGTAAGAGAAATTAAAGAAATAGCATGTCGCTCGATATCACACTTCAGACTTGCCATAATTTACAGCTCACATTTTGGCCGTTGATTTCATTTCATATATTCTCCAACATAAACCTGTCTGGAGGACTATTGTGCCGTTTCCCATCCAGTCAGGAGTCTCACGGCGCAGAGAGAAATGCTTATAAATCGTCTTTGTGGTTGCTTGGTAAACACTGTCTTTAAATGGGGATTTAATTGACACGGGCGAACGAATGAATACACGGAATAATTTATCTCGTGCCGATTGGCGCAATCGGATGTGCCGATACACGGTAGGCGTCTTTCGGCGGCGGCCGCACGCTTGCGGACGTGCGGCGCTTATGCATAAGCCCGTCTGTGCGCATGCATGTGCACGTCTGAACCGTCGCCAAGTCTGGCGCGGTGGAGCGCGAAGGATCAGTCAGCCCATCATCAAAGGTCAGCTGCTCTTCCCCAGAGAGGCAAGACGTGGACACAAAGATGGCCGGTCCCAGCACGTGCATGCAGAGCGACTGTATTTCCACTGGCCTTTGCAAAAAGCCAATCTGCTCCCAACATATGTGCTCCAAAAGACAATAGCAGTGTGAAGTGTGATAATAAGCAACATAGCGAGCTTGCTTTTGGCGAGTCAGCATCTCCCATACTTCATCCGTGCTATTAGCTGAGCTGGAGAAGTTGCCCCTGAAACAAAAGGCTCCGTTCTCGTTTAGTTTAATCCAATGATAAAATTGCAGACTGCAACAAAGGGTGTCCTTTGTCAGAGGACCTTGCACATATCTCCAATCTCCCTCATTAAGATAGAAAAGGCATATGTTGCATGTTATAGAAGAGTGGTTCTCAAATGGGGGTCCCCCTGGTGGTACTTCAGGGGTTACTCAAGATTGTCAATCAGACAAACGCTTGCAAAAATCGTTTAAATATAATCATGGAAATGATTTTTGACCAAGTTCTACCGCTTGAAATTTGGCTGCATGATTGTGATGACGGTAATCAAGTTGACTTGGACTCTGTTTTGGCTGATAACCTCAAACTCATAATCTCCTTTTGGTGGAGCAACATGTGATGTTTTTGTTGTGATTTTGTTTGTCACTTCGGGGTCAGAGGTGGCATGGAAAAAAATGGATGACAATTTGTCCGGACCTATATTTCACCAGGGCTTCGCTGAGGGATACGATGACTGTATTGTGACGAAAGTAATGGTCACATTCACTTTGAGAGTTTTACTAGCCACATATCCCTGACCTGAAGAACTCCAGTGTGATTCATCTTCAGCTGGGTGACTAGGAATGGCCATCGGATGAAATATATTCCCAGGGCTCATGATAAATTCCCCCGGGAAGGTTTTTTTTTTTTTTTTTTTTTTAATGTATCAGAGCGTGCCTTACAGGTGCGACCGCCAATGCCACAAAAGTCCAAAACTTGAGTTTAGTGGCCACTGGCGAGATGAATGATGTCAAAAAGGAATCCCTAAGCAGCCTGAGCCGCTGAATTTAAAATACAATGATTTTGCTGGAGGACTTTTGGCACTCCTTGCAGATGGGCATCCATCATAAAGTGAGGTCACGCTCGCCGAATGAAAAGTTTCCCTAGCCGCGATTAGATGAAGTAGCAATGAATGATGGAGTTACATGACGGGTTGTAAGAGTGCAAAAGGAAGATTGGGCGTGTGTGTTTGTGTGAACATAAAGCCCATCCAATTATATAGCCTGATTAACTATGTCAATTAAAGTGTGATAAATGCCCTCTCTGCTATTGACTGGCATCGGCAAAATCAATGAGAGGGGTCGAGGAGCTGAGAGCAGATGCCGGTCGGGATTGTAAGCGAGCATCGGGATCGTTTGGTGGTGACACCTGGCGGGGAAGATAAAGCTTCCCTCCGCGATGCTCCGATAAGAGCCAGAAAATACTGAAGGTGGGGACCAGAGAGCCTCAACTGATTGACGTACTTTGTTTGCCTTTGAGATGAGAATGGTACTTGCGGGAGATGCTGGATCTATGCATTGCGCATTTTCTCTGTGCCTTTGCTTTGCCCTTAAAAAGTCAACATCCAAACCGCCGGTTCAAGGCAATGTTTTGCCAATTAGTTGTTAGCTGACAAGCCTTGTATTGTGTCTCTCGGTGGACTGCAGCTTCACAAGTCCAAATACCACAGCATTGCCTTTTGCCTGGCCTTTGGCTTAACCAAGACTATTTCATTTTGGACACCTCATTTTAGGAAGTGAGCGGTTTAGCTAGCTTTGTTTTGGTTTGAGCTCATTCCTTAATCCCTGAAGAATGAAGGAGGTCTGAAATATAGCTTGTTAGAAATTGTGCGCTTTGTCGTTATCAGGGACAAAGCCCAAATGAATTAGCAATTATGCACTTACCGAAGAAGCGTGTGTTTTTTCTCTGAAAGGATTACCAATAATAACTTGCACAAGGGGCAGCAGTTTTTTTTGTTTTTTTTTTATATTTACATCCAGAGGTTAGAAAGTGCACAAAGATCATAATTCTAGGCCCTTTTTTTCTTCTAAGAGGCTATGGGTTAGCCACTTAGAAGGAAAAAGAAAAAAAGGGTCTCAAACCGCCAAGCAGATGAGCATTTCAGCCCAGTATCTTACATAATTGTCCAAACTGTTTTTATCATCCCCCCTCCGGCTGCAGTCCACTTCGAAGAAAGCCCAAGGACCATCTTGGAACTTAGCCTTCTTCGAATCCTGTAAACACCTGGCATCCTGCCTTTACAAAGGCTTTCTTATTAATAAAGTTATCCGCCATCATAATGACCTTTCCTTGTAAAAATACATGACCCCTGGTTGATCTATTCTCGCTGAATGAAAACGCTTCAAAAACTCTAGTGAAATTGAATTCATAAGAGTGAACTTTAAACTGTTAAAATCGTGTCTAAAAATGATGTACAGTACTAAATGACATCCAAAAAAATATTTCAGCGGTATGTCCAAGCAATATTAAATATTAAACACCAACTTTCTGACTCAACCTGAGATCAATTAGTCAAAATCATTATAGTAAAATGTGACCAGATAAATTATAACAGGAGAAGCTAACGTTAGCATTTTTGTTTGTTTTTGCCTTGAACTCTTACCTTTGGCACACTGGTGATGTAGTTTCTTATGAAATATGTTTCGGGTTTTTTTTCGTTAGAGACATTTCTAACCAGACACTTAGTTGTTTACGTGGCTGCCTCGATGTAAAACCGGAAGTAAAAAATAGGTGTGGCTACTTGGAAAGGCGGTACAAGGGCCTTCCTGGTCGCTCTGATGTCATTATGCTGCTTGCAAGCCGTTTTTATCTGAATAGGTGGGGCCAGTCATAAGAGTGCAGGATAAGCAAGGAATACTCAGAAATGCATCAAGAAAGAAAACTAACACTTTGGGAGTGTGAGAAATTAACATTATAACATGGTGAAAAGCTTGAAAAAGTTCAATAATAGAGGGCCTTTAAATGAGATCCAAATGAATACAAAATGCTATATAGTCTATTTGTATATGTTTTGAAAGGCATAGGATTTGTTCAGATTGTCTCCTGCTGAACAAGTACGTAGTTAGGATACAATATCAACGATTAGTATCGTCACTGTCTTATCTTCTTCCTATGATGAATGGATACTGATGAAAGATTTATCTTCCCCACAGTTTGTCATGATTAGTCGCAAGCTTATGTAATTTAATTGCGCACAGCTCACGATGCCATTTGAAATCAACACAATTCATATATACAATTAATCAATTAGACTCGGTTCAGCAAAAATCCACTCGTTTTTTTGGAACCAACGCAAAACATTAGTCGTCATTCAAGTTGTGTTTACTTTGTTTTGTTTGAGCAAAAATAATGATGATTGGCATCTTCACAGTCTTGAGTATGATTCGTCGGGCCGTTTTGTCGGTGAATGGAGATTCACATGATTCTCACTATTCCAATGTTGCAATGTTCCAAAAGTCATGCCATCATTCCAAAGATGGACGTTTTTGCTGCCAAGTTCTTCACCTGAAGAGCCACACATTTGGATTGGTCCATAAAAAAGGAATCAACATAAAGTGTCTGCTCTTGGATCATAGAAGAAATCTGTTATCGAAAAGATATCACTTAATTATTAATAAATATTTGTCCATAAAAATTAATCAACATAAAGTGTCGGACCTACTCTCAAAAAGAAATTATTATATATTAATACTTGTCCACAGATAAATATTAAACATAAACCATCCGCTTTTAGGATTACAGTAGCAAAGATAAGTCATAAACTTACTTATTAATATATATTTAACCACAAAAAATAATCAACAAGAGTATCAGACGTGTTCTCAAAAACAATTAAAAAAAAAAAAATAATAATTATAAACAAATATTTGTCTACAGAAAAAATTTAAAGTTGTGGGATCATAGTAGAGATCTGCTCACAAAAATATTGAGGTGGCACGTGACAATTTGGGTCAAACCATTCCATCATGGGGGAGAATCTGGGTTTTTAAAATAATGAAAATGAATAACTGACTGAAAATAAAATTTCTTTTATGAACTTATATTTTCCTGAAACAATTCATTCATTCAATTATTATTTTTAAAAGATCTTTGCATGTTTTTTTTTTTTTTTTGTTTAAAATCTCTATTACCTCCTGGAGTCCCTTCAAGTACCCCCAGGGGTACCCCCTTTTCATAACCACTGATTTAATTTATCATTCCACAATTTTACATTCAGCCTCTTAGCTTTCACACACCGTTTTTTGAAAAATTGCCTTCACTTGTTAAAAAAAAACATGCTATTATAAAAGATTATAAAAAAGGCATGCATGAGAAAAATAAGTATCTCATTATCACACGTCAAAATGATCATAAAGTAAGAATATGTATTATGCATACTCGAGAGTAGTAGTGTTTTATGAACCTGATTGACACAAATCTACTAACGTATAGACTTTCATGCTTCCGATTTACTCACACCAATTAAAATGTGTCAAATTTGTGCTTCCAGCATGCAGCTTCTCGTTAGGCTCGCACAGTCGTGGAAAAACCCCGCTGCGTCCTTAAAACGTGTCATAATATATAACGATGATCTAGTTTGCTCATACACCAATTCTTCCAGATCTCTCGGAAAGTAAATCACACCTTATTCGCCGTTACATGCCGTCTTGTTTTGCTGCCCTTTCATCCTTGCATTTTTCTTGTTTCCCGCCTTCTGTCCTTGTCCTTTTGTCGTCGACTCAGCGCACACCAACTAGCCGCGCTTTAACCTTTGCCGATGTTCTCTCCGGTATACTTGAAAGGATTGTGAACGTGTCCCCTTTTTGACTGTGTTCTCTTGACGCTACTACGCCCCCGTGGATCTCTGGGACAATGCCCTCCACAAAGGCCCCGGGAACATCTTCCTCCCCCGCCATGAGAAGCCTCCGACTGTTGAAAGACAGCCATAGCAAATCCCATTCTCCTGCAAAGCGCGCACACAAATGTACGGATGTTTGTCTGGGCGCAGTTATCGTTTTGCGCACCCTATGCGGTAACCGTGCTTGTTGAGAGCGACTTGAATCACGTCGGCAAATCCACTTCCTCTCTTTTGGCGGCGGCGTGTTCTGGGAGAAAAAGACAAAAGGGGAGAGGAAAACACGCATGAATATTTATCCGGAGAAGAAGAAAAGGAGATCCCGTATGCCTTTGAATCGTCTACGAATTTAAATAAAAGTCGAGCCATTTATATCAGGATGGTGGCGTAATATTTGCTAATGCATTCCCTTAACTCTGTGTGAAACCTTCAGAGATGTCAAGCGGCGTTAAAGCGCCAAATGTCGTAACTGATTTTATTCGATTAAACGAATTGAGACCTTTACACAGCGGGTAATAAAACTCCTCGCAGGAGCCCACAGGTATTTCCACGCTACACCTGAGGGAGCCTTTTGGCTTGTAAATAAATCCCGTGCTTTCACTTACTTATTTCCTTGTGTTTTCTCGCAGCCGTGAGCGGGGCGGAGGACGTGGCGCTCTACGTGGGCATGGTGGCGGTGGCCCTGTGCCTGACCCTGCTTCTCATCGTGGTGGTCCTGGTGTACCGGCGCAAGAAGGCCGGCCTGGACGCCGACGTGGCCGACTCGTCCATTCTCACTACTGGCTTCCAGCCCATGGGCATCAAGCCCAGCAAGCCAGGTGTGTGGGCGCCGCGGCCACGCAGGCCCCTCACCCACAGCAGTAGGACACTATTCTTTGCTTTTCTCTCCTCTGTGCGTCCATCGCTCCGTCTGCCCGCTGTGACAGTGCCGCGTTCATCGATTGTGTATCGTCAAGCCACGTTTCCGACAAGGGATGCCGTTCGGTTCTCTGCCGCAGTGGTCGCCAACCTTTTTATCATGGGGGGCCGACATTCCTTCAAAATCATTTACAGATACAACACAAAACAAATAGTGGACCCCCGGGTTTCGGTGTCCCTAGCTTATGTTTGGAGTACCAAGTTTTTTCGCCCCCCCCCCGTGACGGCATTTTCCCCCGCTTTACGGCATCAACAAGTTAGAAAACTCAAACTTGGTGGTCAGGGTGCGTGCGAGTCACACCGAGCTCATACGTCACTACATGCATACGTCACTAAGATAGCGGTCTGCTATTGGTCGGCTTCACTAAGATTCTGGTCTGCTATTGATCGGCGTCACTAAGATGCTCGTCTGTTATTGGCTCTACGCCTGCCTCTTCCTTTTTGGATCTCAAATTTTGGCTCTCAAATGAGCGAAACGGAAAATCCGATCATATTCCAACTGAAACGATTTTCCAAATATTGAGACTCGGATAATACATAAATTGGAAATAATTGGTGATGTGGCCCATGGAGTCCCGTACCAGTTGATGCATGGACCAGTACTGGGGTTAGGCACCCCAGGTCTATAATTCTCAATTCAACGCTGTAGTGGGGAGGGATCATCTCTTCATCATTGGGGTAGTTTTTTTTTAATGGGTCCAGTAAAACCATTAGCCAGCGAGAGGAAAGCGGCCATCAAAATGCTCCTTTGGAGCTGCATGTTTTTGGCAATGCTAAGCTAACATCCACTCCCATAAGGTAACTGTTTTGTTTTTTTTTAAATGCATATTGTTTAGTGTCATCAATGATTTAACAATTTAATATTAGTGATGTGACCTTTGCGAGTAAAATGAGTCTTTTGAACGGCTCTTCACTTTGAACGTTGGGATCCAGGTCTTTATAAGGAGCCATTCAGACCCATCCCCCTTTCTCATCTCCGGAGAACAACGCCATATGCATTTGGGTGCCATCCCTGCCCGGTTATTTGCGTTTTCTTCATATAAAGTGTTAGCGCAAACCATCTTTCCTAAACTGAACATTTGTAGGGAGAAGTTTCTTCCTCCAACATGGCTGCCACATTTTAGCCTGCTCTAATCTAGCATACGTCTCTTGTAGGACTCTATTTATTTATAACGAGTAATGCAGCCAAGCCACTTTCAAACGGGTGTTATGTGTAAACTAGTCTAGAATTTAGGGTTTATTGGTTTCGAGTGTGTAAAATTGACATTCCATGTACATTTTAGCTTTAAAAAGTACCATAATAACTGTTAAAATGTTAACCTTTGGTACTTGTTTTTGATTCCCTGGTGTAAAAACCAATGAAGCAGAATATTGACACACTGTTCACTAGTTGACAGATAATTATTACTTGAAACACCAAAAACGGAAATAACACAAAACATGGCCTTTTAAAAAGGTCTACGGATAAAGACTTTGTCGCCTTCGTCGGAGTGAATTCATTCAGCGGTTACACTATGCATGTTTTCAGGCCTGCTCGCTCTTAGTTTTCCAAAGAAAGTCCAAGCAATTAGTCGTTGTTGTTTTTGTGAATGTTTGAGCACGCCAAAAGAATTGGGAGATTTGTCTGTTTGTGATTTAGTTCCTAAATACGGTACTGTATATCCAATACTACTGTGTTTGTATAGATAATATTCACATTACATCATTGAACCGTACCTATCAGAGGCTAACAAACATTTGTCGACTAGACCGAGTGGTAAAAACTTTTGAATTTGTGATTTCCCCAAATATTCTCCGAAAGGTCTCTAGTTTCCTTTAGCTCAAAAGTTGAAAGCACAGTCAGTCAAGTATGCAATGATGTGACCTTACAAGTTATAATAGCCCTTAGCGTAGCGTTAGCTGTCAGTGCTCAAGTTCTCCATATTGGCTGGCATGGTAGACATAAATGACTTCGCATGTTTCGATGCTGACGGTCTGACACTGTTGCCGTTCCCACTGATCACTTTTTAACACACCATTTTGAGTCATATATGTCGTTTCAGCCATCTAATACATCTCTTTGACTAAAATTATGAATTATGGAGAGGAATTTGTCAAAAATCTAATGTTTCTTGAGAGGAAAATAGTGTGCTGCTAAGATCGGTTTAACTGTGCAGTATTTTGATCATTTTTGAGTCATCTTCTTCCACAGTATTCTCACACTATTTTAGCCTAGGGATGGCACACTCTGGTAGTGTGATGACTAAGTGATCGTGCCATGTTGACCTTTGACATTTTGTCATCATCTGAGTGAAATTTCAACCCCTTCAACCCTGTCTTCTTTCAATCTTTCCCTTTGATGTGAAGTGCCTTTGATGTAAGGATCAAAGGTTTGGACAAAATACTCTACAAAGGTTAAAATTAAGTAAATGAAAAAAAATGTTGATCATCAAAGTTTATGGAGGTTGGTCATCCATTAAGTGGAAATGCGTGTGGTCTTTTGAGTTCATAATTGTTTTTCACACAACAAAATTTGATTTGATTTTCTGTAGGATATCCAAATCCAGAAAATACTCCCTACTGAACACCAAAACCAACCAGCATGCATGCACACCCAAAATGTAAGCAATGACACAATCAGCATAACATGGTTGTCCTTTGGCCATTATTTCCCTTTCATGGTTCAAAGAGAATTATTGTCACATGTATAGCACGAATATTACATTTGCAATAACGTGCTCAGAGTGCTCTTCCTATATGCGTTATGATCAAGGCCTGCTTTGAATCTGAGGATATCTGATGCCATGCAGTTATTTATTGATTACACCGCCATGACTTATTTATAAGATGGAAAAATGTAATGCTGTCATTTTGAACCATGTTAAGTGTAAATCCATCTTAAAAGGTGAAAAAAAACAGTTTGGCTATAGGCGACTCGTTTGTATGACACCCTTCTTTATGATGTCACTAACGCAGCTATCACTTTTGTGTACTGGCACCCTTGAGCTAGATTAGGGTTTATATTAGCAGCTGGTGGGGTGGCGAGCTGCACTCAACTGTGTTGCTTGTCGGAAACTTGGCTTTAGTATTGTGTGTCTTCTCCAGGTGGATGTGTTTCCAGTGGTTCACAGTTGAAGAAAAAAATGTGTGTGTGTGTGTGTGTGTGTGTCTGTGTGTGTTTATCAGATTGCATGACACTGCTGTGTTTTGCCATCGCCTCATTGTCAAGAATTGCATTTTTTTTCTACACTGCCTTTGCGTGCCCCTGTGAGTTTTATTCACAAGTAGTAGAAATACGACTGACTTGGATGGAGTGGGTCGCTGCATTTTGATTTATTGCACAATGTTCCTCGTTTATTTGGGGCATCATTTTACCCAAAATACACACAGTAACCGAAATCTGTGAAGGAGAAATTGAACGTGTTTATATATGTGATGCGCTCTTACAAAAATAGGATTATGTCGGGGAGATTAGTTTTGAGTTGTTTACAAAAATATGAGTTTTTGAGAGAGGTATTCATTTTTGGATTTCGACAAAAAAAATCTCCTTAAGGTCTGAACTTTCATTTCCCAGCAGCCGCAAGGTTTCAATTGTATTTAAAAATGTATATTTGGGATCTGTAGAGGTAAGAACCATTAAATGACGAATGTGCCAAAACTTGAAATGTGTTTTTACCAAAACTGCGGATTTGCCAACTATGATAACTTTGCTACCTCTTCGTATTATATGATTTTAAAAAGAATGAAGTGTAGATTTAGAATATATTTACATCGACTTATATAACATACATTTTGTAAAAAAGATATTGCTTTTTTGCTTTTATATTTTTTATGGATATTTTTATCTTTTATTTTATTTATTTGAGTGTGTTTCTTTTGTTAAAAACATAAATACATAAAATCTATTTTTTGGGGGGGTCTAGTCCAACTTAGACGGAAGAAACATGGGAAGAAAATAGTGAGGTAAACATGCAATAAACTTATTGCCATGAGTGAAAACAAAAATAAAATAAAAATGAAAAAAAAAAATATATATATAATTTAGCTGCTTAAGACAAATAGGGAGCGGAGGGGAGAGCCGTCAACTGTCTGGGGTGTTTGCGCATTGTCGAGAGCGCGTGAGCGTCTTTCTCAGCGCCATGTGTCTTTCCTGTTTTTCTGTCACTTTCCGTGGTGTTGTGACAGCATTGGCGTGTGTGAGGTCTGCCTGCGTGAGCTATCAACTCCCCTCTCGCCACTCATTGTTTTCTCCCTCCTCCTCTTTTATCATCCAAACAGAGAATTCGCATTTGCTTACCATCCAGCCCGATCTAACCACCACCACCACCAGTTACCAGGGCACCCTGCGTGCCCGACACGAAGCCACCGGCAAGTTTGCCATGACCAACGGGCCTCTGCTGGACCCGCTTCCCAAGGGTTCGCACACGCTTCACAACGGCAAGCTCAATTCGGACCCCGCCGACTTTGTGAGCAGGCTGTCCACGCAAAGCTATTTTAAAACGCTGTCTCGGGACGTTGCCAACACTTCCTACGGGACCTTCAATTTCTTGGGTGGCAGGCTGACCATTCCCAACACCGGTGAGTTTTATTTACTGCTAAATGCCCCTTGTTTAAAACCGTAATATTCATTTAAAATATTAATTTAGAACTCTAATTTGAAATAGTTGGATGGATCCACCTTGGAGGGGGCACCATGTAATGCAATGGGGATACTAACTTTGCTTTTTCCCTAAGTGTAATCTCACATCCATGTCACCAGGTGGTGCTGTGATGGTCTCAATGTCAAAGAGAACTTTTTTTTTCTTCCTGAAGCTGATTAGCACCATGTTTTATACCTTTTTCTTCAGGTTAAAATGTTTAAGCTATTAGGGCACCAGTCAATGTTCCAGATAAATTTACTTTTTTTTATTATTATTTATTTATTATTGTTATTTTTGTGAGCTTCTCAAATGGTGCAGTTGATCACAAATGTCTGTTGACATGTTCAGGCACTTTGAAGCACTTATCATTATTGCACCTTGTAGGATACAGCTTTGACATCCTCTTCATTGTCATCAGCATCTTTTTCTTGAGAAAGATGATGTGCGTAATGGGGAGTGAACACGAACCACTCCTTGAGTGTCATTGTGTCGTTTGTATAGCATTAAAATAACTTTTGAGCCTTGATTTGTCAGAACCTAGGGATGCCTCTCGTGCAAAAAAAATAAATAAATAAAAGCCCTACTGTGTTTAACGCATTATAAGAGGCACCGGATTTTAAGGCGCGCCTTTAATGAATGTCCTATTTTAAAACTGTTTCATATATAGAGCGCCCCACATCATAAGGCGCATAGAATAGAAGTTTATAGTATGTCAAATATGGTACTTTAAACTCCTTACTCTAATTTGAAACCCTCTCAGTAATGTACGTAAAACCTACTGTAGTTAGAGAGCTCACCTCTGCTCGTTACAAGCCTAGCATTTAAGCAGGCACTCTGAACATTTGATTAGCATTAGCCACCGCGTTACTATTCTTTTAAAACGATCATCATTTTCAATCGAGAAAATGTTGATAAATCTGAAAGATGCTGATGATAATCACAACTTGAAAAGTATGAAAGTGTACCCCAACTTAAAGCAACCATCAGGTGGTGCTTGTGCAAGATTGCAACACTTATGTGGTCTTTTGTCAAATCGCCACCTGGTTACTATGGTGACTTCAATGCACATTAGCGGATGACGTGTTGCCACAGCAACGCCTCTGTGTTATTACAGTCCTATTTCTTCTTGACTACCTGGGAAATTTCCTTCTCAACTCAGAGATATGCTTGTTAAAGGGTATATTGTTCTTTTTAGCATGTTTCCCTTTTAACAGGATTGTTTCCTTCACGCAACAATGGCTTAATCAAAATCAAATCAAAAAGATGGTTAATTTTGTCCAAAGGACTGATAACCAGTTCAAGGTGTACCTGGCGTCCTGCATTCAGTTTTTTTTCTGTTTTTTTAAGCCAAAACGCAAAGCAAAGTGAGATAATGTGAATGTCTATCAAGTAGTAAAGTTGAATTGCGGCAGGAACGCTGCACTCCCTTGTTTCTTTTTATATTCGGGCATTTCTTCATCAGCCCTAATTGCGAGACTTAAAGGCCGACATCCACTTTGCGCACCATGATGAGCCTGTTATCACAGCGCTCTTTGACAGTCCGATGAAGACGTACTAAATGAACGTACTCAGAGATTCCGAGAATACAACCGAGAACAAATTATTCCAATTATGCTTTTATCATGATGACGTCCGCTCAATCACTAGCTGATGTCCGCTAAAGATTTTTTAAAGCACAATTAGGTTATGTTAAAATAGCCGCAATACATAACCTACTTTTTAATGAAGACGTGAGTACAAATGGTTGTGCGGACAATTCGCCCTATTGTGTGAAACATTGCTGGTTGGTGAACTTTTTTTTTTTTTGTCAGCAATTCTAACTATTAGAATTTATTATTCATAAGTAAATGATCCGCAGGTTAGCATTTTTGTATTTGGCTAAGTATTCTTTCTCCTATGTACACGTTTGTTTATTTTCCATTCATGTTCAGCTTGCATTTGTTAATGTTTTAAATTGTTTTAGTTGAATTTAGTGAGCATGTGTTTTTAAGTGCTTTTGTTTTTTTATTTTGTTAACAAAACTATTTTACAAAACTATATTACAGTTGTTTATTATTCATATTTGAATGTTCTGTAGGTTAGCATATTTGTGTTTGGCAACTTTTTTTCTTGTAGGTTTTTTTTCCAATTATCATAGTTGTTTTTTGTTTTGTTTAAGGGTTTGCTTATTTTTCATTCTTTTGTTGATCAAGTTCGTTTGTATTTGTGTTTTTTTATGTTTTATTTTGAATTATAGCTGTATAAGTGCTCTTGTACTTTATTTTGTTAACAGAATGGTTTTGCATTTTAAATTAGCATCTTGTTCATTTCCATCAAGTCTGTCTGAACAGTTACGATCAGGGTCAATTTTAATTAGAATAGTAAACCCAACGCACTTTTATTTAAGAAGATTTAATTTATTCAACAAATGAGTTTTTGCTGAGTATTTGGCATCGACTTCAACCTGTTATTATTCCTTCCGAGAAGATTTCCGAGACTTCTGAGAAGACTTCCGTTTAGCTATTAGGATTGTAGATCTTGAGCAGGTTGACTCATTGGTTTTAGAGGTGCCAAATCCTGAAGCCTTTTGTGGTGGACTTGTTTCCGCTCAATGTTTTATGCATGGCTTAAGTTCCGCGACGGGCTATACAGCGCATCCTCTCCTTGGGACGCAGAAATACGATTTGCACTGGAAGCATAGCCGGATAATTCTTTAACCTGCTTTTGCCTGGAGCTCATTTAGCCAAGGCACATGGGAGATGGCGTTTATAGATCCTTCCGGTGGGGCTGAGAGCATTTCAAGCCGACTCACCTGATTCAACAGATAAGCCTTTTTGCAAGCCGCAAATTGTCACCGTTTTTGTGCGGCGCTTTAAATAGAATCCAAAGTGGGTAATTGTGGCTTCACAATGCCACAACACTCAAAACGACCTCACCGGCTCCTTCTTTCCCCTCCAAGGTGCATTTCCGCTCCCGTGGGGATGCGAGGTTTTTCCCGGAGTCTTCTGTTCTTTGGTCTCAATTATCTGCTTTGAGGCAGGCAGAACACATGAAAACTGCAATGCAGCCCCGGCTTTTGTCTCTACTAATTGTCAACCACATGAGACGCGCGTCACCTCGGCTGCCGGTGCGGAGATTTGCATCTACTCCACCGCAGGCTGCTTGTGACCTTCACAGTGGATTTGTTTTGTTGTTTGTGCAGCCGTACAGTTTTGTGGAGGCCCGCTCGTTTTTGTGCCGTGACAAAAGCGCTGAACAAATGAGCCCCCCCTCTTCTCACTGCCCCTCCCCTCTCTCTACCTTTTGTTATTTGCATTAGGAGTCAGTCTGCTGATTCCTCCTGAGGCCATCCCCAGAGGCAAGATCTATGAGATTTATCTCACCGTTCAGAAAAAGGAGGATTTAAGGTGGGTCTCCAAGCACAGCCTGTTTGTTTTGATGTCCTACTGTTCCATAAGGCAAGTCTTTCGAGTCTGTCCCGCTCTGTAGGGAGGATGCAAATAAATCGACTGAATGTTGAAGAACACCACTGCTAATGAAATATAAAGCTAGTAGGCCTCAGGTCTGTATTATCAAGACAACTATTGGAAACAAGAGTTCAAAGCAAACATGGCGAATCAACATTTGGCTGTTTTGCTGCGCGCAAATGGATGAAGCCAGCAGAAGTGAAGTCAGGACCAAGTGCAACTATGCTTTCATTTTCTATATAAAGGAAATACAGTTTGCTTCATGTTCCATTTAATTTGCTCCTCATCTGAAAAGAAAATGTAGCGGTTAATGCATTGCATTCAAAGCAATATCGCAATATAGTACAATGCAATTGTTAAAGGGTATAATTTGCAGATGAGAGGTCATTGGGTATGTTTACATGCTATTTATATATTTACAGTTTAGATAAGTATGTTATGATAGGCTGAATGATATAGTCACAGATATTTTTTTAATTGACTTACTGAATCATATTCACCCCATGCATTTCTAGCATTTTGTGAAGTTGCTAAATAGAAAAAAAAAACAGCCGGTCAAGGGGTTTAACAAGTTCATGATTTTAATTCAAGATAAACGTAATAAACTTGTATCCCTAAAATGTAAAACAAAACTGTCTATGCATAACAAACCTAGGGCTGCAGCTGATGATGACTAATAGATTAAATAGGTAAATGCAGCAAAACACACTTTTCCTCCGGCTGTCTGTAGCCTTAACAGAGATGGCAACCTTCGTAGGAGTGCCACTCCCCCATTTCATATAATTTATGATAACTAGACCTATGACTATGTTTAAAACATACTGTTGGTTGTTGGGAACACATTTATTTGCAAGTTTTTAAAATGTATATTAATGTATTCATTTTTAATGAAAAACGGTTTAAATCTTACATATGGTCACTTTAAGCAAGTATTTTTAATTATTTGCTGCTTTGGCCCATTTCCATTCAAGACACTGACATTCTGAGCTTCTGTACAATATTCGCTGTCTAAGCAATTCGTTGATTATCCAAATAATCCTCAATTAATTGAAGTAATCAGGTTGTTTACAAATTCTTTTTTTTTCCCCTTGTTTGTAGAAAAACACGGTAAGATGACCTTGCAAGAAAATCACATATAAAGCAAAGTATTGAGGGAGGTTGGGGGGGGTCGATGAGATTATTTTTTAAATCACTCAGCCCTAGGCACTAGCATGCTCGGAGTGTACGACATTGGTCTTCATCACAACCTTGTAATGCAGGCCTTCATTATGCAGCCAGCTAATTTGCAGAGGTGACAGTGTCACATGCTTCCTTAAAGACGCCACTATATTCACTCTAATAACTCCAGTAAAAGCTCTTCATTATGCTTCATGCCGCCCTCTCTCCCGACTGGCGTAGGTTACCCCTGGCCGGCTGCCAGACTTTGCTCAGCCCCGTGGTGAGCTGCGGGCCTCCGGGGGTGGTCCTGAGCCGACCCGTCATCCTAAGCATGGACCAGTGCTCCGACGCCTGCCTTGATAACTGGGCCGTCCGCCTCAAGAAGCAGACTTACGAGGGCGCTTGGGAGGTGAGATGGCACTTTAGCGCTAGCTGTTGAAGCTCCGTAGAAATACGCCTGAGAGGCTTTAATCCTAGCGGTGCCACCGGGGGTGGGCAGGGATGAGCGTGGCAACCCAATAGACTTGCTAGCCACCTCACTGGCTAGATCAGTGGTTCTCAAATGGCACCCCCCAGTATCCCTGGGTGTACTTGAAGGAACTTCTTGGGGTACTAGGGTGCGCATCAGATCACTAGTGACATTAAATATATCAAAATAAACCCAAGAATATCAGTAGGCATTTGCTTAAGTCTTTCTACTTTCTACAATATCCTAAAATGATGGCTTTTAGTTTTGTTGTGCCACCCCAAGATTTGAAGTGGCGCCCTTCTGGGCACCCCCATGAACATTTTCTGGAGGCGCCACTGCTTTAATTTCCTTTCTTGACCACAAGAAAGTTTTTTTTTCTTGTTGCATCGGAACAAAAGCCTGTAAAGCACCACTTTTTTCAGCGCAGTAGTTGCCAAGCAACGCGAGTCTCAGAAATTACTTACTTCAAAGTACTCCTAGTGTGTCTTGGCTATTTCTTCTGGTAATTACTGTTGGAACTGGTTGGAGCCTCCTCCCCATGTCTCTGGCTATGAAATTAGAAATTAGAGGATGAAGTTGGAGAGATGTTTTGAGCATCTACAAACATGGTTTGGGGCAGCAATTGCAGAGACTGCTGGTGGGCTTTGGGATATTAGTCCGTTTCTCATGTTCAATACTGTGCATAAATAATTCACCCTCGCCGCGTGTGGCGGCATTGGAATGGATTGCTCTGTTCGAAGCAGGAGTTTGACCTGCACTTTTAATCATTTATCTGACCAAATTAAGCCCGCCCGCATTGACCACCATTGGCGGAAAACGGACCGAGGAAGGAGAAAGTAGCGTCAGCGTTTCGAAGAAGAGCTGGAGGAAATGAATCCAGGAGCAAACGGAAACAAAATGAATTGCTCCTGGAGCGAGCGCTCAGTGGCGTAATTGAGCCGTCGCACACCTCCAGGAAATATTAAGATGATGAAATGAGTGAAGCCCTGTTGTGGTTGCATAGCAAATGAATTATGTCAATACTAATTCCATTGATGGAAATGGCGGGCGGGCCCATAAATCGGCCCGTTTGGCAGCCGTAATGCTCGCCTCAGCCTGATGTGGCCAATGGGAAGAGACAGTCAACTGGCATGATGGACTTTCCAAAGAAAACATTGTCACCTCGAGTCCAATTTGTCCCCATCAAATTAGCATAGAGAGGAGTGTTGCCGTGTCAAACTAGTCCTGAGCTCTGGTAGTTTTTGTTTTTTTTTAAGTCTCCCATCATTATTACTGGAGATGATGTTTGTGGCAGAGCTACTGCTTTGACTTTTTCAAATCTGCCCACGTTCTCTTTGGAAAATAAGTGGCAGGTAATTCTTGTACAGCTGCCGCAGCTACCGCAGCACTGCTATGTTGGACATGAAATTGAAAAGTTGTTTTTATCTCACTTTAAACACTAAACTGGGAAGAGGCCCAAAATTGTCAAGTGATCCAATTCTTACTAGGAATCCCTACATACACAATACAATTATGTGTTGTTTTGCTGTGGATTTTAAGCATGTTGGGTTAGTTTTACCTGGGTAAATACATTGGGTTATTTATTTGGACCTAGCAGATTGGCTAAGTGGATTTGGAGCAACGTGCAATTTGAAGCAACGTTTGTAACAACTTTCTGCTAGCTCATGAGGTAAAACTGCTGACTTTGAACTCAGGTATCATGGTTCAGTTCATGTCAGGGTGGACAACTATCAATGGAAAGTGATTGCGTTGTCTTCTACATCTTCTTCTTCACACACACTGCATACATCTTCAAGGTCCGTGAAGGAAACAGTGGCGCAAACATGGTTTGAGGCCCCTTTTTTTAAACCTAGCTTTGAACTTACAAGATTTGACTTACAAGATTTGGTCAACTTTCCCATCCCAGCCCCTAAAAGACTTTAAGCTCAGATCTATTTACAAACTCAATAAAAAAATGCCCTGAACAAAACTTTGGGTATTTATTCGAAATGGCTCACTTTTGTAATCCTACAGGACGTCCTGCTGATGGGTGAGGAGCTGGCGTCGGATCCTTATTATTGCCAGCTGGAGGCAGAGACCTGCCAGCTGTTTTCCGAGCAGCTGGGCACCTTCGCCTTGGTGGGAGAGTCTCTGCATATGGGTGCGGCCAAGCGTTTGAGACTGGTACTCTTCTCCGACGCTTACTGCTCCACTCTGGAGTACAACATCAGGGTCTACTGTATGGACGACACGCAGGACGTCTTTAAGGTACGTGGCCATGTCACTTTTTTAAACTAAAAATAAAAAAAAGGTTCTGGAAATAGCTGATCTTCGTTGTTTTTTTTTTTCAATCCCATTCTATAAAGTGATGGCATTGCTTCTACAGTAGTTTCAAACTGTCATGGTTGTAAAGAATTTCTGCAAGTATCAGCAAAGTTTGCATTTTCATTTTCAAATTAAAAGCAAATTATTTGGAGCATGAGACAACTTAGTGCTAAATTGTGTTATGGTGACTGTGCAAAATATTGTAGGCCCTTCTGCTCATATACTTATGTCATTAGTGACATAGTTTTCCTGCAGACGGCCCAGAAATTAAACAGATTGCTACAGATATTTATAAAGTTTCTGAAATCAGACATGGATGCCACAGATCTCTGTTTTTAGTTTTTTTGGTTTCTTTGTTTTTGTTTTTTGTTTTCCCAATGCAAAAGTGCTTTGTGCTTGTTAGGGGGGTACTTGGCTGAAAAACAATATTTTACACGGGTATTAAATCATTTAAAAAAAAAAAGAGAACCATCAGGCTAGACCACACCACTTCTTTTGTTTTTGTAAATTTTGGACCTAATGTACTGTAAAGTATTTGGGCAGAAAGTGGGCTACACCCTGAACTGGTTGCTAGCCAATGACAGGGCACACATAGACTAATAACCATTCTCACTCACAATCACACCTAAGAGCAATTTTGAGTGTCTTGCATGTTTTGGGGAATGTGGTAGGAAACCGGAGTACCCAGAGAAAACCCACGAGGGCATGGGGTGAACATGCAAACTCCACACAGCAAAGTTAGACATGGGCTCGAACCCACAACTTCAGAACTGTACGGCAGGCATGCTAACCAGTCTTCCATCGTTGCTTTGCTGTAAATTTTATGATTAAAATAATTTGACGAAATCTACAGAGCAATACTGTCACCTGGTGGTGTTTTATGGGTACTGCTTAAATCATGGCGTCGCGTAAAATCTCATTTTGAGCTTTACTGTTCTTTCATCAATTTGCAGTGTGTTATACACGCAACATTGTAGTAGTAATTTTTTACAGCTCAAATCATTTTGCAGGCGTGCCAAATGTTGCAGCCAGTCTGTGAATACGTAAGAAAAAGAACAAATCACTCATGCAAGAAAATCAATGGAAATTGTTGCCGCGCTTATTATCGGAACCGGATTGCGTTTTAGCTCGTGGCATACAGAGAATCATAAACAATTGCCCATCGGGATCCGTTGCGTTGGTCTGTGCAGTTGTAGTTCCGATCGCATTGTCTTTTAGCTTCCTTGAACCGAATGCGTTAGACATAGCCAGAGGGAATGCAAGGACATGATTAAACAATGCGGAGTTGGCGGTGTGTGAGTTGTGGACGTGAAACAATGCACAAGTCCTGCTTAATAACAGTATCCACTCATCTCTGGTGTGTTTTTTTTTTTTTTTTTTTGCTGCTCAGCTGCTGCAGGCCATGGCGTTTTCTACCGCTAAATTCCCCCTCTCTTTCCTGCCCTCCGCGTGGACGCGGTATAATCAAGTGCTAATGCCTTCCTCCCTCCCCCAGGGGCTGCCTCTGAGTAGTCGCTTAAGATTTCATTTGCATGCTTAATTAGTAAATTAAAAGGAGAGCCTGTCCCAGTCTTCTCCCAGCGAAGCCCAGCGCTCGCTCGCCGGCCCACTCCTCTTCATCTGACACCACCCACAGTCACAAGTACCATTTCCCACTCAAGTCCACTTGTGCTGGCTGTAATGGCCGACCCCATTGTCCACATGACAGCCACCGGTAAAATCTATGGGCAGCGGTGGGGCATAAACAAGAGGGAGGAGGTGTGGGCCCCTTATGATTTTTTTTTTTTAATTCAATACTACTGAGGTAAAAGTTGAGTTGACTTAGAAGTTTACTTCAATATAAATGAGCGGCAATAGAAAATGGATGGAAAATTTTCTCATAGGAATTATGAAAAGGGATACTCAATTCAACTTTGCAGAATGTTCAAAATTGTGCTTATAATGAATTCAATAACTTGTTTTTTCATGTGCACTTAATACACCTTCTTAATGTAACATGAATAAATAAAAAAAACAGATGAGGTGTAATTGGCCATTACAGTATTTTCTAGACAATAAGCCGCACTGCCTTATAAAACGCATAGAATAGAAGCTACAGTTGTGACTGGGCTTGCATTGTGCATCCACTAGATGGTGTTGTGCTAAAGGGAATTTCAACAAAGCAATCAGATGTCAGTCAAACTTTCAATCAGAAATGAAGAATAAGGGTGATTTAATATAATTGAATTGAATATAATTGATTCAATTTCAACTTTTTTAATATTCAAAATTGGAGCATATGTGGCATATCAAAATTTCAAACGGTTTTATAAAAATTTTAATCGTAGAAAAATCATTCATATTTTAAATGCACTGGTAAAAAATGAAGAATTTACATGGCAATTAAGTTTTTTTTTTTCACCCCCCCTGTCTTGAATATTATCAACCTGTCACTCTCCTCTGGCATTGTACCTGAAGCTTTTAAGACGGCCGTCATTCAACCATTACTTAAGAAACCACACCTAGATCCTGAAGATCTCGCTAACTATAGGCCAGTGTCACACCTTCCGTTTATCGCCAAAATTCTTGAGAAAGTTGTAACACAACAGCTTAGTGATTTTATGATAGACAACAATAGATTTGAACTCCTTCAGTCAGGTTTTAGGGCCAACCACTCAACTGAGACAGCCCTAGTAAAAGTGACGAATGATCTTCTCTTAGCCTCGGATTCCAACATCTCATCAATATTATTACTGCTTGATCTTAGTGCCGCATTTGACACTATTGATCATCATATTCTTATAGAACGTCTTAGATCATGTGTTGGTATCTCGGGATCAGCACTTTCTTGGTTCAGATCTTACATCCTGGGAAGGACGCATAGTGTCTCTTATGGCGACGCAATCTCTGAGTCTTTCTCCGTCTCATGTGGTGTCCCGCAGGGGTCAGTACTTGGCCCCTTACTGTTCAACATCTACATGATTCCTCTCGGCGATATTATACGTAAACATGCTATTAGTTTTCATTGCTATGCTGATGATACCCAACTCTATATGCCCTTAGAAATAACGGATCCGTGCAAGTGCAGTAAACTGGAGGCTTGCCTCGCCGAGATTAAACAATGGATGTCTTCCAATTTTCTGCTTCTCAACCCTAATAAAACTGAGATGTTATTTATTGGCCCTGCTCATCATCAGCACCTGCTTAAGAATACCACGCTGAACCTAGAAAACTGTATTATTTCCCAAAGTAGTTCTGCAAAAAATCTCGGCGTGATATTTGACTCAACTCTCTCCTTTCGAACACATATTAATAACATGACAAGAACGGCGTTTTTTCACCTCCGCAATATAGCTAAAATTTGCCCTATTCTTTCTCTTAGCGATGCAGAAACATTAATTCATGCATTTGTTACGTCGCGCCTAGACTATTGCAACATTTTGTTTTCTGGCCTTCCCATGTCTCACATTAAAAGCCTGCAGTGTGTACAGAATGCAGCGGCGAGACTATTGACAAGGACGAGAAAGTTTGATCATATTACTCCGATTCTAGCTGACCTGCATTGGCTTCCAATACACGTGAGATGTGATTTTAAGGTGTTGTTAATTACTTATAAAATTTTACACGGTTTAGCTCCTTCCTATCTCGTCGACTTAGTATCACCTTATGTTCCGTCCCGACAACTTCGATCACAAAATGCCGGTTTGCTATCGACCCCACGGGCTAAAAAGAAGTCTGCGGGATCAAGGGCATTTTCCATTCGCGCGCCAGTACTATGGAATGCCCTACCTATGGAAGTTCGCGCAGCCACCTCGGTAGAAATCTTTAAATCCCGACTAAAAACACATCTATACTCAAAAGCATTTAGTTAAATTAGCCTGTCTGCAGCCTTCTTCTTTTTTCCTGCCCCCCTCTTCCGGCCGGGAGAGGGGGCTAGCTAGATGGTGAGGGTTGACTTGACCGCCTCCATTGGGTCCTGCGCTGGTCGACCATCACGGGTTAGGAGTCTAGCCGTCTGCGGTCCACCTGGCTGGAATGCGGGATGGTTCCTGCCCAATGGCTTTGCCTGCTGTCAAGACATCACTGCACTATATAGCACAATATGTTTTCTGTAATTTATATTGTTTCTGTGTTCGGTACATGCAGCATCCACTTCAACCTGTGGGCCTGGAAGGGGGCTCCTCCCACCTGTGGTCCCTTCTGGAGGTTTCTGATTTTCCCCAAATTGGGGTTTTTGAGTTTTTCCTTCCCCTTCTGGGAGCTTTGACAGGGGATGCTGTTGTGCACCTTACATTGAAAAGATGTCTCTGTATGACCTCTTTTCATTCTGTGAAGCCCTTTGAGACTTCGGTGATTTAGGGCTATATAAATAAAATTTGATTGATTGATTGATTGAAAAAACTTGTAAGCTTTTAACTTATAATACTTTTAAAATGTATAAGCAGTATAAGGCACACTGGATTATTAGGCGCACTGTCAGCTTTTGAGAAAATTCAAGGTTTTTAGGTGTGCCTCATAGTGCGGAAAATATGGTACGGGGAACTAATATACAAAAAAGTTATTTTTAAAGTTCAAAAAGTTAACTAAAACATTAATAAGTGACATATTTACGTGTTTTGACGAAACAGGCATATGTCGGGAAATAAGTTGTCCGACACTTTTTTTTCTCAGATTGTCAATTTTTTGAGCTACACAAAAACAACCTTGTTAAGGTCTCAACGAGAAATGGGATGATATCAGATTCTGACTGTATGATACCCTCGATGATATTATGATATTTAAAATACTTAATTTTAAAGTTCAAAATTTAAAATAAAACTAAAAGGTTTTGCAAAATATAATTGAACAAAAAGATACTAATAACTGTTTTAATAACTGTTTGATAATACAGAAAAGTGTATTTAATATGAAGCAATGTTTCTATATTTTCAAAACAATATTTAAAATGACACACGTCATGTCGTTTTCAGTCAACAGCCCAGCCCAGAGAGTATTGTTGAATTATTCTTGAAATGTGGTCTGATGAGACCATATTTCCATATGTCAACCTCAGGCTATACAAATTGTGACATTTCCAAACATAGTTTGATGATTGTCGCTCCTTTTCCCATGATAAATTCATCCAAATCACTTGAACGTTTGTGAACGCGGCTACAAACTGTTTGCTGACATTTTCGAAAGTATTTTCCATGCTTTGCTAGTTTCCTAGGCGCGGCGCAACATGAAATATTGAAGGTCACGGACATCCAATATGTGTTTTTGTACGGTAGTCAAAAGTGAATGGATTGTTATCGCGCTCTGTTTTTGTTTAGGACTTCACAACTTTTTGGGGCGTGCGGGTTTTGCAAAGTTGTGTGTCGCCGATGCTGGCCCTCACAGAGGTTGTTTTGACTTTGCATGCTATCAAAGCAAGCGGTAATGATAAGCTTCTTGTTGCATATTCAGCTCGGCGCTCCGTTCGCCCGCAGTCTGACTGTTAAGTTGACCTTCCGTGGCCCGTGTGGGAAAATTGCTTCTGCGCGGAAACTTTTGCCATCTTTTTTTGTCTCTCCGTCTGCGGCTCGCCGGGAAAAGGACATGGGAGCTTGTTGACTCGAGCACTTGCGCCGCCGTACTCGGCGGCTCCCCCGACGCCTTTGAGTGCATTAGCTCGCCGTCTCGCACACAACCTGGCCCTGTGGTAAGCCGCAGCATCTCCAGGGTTCTGTACTTTTTAGTGAGTGATTTAGAATCTGGCCCACACTGTTTGGTAATCTCGACTTCACGCCGCTTTTGATGCTATTATGGCGGGAGCAGTTCATTTAGCAAGTACATTAACCGCTTTGAGTGGAGATTAAACTTCCCCGGAGAGTTCAGCCTAATCACTAATCACTGTCTTTAAAATGCGCCATTTATGATTCCGCTGCCATGGCTGCCGTTAATTGTTGCGCGTATCGGCGCTAGCCGAGCAGGGGGTTCGGCGTGAGCGGAGGGCGGCTGTTGTGGCGACGGAGATTTAGCCAGAGTAAAATTGCAGCATTTGCCGTCTGCGCACCTTGTTTTCCAGACGAGGAGCCAACTTGGTAGTCGTTAAACAGCACGTACTTGTGAAGGCAATTGAAAAACATAAAAAAGAGATGCGCCGCAAATCATGCGGGCTATTCTGTGACACGAAGAGCAATAGAATGAAAAGAGATGCTAGCGTAATTGGCTGTTCCATCAACACGTTGGGGACGGGACGAGGTTTTGTACGACGAGATCTCACCAGATTAGAACGCCATAACATTTGTTGTTTATGACGTGCACTGCATGACAGTAAACCGCCGCCAAACACGGCGAGAACTTCAAGATAAACCTTATCATACCAAACAATATAACGACACTAACGCCTTACTATGCTTTTATTTTGTAGTTGTTCCCAGAAGAGTGTCGCCAAAGTGATTAACTGAACTCACAGACTGCTTGCTGCTTGCTCAAGGGGTCGCGAGTCAACACAATGTTGCTCTGAAAACATCTATCGCTAATTCAGGGTACTAAAAATCAAGCGTTATCGGAAAGGGAAACCTCTAGAAGGCCGGTATATTTAGCATGTTCACTCATCTTTCAAGGCCAACAGAATATTGTGTGCTATGGCTATGTAAATATGGGTGCTGCCATACGAAAGATTCATTTTCATTCCTTACTTAAAATTGCATGTAGATAATATCTTTGTTTTAGCTTTGGAAACACTGCCATCCAATGGTCACATATATCACTACAGTGCTCAATTGGCTTATATTAGCTAAGCATTAGTCAAGGGTGTCAGCTACCCTCCATAAAAAATTGTATTTGATGAGAATTGTATTATATATTATTGTTATTACTGTATTAAAAGATGAGAATTCTCATTCATGGCACTGGCAATGAATTTTCAAAAATGAGCTGCTATCTAGCAGCGCTTGAGTTCCCCGGAGATCAGTCGGATTACTTTTCAGAGGCACTTTAATTGACGCAAAATACTGGTTTTGACAGCCTGACAGTTTCCGTTTGCACTGATCACTTTTGAACAAACAGGGCTGTGGTCATCGCTTCATTTCATTTACCTTTATCTCTTTCGAATTCTCTAAACCCACAGTTTATATTTATGTAAAATAAACAAATATTGATTGTCAAAAAAATATAAAACAAACAGTTATATATAATTAAGTGTAAATATGTTATTTGGTCATCTGTGTTAATTTTGTATTGCATTGCTCTGTAGGAGCAATACAATCAGTAGCTGATTACTTTCAAATGACCTGTGCGGCGTTAAGAAAAGCATGGTAATAAAAAAGAAATGGTTCATTTGCATTAAGTTTTATTGAACAGAATATTACAAATTTTGCAAAAATCTCATCTCGTTCTCGTGGACTGACTCTTGCGAGACACCTGGCGTCGTGGAATTTGTGTCTCTTCCCATCCCTGCCATCCTTACATGCATACCTGTACGTGAAGGCTCGCTGCACCATGCGATCTTTTATCTCCCAATTACAGCAGATTAGAAGCAATGTTATTGTCTTTGATCCTAAGTGCGCCGGGGCTCCGGGGAAGCGGTGACATTTCCGACGTATGTTAGCAAGGCTCTGCCGAGACCAATTACGTTCATATTGAATGCGCGTCCTGCTTTTGATGGGCCCGGCCAAGGCTGGCACCACAGCAGAGGAGGCGTGAGTGGCGTTTGGGCCCCGCCTGCCCTCGCCGCGCACTCGGCCGATCCCTCGCACGCCCTGTGGGAGAGCATCACTGATGTCGAGCCATCCCACCACTCGTTGAACACCCGCCGTGCACCTCCTACCCGCGTAATACAGAGAGATCTCCAACTAGCTTCTAATTAAACCGCCACCTGTTTTTTTTTTCATATTTAGCTCTGATATTTGCAGCTTGACAGCTATTGTTGTGAAGGCAGCAATACGTATAAATAATTTACCTAACTAAATGACAAGTTAACGATGTTTTTTTTTTTTGGTCTACTCGTATCGGGGCCAAGTAAAATGGGGACCATCCAGCAGGTGGCGCTTTGTCATTAGTACTGAAATTGAATATGATGTACTTGAACCACTACAGTACTGTAATTTGATAAAGATTTTGTCACCATCATTTTTGAACCCAATCAATGTCACTGACAACTATAGACGTCACAAATCAATTTTAATTGGACATTTATGTGATTAAAAATATCAATTTTAGATGAGATGGCAGTGAGTGAGTAAAGTAGCAAGGAGCCCTAAGGGTAATATTTGCAAAAACCTTGCATAATCAGCTGGTTTTGTTGCCTATGTACAGAAGAAGTTGGAGAAACATAAAAATGATTTAAATCTCAAATACACTTTGCTCGTATTCCCTGTATGTTCACTTTAAACGATAGTTAAGGTTTATATTCTTCAATATGCAGCGTACTGCTGTCTAAGTAGATCTTAAAACGCACACACTCACTTTGAGCTTCATAAACATTATTCATACTTAATATTTACCTACTTATGGAAGTGCAAGCTGTCAGTATACCGACGTGTTAGCACTTTTGACAAGCAAACCCGTTGGAACACACTTACATGTTCAAACAAATTCACCGATACGTTTGTTGCTTTAATCTACTTCCAAATATGTGCGAACGAAGTCGGCTGGATGCTGAAAGCTCCATAAAACTATATGTTGCTAGCATTGAGGGGAAAAAATACTTTTTGTTTTTAGCATTTAGCTTACAAGTACATTCAAACATGCTTTCAAATATGTTTGAACGTGCTCGCAAATGCATTTGGAGATATTTACTTACTGGGTGGCTCAGTGGCGCAATGAATAGCACGATCACCTCACAGTTAAAGGGACCTGAGTTCAAATCCACCTGGCCTTTCTGTGTGGAGTTTGCATGTTCTCCCCAAGCCCGCGTGGGTTCTCTCCGGGCACTCCGGCTGGTGTATTGGACATACTAAGTTGTCCTTGGGTGTGTGATTGGTTGTTCATCTCTGTGTGCCCTGCAATTGGCTGGAAACCAGTTTGGGGCGTCCCCCGCCTACTTGCCCAAAGTCTGCTGGGATAGGCACTAGCAAGCCGACCACGCTTGTCAATATAATCAGTTATTGAAAATGGATGGATGGATATTTACTCGTAGATGATTTGGATGGATGAAAATTGCCCTCTAATGATAAACCTTCAGTACTTTCAAAGTTCAAAGTTTGATTATCTTTTTTTAAATCATAATCCAATAGGAACTGATAAGTTTAATGAATACACCCTAGCAAACTTCTCATATTTCACCGATAAATAAAGTGTTTTTACGAGCTACATTTGATTGTGTTCTCTGATATTTGCGGGAACTCTCCCGTATTAGCACCCAGAATTTACACTTTAATCAATTTTCATGTAATGAGTTTAATGCGCTCGGCTTATTGTCTCATTGTCTTTAGCTCGTTAAAATGTACGCTCCGTCGTGTAATGGCTGCTGAACAGATGTCCTCAACTGGTACACACTTTGACCCCTTGCAATGATTTTGCATTCGGCAATAATTTACTCGCTAGTTTGAGCATTAATAAGTGACTTTTTTTTTTCTTCTCAAATGTGACAGCTGTATTTTTTCCAGATCTCGTCAAGCTATTGTCAAGAAGTTAAAATAAGAGCAGCTGAGATATTGTTTTCCCGTAATCTTTTAGTGCTCTCGCATGCTGCGATTCATCAAGCCCAACGCGCGACTCGTTGCGAGCGGAACATTTATAAGCAAGCAGACAAGTCCCTTGTATTTGCAGTTATTAGTCAGACTTTGACTGCGGCGTGCTCGGCCACTGCGGCTCAGACTGATGAGAGGAAAAGCCTGTCGTATCCCGCTGACAAGCACGCTGATTTATGGAGCCCACGTTGTCAGAGTTTTCTCCAGCTACAAATACATTTGCTATGAAAACTATGAAAACGGATCACCGGCAGGACTCGCTGAGAAGGGAGGGGCCGGGATTTCAAGTTGAAAGCTTGACTGTTTGTCCCGCTGTCTCTGATGTGTAAGTTTGACTAAACTAACTGATCAAACGCTGCTTCTAATCCGTCTGAGTTTGTTAGGTTAATCACTTTATTACACGCAACAATATATAGACAACATTTAAAAGAGCTTGCTCTGAGGGGAGAGCAATATTTTAATCCCGGGCTTTTTTTTTTTTTTTTTTTATATATGGCTTTGATTTGTTTAGAGCGGGCCTTTCTGCGTTTGCTGCAGCCGCTAACCTCTTTCTGTCAGCAGCAGCCTGAAGAGATTAGCTGTATGAGTGTCTCTTGTTCCCCGATGAAGGCAGGCCCAAGTCCATCTCCGTCCCGGCTCCGGTCCGAGCCAAGAGGATGAGGGGGAGGCTGAGCGTCGGCGGGGGGGTGGGGGTGAAGTCATAGAAAACTGCGGCCGTGATTGCAGTAATCCCGTTATCGCTCCTACTAAAGCCGGCCACTCCAGTGACCCGGAGACACAAATGTTAAGCCGCCTGTGTCTCTCTTCTCTTTTCACTCCATCTCCCTTCCTTAGCCAACCTCATTGAATGTCAGGGGGTGGTCTCGCCTCTGTCGGATTCTCGGATTCGTAGTCCTCGCACACGCCCCGCGGTTGCTATCTCCGATTCCGTCAGAACAAAAGGAGCGCATCTCCTGCACCGGATGAACTTGCCGGCCATCTCATGCATTTTAATGTTGCCGCACTTTGACGGGGTCAGGGGGACTCGACTGAACCCGCCTGTCTTCACCCTAAAAAGTGATATGTTAAAAAAAAAAAATACACAAGAATGCCTTCACAGCACCAAGTAAATACTGGAAATAACCTGTTGCTAAAGCAAATATTCCTATAACACTAGAAAAACAGTTGCAGAATCAATCAATGACAGCTTGTCCTCCAGTGTCTTTTCTTCGGTGTCCGCTGTTTTGTCCATTTTGTCGCGGCAAGACAGCAAAGTGAATTGCATCCCACCCCAACATCATTGGAAAGGCTAGGATTCCCTCTACCTAGCACACTAAAACTTTACAATGTTGGCCCGATGAGTCAAAAAAGTTATAGACCGAAAACCAATGTCCACTTCAGTGGACGCAAATGAATAGACTGGCTCTCAGGAGGATGTATGTTATCAATTTCATTTAATACAGTAAAAAAATTGTATGATTGGCTTTATTTTAACGTTTCATCATTTGAGACACAGGAATTGAATTTGTGTCCACTGTCGTGTCCATTTTGTCTCAGGAAGACAGCAAAGTGGATTGCATCCCACCCAAACACATGAGACATCACTGGAAAGGCCAGGATTCCCTCTATACACTTAGTAGGGTTCTCCCAAAGAGTCATAAAAGATATAGACCGAAAACCAATGTCCACTACAGTGGACACAAATGATTGGCTCTCAGGAGGATGTATGTTATCAATCAATTCCATTTACTGCAGCGAAAACTGGTATAATTGGCTTGATTGTAACGTTACATCCTCCTGCGACACAACCTTTTTATTTGTGTCCACTGTTGAGTCCATTTTGTCTCAGCAAGACAGCAAAGTGGATTGCATCTCATCCAAAAGCATGAGACATGACTGGAAAGGCCAGAATGACCTCTACCAAGCACACTCATAAGGTAGCGCCAATGAATCAACAGAAATAGCTCAAAAACCAATGTCCTCTCCAGTGGACACAAATAAATAGGCTGAGTCTCAGGAGGTATAAATTATGTTTTCAAATTCCACACTAGTCAATTGGTGAGCACATCCTGCTCATTTCTGCCTTGATATTTAGTTTTTCTCCCATTTTTAAAAAAACAAGTTTGAATGAATATTCATCTTCAGGTGAGCTGCGGTTGTCTTTTTTTGAAGAGTGTGGGTAAATTTACCAACGTTATGATTCGTTTGGCCCGATCGCCAATATAAATTTGTTGAAAACACCGCCATTCTAGTCATCTATTTTCAGGGCGCGATGGTCATCAACTACAAACTGTTTGTATCTGCCTTTGTGATTAATGCATGATTTGATGAACTAATTAAAAAGCGTGCATTGTTTTCCCCCCCTGTAGAATGAGCTAATAATCCGGTCAAATTTCGCTTCTCATTTATTAGCTCTCTCGCGCTGCCATTTGTTAACAGGATAATGGGGCGTAAAGAGGGCCATTATTCTCTCGGTCCAGAGCATATGCCGGATCTGCGCTCTACATACAAGCCCAGCAGGGTTGTTTTAAACCAAGGACGCGGTCACATGTGTAAAGGGCTGCCTTGCCCTTCAGTAAAATCACGTGTCGGGGGGGCTTGTTTGATGCTAATCTCGCTGCATCGGCCGCGCGCACACAGATAGACAGGTGAGTTAGTATGCATCCTGTTAGCAAGATTTTGATAACGCCGACATTGGCATTCCATGTACTGCGGTCTTGCTAACAGGCCTATAGATCGGCGCTTCTCAAATGGGGGTACTTGAAGGAACTTCAAAGGGTACGCCAGATTTTAAATTAAAGAAACAAACATGTAAAAATGCTTAATTAATTCATTGTTTCAGGTTCCTAAAACATTTTTTATTTTCAGTGGGTTATTCAATTTCATTATTGTAAAATAGATTCTAGATTCTCCCTCGCGTTAGAACGGTTCAAGCCAAGTTGTTACGTGTCATCTCTCGTTACCTGTCAAGTTAATGATTTATTTTTGTGAACATATCTCTACTATGATGGCAAAAGTTTAATATTTTTCTGTGGACAAATATTTATTTATAATTATTTCCTTTTGAGAACAGGTCTGACACTTCACGTTGAATATTTTTTGGCAGGGGAAATATTTATGAATAATTAAATTAATGGTTTATTTTTGTGAACACATCTCTACTATGATCGCAAAAGTTCAATATTTATCTGTGGACAAATATTTATTTATAATTATTTCTTTTTTAGAACAGGTCTGACACTTTATGTTGACTATTGGATATTTACTAATAATTAAATTAATGATTTATTTTTGTGCAATTCTGTAACACCAAAACAGGACGCTTTGTGTTTAATATTTTTTTCTGTGGACAAATCTTTTTTTAGAATGTATTAATTTATTTACACTGTATGTTGATTATTTTTTGTGAAAAAACATCTATTTATAATTTTTTGGGGGGGGTCTTACACTTTATATTGGTATTTTTTTGTGGAAAAAAATTTATTAATGATGAAGTTATTTCTTTTTGATCCCAGATTTCTTCTGTGATCCAAAAGAGGACACTTTAGGTTGATTATTTTTTGTGGACGAATACAAATGAAGTTTGAAAGTGTCTAAAGTTTAATAAATCAGACACTGACGGCATGTTTTAAGTCTTTTTTTTCCTAACCCCAAAATGTTTTGCACTGGTTAAGAGGTACTCGGCTGCAAAGATATTTCACAGGGGGTACGTCACTGAAAAAAGGTCGAGAACCACTGCTATACATCTCCCACTATAGATCGGGGGCCCGATCAAAGTCCGCCAGGCGTGATTTGAAAAGCTAATTCCACTCGACAAATAATCGTGCTTAACAAGTGCGTTGAATAGACTTGTCTTGAAGTCTCATAATGTGCCTTTTGTCAGCGAAAGACCAGTAATAGCATAGGGCTTTTCATTCGAAGGAGGACACGCCGCACCCCCTGTTATTAAGCCATTAGGCCTCTGAGTAATCGTTTGGCATCTTCAGTCTGGACGTCATCACAATCTTCTTTCCGCGCGGTACAAAAGCTGCGACCTGCGGCTGCTTACGTCCATCGTGACGTACTACGCGGGTATGTTTTTGCGCTCGGGCGAGAGGAATAAAAAATGCGGGCGAACGCGCGGAGGTCCTCTGGGGAACACGATCCGTGTTAACAAGTCGATTGAGCGCAAGGCAAACAGCGGAATTAGAAATGCACAAAGCAAACATGGAAATTCCCCACTCGGGCCCAGCTGAAAAGCGCTTATTCAGGGGGATCACAAAAGCAGGTAGACATTCCCAAAATATAATTAACGGCCTCCTTATTATGATTGCTACGGGGTTGGATCGTTCTGGGGAAAGAGGGCAGCAAATTGAATCTGTGTTGTTCACAGAGAAGTAAATCCCATTTCCCACTTCAATGATGTCTTCCTTGACATCATAACATTGGCCAATCAAAGGGATGCGCTTGGGCTGAGCGGTGTGAAAAAATGAAATAATTGCTATTCGTTTCCTCTCTTACTTTGAGGCTGACTTTCTTTTTTTTTTTCCCTATGGATTTTTAAAATCAAACTACGGCTGCACGAATATGGCCAAAATAATAATAATAATCACGATTATTTTGGTCAATATTGAAATCACAATTTGGTCAAACACGTCTATTTATTGCCCTTTATTTTTTTTTAAACAAGCAGTATATAAACAAGGCTTCAAGCCTTGATACTTACAAATAATAATAAACTAAAATAAATAAATAAAGTAAATAATTAAAACAAATGGCACACAGGTTAACACAGCTAACTTGCTTGCTGAGTGCAAACCAATGAAAAAAAAAAATGAAGCTGACTTATAACCAAGCATTTTATTTACTTTTAAGCAAATTTTAATGAATTAGTGGTCAAAATTCAGTCATTTCAAACTAAATTTATTCCAATAAATTTGGAAGATTTTTCAAAATGGGCCTCAAATGACGGTATTTATTAGGAATCAGACGAGAAACTCAATGCCATTTCACACTGGTAAATAATATATTAGAGTGAAAAAAGCTGAGGCTTTTGGCATGCAAACATGTGGGAAACAGTGCCCCCTGGTGGCGGGACGAAAAAGTGCTTGATTTGACATGTACTGTAGTGTAGTCGGCTTTCTAAATGTTAATATCCCGAGAATCTGTTTACTTAATCGCGACAGCCAATGTCAATGTCAAAAACCTGAAAGGTTTCTATAACACAATTTCTCAATAAATTATTTCCTGTTTCAATTCATTTGCTTTTAATTTGAAAATAAAGAATACTCTAATTATTTAATTTGAACAGGAATTAAGGGATCTCTAGTTTCTAGATACTCCTTTTCAATGTTTACTTTTGGTATTATCATTAAGGTATTAAATCAGTTACTTTTGGTACTTAAGTACTAAAGTAATTGATCAGTTTAGTACTTAAATCAATAATTACTTACTAACTACTTACTAAGACATTTTTTCATCACCCTTTAACCAAAAGCATAAAAGTTTGTAAAGCACAATTTAGCAAAACATTAATTCTTGTTCCAATTAATTTTTTTTTAATTTGATAGCAATAAATAGTATATATAAGTCATTTAATCTATTAAGTTACTTTTACTACTTAATATAGTAACCTATATTTAAAAAATAAAATTTGTGTAAAAAGTGTACTTAATTACCTGAACTAATTTATTGTTATAGTATTTCATTGAGTACCAACTATTTTCAGACACTCCTTGAGCCAAACGCTTAGAAAAAAATGAACTGTATGTTAATAAGTACCTTGGATTGAATGTGTTGGACTTTTTTAAAACGTAAAAACATTTCTTTGGGATTGAATGAGTAAATTGGACATTTTTTTTTTTTTTTTTTTTGCTTTTGTCCTAGGCTATCCTGGTGTACCAAATTGTGTTGTGGCTTGGGAGTCTTTCACATTTGTCCTCTGCTGCCAAACAGCGAGACCAATTATAAAATGCATAATTTTAGAGTTCTGTTCACTTTTCATAATCGGATCCACTGACATCATTTTAAAAGTATCAGATCCCTCAAAGCGACTAGCTTAAGTAAATGAGTCGTAAAGGTCGCGCTTTTCATCACCCTGTTGCAGATGGTCATTCAGATGCAAAAAAAAAACAAAGAAAAGATTTCCTGGAGAACCCCCGCTGAGATTAAAATATTCATCATGTCTTTACAAATATCTCCTGGCACACAAACAAAAATGAAATTAAGATGATTCGCCATGCGGGAACAATGAGCAATTGACTAATGGCTTGTGCGCTTTCTTCATCACAAGCCAGGTAGCCCAACTAGCAGTCCTGCATGGCTGCGGTGTGTTGCATGCTAATGCTGGAAGCTGAAAACATCTTGTGAAATGTGTGTGTGTGTGTGTGTGTGTGTGAGGGTGGCGGGGACCAACCTTGTGGTGACATTAAAGCTTTGTGGAGACAAGTGGGTGTTGCCTGCTGTGGCTGCATGCAGAGCTGCGATCTTCCCGTTTTAGGATGTGCAGCGCCCTTCCTCACGCTTTGCTCATGCATGTCTCTGCGGGAACAATAACCCGACACACATCCGCAGGATATCTGACACCTACAGTGTCACAAAAATCTATTTACGCCGTTCAAAATGTTGTGTTGTTTTCATAATAGATGTAGATTTTTCACGCAATTTTTTTGTTTGACCCAGCAGATAGATAGTTGAAGTTGGTTGAAATCACAAAACAAATCCCTGTAAAAACACTTTGGTCAAAAATAAGCCAAATTGGGTCAAATAGACCAACAACATGTTTTCGGTTGATAGTAAAAACCTTCACTGACCTTACCAGGCAATGACCTGGCCAATTAAATCAACAAATTATGGCCCTTCAATAGTCGTCCATCCATCCATCTGTTTTTTTTAACAATATGCCAATATTTGTTGATCATATTAATAGTTTTTTTAATTATTATTTATGAAACATAAATCTATAACCACAATAACCCACGATAAAAATGAGTTGGACACTTCTGCCAAATTTATTTCATGTAGTAAAACAATACATTGGTAGATTAGTTTGTTTTCTGCAATAAGTATACTGGTAGATTTGTATGGATGAATGTTTCCTGTTACAATTGTTTGTGAAGAAGCTGTCAAAAAAAAAAAAACAGACAGGCGCCGTGCTCCTGACCAAAGGACAAAAGCGGAATAAGGTTGCTCCTGATGTTCTTGAGGAAGAAGATAGCAGCATTCCCCACTATCATAAACTGAGTGTTTACATTGTTGCCAGATGTCTCCCCCAACCCTTTAGGGCAGCAATGGCTTTTGTACCTAGGGCCAACCCAAATGAATAAATGAGGAGCGGAAAGGATCCTTAACCAGACTGGAAGGAGAGCAAACAGGTTCTTTCAGGTTTATTGAATGTTCTTCATTGCTTGAACCTACTGTAACATTATCATCTGTAACCCATAGAATAATACAGAAAGCTTGAAGTCGCGTTTTGGAACATTTTCCCCTGCAATGAATGAGGATTCCCATCATTGGTCCTTCTCTGTGTTAATGCAAATGCTGTCTGTCATCTTTTTCCCATCAGGAGGTGATGCAGATGGAGAGGCAGCTCGGGGGTCGGCTGATTGACGAGCCTCACATCCTACTTTTCAAAGACAGCTACCACAACCTACGCCTGTCCATCCATGACATGCCCCAGGCCCACTGGAGGAGCAAACTGCTAGCCGGCTACCAGGTTGGTAGCGGGCGTGGAGACTAGAGGGTTCTCACAATCCCAACACAAGCAAGTAATTTAATAGAAGCCTTCTTCCAAGGTCATCCCATAAATATCGTTGTAAAAATCTTTGTTTCGAAAAATGAAAGACAAATAACAAAAGCGCTTCGGAGCTCTTTTGTGATTATAAATGAGCGCCCATGGTCAACTAGTCTGTCTGCACCGGAGGTGTCAAAAGTGTGGCCCACGGGCTCGAACTGGCCCACAAGGAAGTTTAATCTGGCTTGGGTTTTTTGTTTGTTTGTTTGTTTGTTTCTAAATAAATAAATCATCATTTTCAGGAAGTTATTGAACCAAATTGGGTTATACTGGTATTTAAAGTGGTTATATAAACGAAAAGAAAAAACTGAAAAACAACAAAAGCCCTATTTTCTCACCTTAGAGGATTCTCTTAAAAAAAAAAAAGACCAAAATAGAAAGTGCACCATATGTTTTTTTCCAAGGCCAATTAAGATTACTAGTAGTCAAGCCCAATAACTGATATATGTTTTAGTAAGCGAGAGGATATTGGCATCAGAATTCAAATCATTATAATAAAATACAAATTCCAACACTTAACTTTGTTCAATTATCTTTTAGAATCAAACAGCTTTTCAGGTTTGGATTCATGTTGCTTTTTTTTTTTAAGTAAATGTACATATAACATGCAAAAATTAGGAGCTGAAGTTTTACTGATATTTTCGGTTATGAACTGATTTACTTCAGGTTTTTTTCGTTTGTTTTTGGTTTTTAAGTCTGATGCCAATAATCGACCTCGCCGATAATCGGTTTATCCCCGAAAAAACGATCAATCGGGATTTTTTTTGTTTGTTTTTATTTCTTTTAAATCTCAAGTTTCTTGTTGCCCCAGTTGAGCTGGTGAAGAGTGTTTGATGTGTTTTCAGCCGGACGGCGCACAACTTCTAGCTGAGTCGATTGAACCTTTTTTGATGTGTGCCACTCGGAGTGCATGTTATTGTCCACTGACTCGTCCACATTGGCGCTCAGTCAGTGCGGTGACCCAAAGCTGCGAGCCCATTGATTATCCCAGTTGCTGCATCTTCAAAGGAAAATAAATATCTGGGAGCTCAGGTTCGCTGCGGCCCGTCGAGGCTAGTTCAAAGGGAACTAGAAAATGTCCTGGCTGCAAGTTGGAGTCCCTGTAGAGAAAGGCCAGGATGTGCCAGGCAAGCACAGCGCTAACATTTGTACCCTGCACAAAATCTTCCTGTGGACTCAGCCTGCTTATTTGGAAGTGCTTCCCTCACAGCAGTGCGGTGGGGAGGGAGAGAAAAAAAAGGCCTTTAGTCCCCCCAGGGGCCCCAACAGGACTTTAGTGTATTTCACCTGTTTTCCCCGCACCATCTGTCCAGCTGGGTAACAGCGCCTCTCCTTGGTCATTTGCATGTACTGCGGCCACTTCGTGTCAGCCGTTATTATAAAGAGAAGGTGAAGGAATGAGTTAGTGTGCCATGTTTTTATTTTTTCTCCGCTCTTTTTCTTTTTTTCACTGCCGTGATCTCTTGGGGTATGCGTATGAGGCATGAATATGGAGCAACAGAGAGAAAGATGTCGGAATCATCTGCTTTGAATACATTCCAGGAAGCACACCCTTCCTGCCTTTTTTGTTAGACGGTAGCAAGGACTTACTTTACATGCATACACGAGAGGGAGGGAAAAAAGTCTTAGGAGACACCTCTCCATCAAGCGATTAATAATTAATCAGAGATTAACCTGAGTGACGTTTATTTTGGGCCAAGATTTAACATTTTGCAGTACTTCTGCATGAGTCCATGCATGCTCTTCCATAGTAAACAGACTGTACATTTACAATGTGTTTATACAGTAAATGATGTTTTATTTTTACATAATGAGTTGAATGTAGCTACGTAGTTAGTAGCTGAGTGCTGAACTCATCTAATAGCACTATTGAGTAATTGGAGCTTCAAATGCAATCATTTGCTTGTCATGAAAAAATTCACAGTAGCTATTAGGAGGGCAACGAGATTTTTGTTCTTTTCGCTGGTTTTTGGCAATGGAATACGCAGGAAAATTCACTGCTCGTTACTGCTCTGAGAGTAAAACAAGTGTAGTGAGGTTTCAAAACAAACATTACCATGACAAATAATGTACTGTATGAACGCTAATACACTGCTTTATACACGAAGGTTTATTTTGAAGTTGTTCTTGGAAAGGATATCTGAGTTTATACTGCACTTCCTGTTGGTGCGGGAGACTCACGAGTCGCAACTTGATACAAACAAAAAAGTTTTTTCTGAAATCACTTTCAATTGTCATTTCAAGGAGCTAAAAAAAACGTCCTTATGCTGGAATTTTATTGTGCTTTAGCGCAGCCTCTAGCATGAATTAGCCACTAGCTAGGAGCGCCTGGCAAGACGGATTACCTTTCCAAAGGCAGTTTAATTGACGAAAATGCTAAGTTGCCAACAACTTGAATAGCTTCTATTCTATGCGTCGTATAGTTCGGTGCGTCCTATATATGAGAACTCTTTTAAAATAGTCCATTCATTGAAAGTGCGCCTCATAGTGCAGATAATACTGTATGTAGATGTATGTATAAAATTGAATTAATACCAGTCTCAATATCTACAGCCTTACAAGAGATATACTGTACATTTATACTTATCGTATTTTCCGCGCTATAAGGTGCACCGGATTATAATGAGCATCCTCAATGACAAATTTTAAAACTTTTTCCATGTATAAGGCGCACCGGATTATAAGGCACACCCTCAATTAATGACATATCTTAAAACTTTTTCAATCACAATATATCAATACTCAAAGTAATAACAATAATAACTTTCAATAGCATGCTAACTCAATGTCAATATGACCAGCCTTGTTCAACTGTAAACACACAAAAGAAACAGGTAAAGCTTACTTCATCACTTCATTCCCCGTGTATGGATCCCAATCTCAATATTGATCCATATATATAAGGCGCACCTGATTATAAGGCCCACCATCAGCTTTTTTAAAAAATGAAGGCTTTTAGGTGCGCCTTATAGTGCGGAAAATACGGTACTTTGTTGTATATTTTGGTTTGGCTTGCATCTGTTTCCACATCTCCGTGTCATGTTGTCCCGACGTGCTGCAGCTGAGTGCAAAGCTTGTGGCCATTTCCTTTTCACTCAGAAGCTCAAGGGAGTGAGGCTTTTTGCGAGGCTGCAGACGCACAGATTGCTGCCTGAAGCCAGCCGTTACTGTCACTCCTAAAATACAGTACTAAAAAAAGAAGTGGTATCGAGTCATTCTTCAATGGTGAGGTACACCGCTACTTTTCTGGTACTTGTGTAATGTGCAGCACTATACATTTCCAAGCAAGCGTACAACATTCCCTGGAAAATACAATGTTTTTTACATCTCTAAAATAGGCACCTCAACGTATATTATTGTCAGTGACATAAGTTTTTGTCAGGTTTGGTCCATTTAACCTTCAAATATCCAAGGCCATAATATTGTTTTATTGTGTTTATTTATTCATTTTTTTAATGAAAATTGAAGCATAAAAAGCATGAAATTCATCATGTAGGTGAGGCTTATCAAAAACTCCACCCCCCCAAAAAATGACTTGAGAATGAATGCACGTATTTTATTTTAGAATATATTTACACATTTGAAGAATATTTGACTCAAAAATATTCAGTACTTTACATTTCAGTACTAGTGGTACTGTACACAAACTTAAAAAAATTAGCTTTACAACTAACTCATTCCCAAAGATGCATTTAAATGTTTTGACAGAGTCCAGACATCCAATCACAGTTCCTTATTTACAGAAATATTATAATATTTGGGTAAAGGAATGTCTGAAAACAGCTGGCATTGAATGAGTTAAAAATTCACCATGCAGTGACTGTTTTCCTTTTTTTTTTAGTAAAAAAAAATGTCTTTTTTGTCCAAAAAATGACCATGCCAAGGCTTTTGTCAAAAAAAACCCCACAATGAATACTAAGGCTATTTTATGACCATGTATGATAAAGCTTCATTTTTTTTCAATATAGGGACAGTATCGGGATGTTTTCCTCTAAAAAAAAAAAAAAAAAAAAAAAGTGGCGCGCACTGGTGAATAATGGTGCAAGTCAATTAATCAATGATTTATATTTCCACAAAAAACATGGTTTCATTTTCATCCCTTTATTAACAAAGGACATACATTCAAATTAACAATGCAAAAAAAACAAAACAACTATTCTTCAGTCAATCTTTTCATGTCAGGAAACTTGTAAAAATGTCGCTCTTTGGTTTTAAATGCATATACTGTATATATGTGTGTGTGTATATATATATATATAATATTTATTTATTTATTTTTTTAAATCAACTAAGTGCATGAGATTTCCTGGACTTTGCAAAAACGTAAAAACACGTCTTTGGGATTGAATGAGTTTGTCAAAAGATGTGCTAATATCACAGTGAAAAATGTATCGCTAGTTATATGAAGCTGAATCGCCTTACGAGTGAGGACAAAGGTAGATGGAATGGTAAATGCTCTTGCTGCAGGAGATCCCGTTCTACCACATCTGGAACGGTTCCCAACGGTACCTCCACTGCACCTTCACTCTGGAGCGCCTCAGCCTCAACACCTGCGAGCTGACCTGCCAGCTGTGCGTGTGGCAGGTGGAGGGCGAAGGCCAGAGCTTCAGCCTTGACTTTAACATCGCCAAGGTAACGCGGGCGGAGGAGTCGGACGCTCTTCGCCGCCGCCGCGCGCGCTTTTTCCACCGCGGCTAATTGCGGTCGTCCCCAAACAGGACACCCGGGCCGTGGACTCGGAGTTCCTGCTAATAGACACCAACGCCACAGCCCTGGCCGGGCCCAGCGCCTTTCAGATCCCGTACCTCATTCGGCAAAAGATCTGCAGCAGCCTGGACGCCCCGTGTCCCAACGGAGCCGACTGGAGGATGCTGGCGCAGAGACTCAAGCTGGAGAGGTAAATGCTCCTTTTATCACCAAGGCTTCTCTTTTTTTTCATTGAGCATGACTTTGAAAACAAAAATCTTTAATATGGCTTTATTGTAAAAAACAACGATAGTTTAGGCTTGACGAATAAGACATCTGAGTAAGGCTTTTTTTTTTTTTCCTTGACCATTTGTATTAAAGGCTTTTCTTTCCTGCAATAACAACAAGGCATAATAAGGCTTCTATTTTTTTTAATGACCATATTGTTAAAATAAAACAACTATCTGAGGTTATGATTTTTATATGCCTTTTTTTATAAATCAACCAAGCCTTATTTTTTCTGGAAAAACTGTAATGTAAAGCTTATTTCTGGAAAAAAAAAGACCATGCATTGTAAGGCTTTTTATGACCATGTACTATCATAAGGCTTTTATTTTTCAATGACCGCATAATGGCAGTTTTCATTTCTTTTTGGAAAAAAACAACCGTAATAAGGCTTTTATAAACGACCATGAAAATGTCACTGTAAGGCTTTTTTTAATTTAATTGTCATATATTGACATTTTCCTTAAAAAAGCAATATATATATATATATATATATATATATATATATATATATATATATATATATATATATATATATATATATATATATTGAGAGAGAGAGAGAGAGAGAGACTATATAGAAACATCCATCCATTTTCTAGTGCCGCTTATATAAGAGAAAAAAACATCTGAGGCTATTTTTTTGTCAGATGACGACAATGTATAGGAGGGCCTTTTATTGAAAAAAATGTAATCATTGTAATCATTGATTCAATGTAATCATTGAATCAAAAACATCAATGTATACTAAGGCTTTTTTTAATGAAATAAAAGACGATGTGGAGTAACTTTGTTACTGAAAAAAAGAGAAAAAAAACGACAATGTATAGAAAGGCCTTTAAGAAAACACACACACGCACATCAATGTAAAGTAAGGCTTTTTTCATTGACCAAGGAGAGACACTTTGTTTTTCTTTTGTTAAAAAATGTTTTTTTTGTCCAAAAACAATTATTTATTTATTTATTTATTATGTCCATGCATTGTAAAGCTTCTTATCACTGTATAGAGACCATGTAGAAACAACTTGCTTTTTAAAATGACCATGTATAGTAAGTATAGCATAGTATAGTTTTTTTCTGACTTAGTAACATTTTTTATGAGCATATAGTGATTTTTTTTTTTGTCAACAAAAACTAACTACCTTCTGTATTGAGGCATTTCACTTGTCAAAAAAAAAAACATTTATAGTATTCCTTACTACCATCTGTAATGAGGCATTTCTTTTGTCAAAAAAAAAACAAAACACATTTATAGTATTCCTTAAAAAAAAAAAAAAAAGCCATGTATAGTAAGACTTTTTGACTTACCGGTCAGCATTTAGACAACGAATGAATGGATGAATGATTTTAAATATTTTTACACTAACATGTAACCAAGTACAGCGCAAGTGAACACACTATCAAGAGAGTACAATTACATAGATAAACCAATTAGTAAAGGCATCTTTATTTCCATCTCAATGCGCTCCACATAATTGAAAATACACATTGAAATGCATATGAAATGTATATAGTACATTTTACAGTAGTCATTTTTTTCTTTAGAGACTGAAATTAAGAAATGGAACAACCTATCAGTAATATATTTAAAAAACTTGAAAAAAAAACAAAAAAAATCAACAATGGAATGTTTCCCGAACAAACGACGTTGCGTTTTCTTATTCTTCGTCACGGCAAACTTTGTAAAGTAATGGAGCCTTTGCGACCTTTGCCAAGGTGAAAAGTATTGGCTGCTGCGTTCAGGTCCCAACGCGCCGCGGCTTAGTGCCGCGCAAGTGTTTGGAGTGCACTGCGCGCTCGCTCGCTCGCCTTGAGAGTTTGTTGCAGCCAGCAGAAAAAACGAATGAAATCTTATCAGTGTGTGCAAGTGCGTTTGTCGGGGGGGATCAGGAAAGAGTGCGCATCAAATGAGAGCCGACTGGGACGCCCACTTTGTTGTCATTGATTGGGCTTGATGGCCAAAGGTTGCGCGCCCAAAAAGGGAAAAGGTCACTTCCGACTGTTTGAAGCGCCAGAAACCCGTATGGGCTTGACCAAATGGGATTTAGGACCTATTTCGACATCAAATAAAGACGAATGGGGCTTTTGCTTTTAAGCCCGCTGTTGGGCTTCAAATGAGAATTGCTTTTCACTTTTGTTTTATGGCACATGCGCCAGCCCGATTCAACGTGCCTGCAAAAAAGTATGCGCAACGCTCAAACAGAACTTAGTGGAAAGTCTCAGGGAAATAATAGTCAAAAGTCAATCTTTTAAAAGACCCCATCACTCGTACATACACACACACACACACGTGTATATATATATATATATATATATATATATATATGTATATATGCGTATATATGTATATGTATATATGCGTATATATGTATATGTATATATGTCAACCATGCAAACAAGGTTTTTTTTGTCAAGAAAAGAACAATTAAATAAAGCAACAACCAAAGCCTGAGTCAGATTTTTTTTTAATAGTAATTATATATATAAAGATTTGCAATGTAAGGATTAAAATGAAAAAAGAAACATGTATATTAAGGTATTTGAAAATAAATTACTACTTATTAAGTAATTGTATAGTAAAACAAAGTATCTGGGAAAAAAAGACTATATAGAAAGGTATATAAACGTAAAGGAAACCCAAACCCTACCAACTTTTTTTTTTTTTTTTACTCTTTATCCGTCGGGTATAGTAAGGCATTTTTTTTCAAGCTACAATGTTTAAAAAAAACAAAAACACAACAAAGGAAAGCTTTTTTAGTAATGTTTTTGTTTTTTCAGTCACGTACAATAAGACGGCGTTGTTTTGTTTTTAAACAAACGCCTTGTTTTACAAAAACTAGACCATATAATGTGAAGTGTTTTTAAAAATATTTTTGGAACAATTTGCCCTTCATTGGAGAGGACAGATGATGAGAAAGGGAATGGGCATGTCATGCAGTTATTGTACACAAGTATATGCAGATCTTTTTCGTTTTCTAGATGTTGTAATAATGTATAATGAGTTGTTTGCAAATGGTTGCGATTTTTTTTTAATGATTATTATAATGTTTTTTTTAAAGAAAGGTTACTGAACATGGTACTTTTTTTATTTTTGATACATGTATTAGATATTTATTAAAAAAATAATAATTATTATATATAATAATTCTTTTATACATCTTATGTATTAAAAAAAAGACCTCACTATACATTTTTTTTTCCGACCGGTTCAAATGTTGAGGAAATTCCTGCGATTTTTTTTGGTCTAAACTCATTTAATCCAAGCCTTTTTTCTGTAATTGTTGTGCAGACACATGAGCTTCTTTGCGTCCAAAGCGAGCCCCACCTCGGCCATCTTGGACCTGTGGGAGGCGCAGCATTTCCACAGCGGCAACATCAACCAGTTGGCCGCCGTCATGGCCGACATCGGCAAGCAGGAGGCCATGATTTTCCTGGTGTCGGACGGCGAGTGCTAACAGGCCGGGCGCACAACGCCGGCGGCCCGGAAGGATTCCAAATGGACCGTCGGAACCGTCGCTTTGTCATCCATCCATGTAGGAGGACAATTTTTAACTCGTTCCACTGAGAGAATCACATTCGAGAGGCTCGCTTGAAAACATAAAGAGAACAAGACCCGCCCCCACTCAAATTTTTTCATACATGATTCCAGGCCTTATGTAGTGCTGAACTTTAATCCCAAAGACATGTTTTTTTCAAAGAGTGCAGACATTCAATCCCCGGTTAAAAAAAACAGTAGCTAGATGTCTAGGGAGAAAAAAAAAACACATAAAAATGTGTCTTTGGGATTGAATGAGTAAATGTAATCAAATCAATAATGGCCATTCATTTGAAAATTGACATGTGAAAAGTCCTTGAGCATTCAATAACCTTGATATCCATTTTAAGGTCCATCTTTGTCCTCACTTTTAATGAAAATGCAGTACAGATCACTAGGAAAATGGCAACGGTCATTTCTGCATACTTGCAGAAAAAACAAATGGTCGTACTGGTGCACTAGGTGACATCTGCGCATTTTGATGTTCACTAGTTGAATTTTATAAAGTACTAGTGTGCGTAGTAATATTTAGAAATGGTCTAGCAGTTCAGCGATCTCAAAACTTTCAATGGACTTTTGGTGCATATGATAACCCCCTAAAAAAATCGTACCAAACAGTTTGGGATCACTGCGCTAGCTAACAACTTTGCGGCACTATATTACTGTTGTCATTATGAAATTCAACTAATTAACATTTATAACACTTCCTGTGGAGAAATCTTTTTTTTTTCTTTTGATTTGGTGGCTTTTGTAGCTAGCTGACGCACACTACAAGCTAGCTTGCTAGTTTCATTTTAAGGATTAGCATTTACTATTTTATTCAAATGCTCAGTGAGTTTAGTTGTCCCCAAACAGGTATTTCATCTTATTCACCGTATTTTTCGCAAAATACACTGCACCGCGTTATTAAGCGCAGTCGCAGTTATTGGGTCTCTTTACGTTATAACAGGCGCGTACAGTCGGCAATAAACGTACGTAGGCAATGTTTTCTGAATGGATTACCGCAGCGCACATACTCTTCATAATACAAAATGTTCTCCGAACGGGTTATTGCTCCTAGCGTACGTACTGTACGTATTACGTAATATTCTCTGCTTTATCACTGTTAGTGTACGTACTGTGTTTGTTCCATCAGCGGGAAACGATACAGTCAGTCAAGATGAAAGTTTATCAGTCGCACAGTAAAAATTTTCACGCATGTTGGGCACCGTCCATTTTCGAGAACATGAAAAGCTTTTATTCGTGGTACGGGACATACGGTAACTGTTCATTTTTTTTACTGATTTATTTATGTTGAAAATATTGAGTCATTTGCTGCTATCGAAGGATAGAAGTCAAAGCATCTTTTTTTTTTTTTTTTTTTCTTGCGCTGGCAGTGATTTAGGTAGCAGTTTCTCCAGATCTTTTCTGTTTAATGAAGGGAAGAATTTTCGGGAATGAAATCTAGTGCAAGTGAGGACAAAAAAAAAAAACCTGAAGTGGATCTCAAGGTCTTCAGCTTTTTAAATCGCTTCCTGCAATTAAGGAGGAAGGTTCAAATGAGGACACCCCCCCCCCCCCTCTCCTCTTTTGTGTCAATGTTCCATGTGTGTTTTTTTGCAAGGGAGGACTCGTTCATTTGCGCACGTTGGTTCACACGCCATTGCTAACGAAGGCGCCGCGGGGCCTCGGAAACGACGCATGTCGTCACTGCTCTAAGTGACGTGTCCTTTAATTGCGTTAATGGCAAGGCACACGTGCTTTTTGTCGAGCAAATAACGCGGTGGCTTGCGTCGACATAAGGGCCCGTTTTTTTTTTTTTTTTCGGGTGCTTTTTCCCAACCCATGTTTGGTTTGCCGTTTTTCTCAAGTAGCACGTTTCTGCAATCGTTTGTTCAATCCCCAATTCAGCCATAGTGTGTGTGTGTGTGTGTGTGTGAGAGCGAGTACGTTCCTCCTCAGGGTTGCATGTGATGTCTACAGAGTTGTTAAGAGAGACCCCCTCCACAATTGAAGACACACTCAGTCAAAACAGCTGGTGCATGCTCCGAAGCCCCCTGACGGAGCCTCTTTTTTACGATTGTCCCGATTTTTGGAATGTATTTTTATGTTTCCGCGTGCTTTCACAATAGACGATGCTTTGTTTTAACGCTAGCCCAACAGCGCGATACCGTAATGCGGCCACACCTCGTCGAAAATAAACATTTCCAGAGTGACACAATTGAAAAATACAACAAATAAAGTAAACAAGTTTTTATGTTCACGTTTGATGAAGATAAAAGCCTAGTGTTACTCAACTCAGACTTTAAAAAAAAAAAAAGTTTTTTTTTCCAAGTGGAATGTTACGTAGAAAAATGTGAGAAGAGTCACAACACTACAAAATTAATCAAAAGTAAAACTGTGACTTTTTCCCTACTACAATTACGGAAGCGCATTGCCAAAGTTTAAGATTACATTTTTACATGATACATTTTATGATTTAAATTGATGGCTTTCAAGTTATACAGTGTTACCTTGTTTATCGTGGGCGTTACGTTCAAATTTGGCCAGTAATTGAAATCCGTCAACTAGACTGACTTATTTTCTCTCTATATATCTATCTATATATCTATATCTATATATCTATCTATATATCTATATCTATATATATATCTATATATCTATATATATATATATACCTATATATATATATATATATATATATATATATATATATATATATATATATATATATATACCTATATATATATATATATATATATATATATATATATATATGGGGTGTGGTTTGACGAGAAAATCCATGTACTAAATGTTGAAAAATTTAAAAAAAAAACGACTGGGTCTGACTTAAAAGAAAAAAAAGAAAAATGACAAGAAAAATAACATAGCATGAACATAAACCTGCAATATAAAATGTTATGGTCATCAATGAAAATCGGCAATAACCAAAGGGTGATGTAGTGAGGGAACACTGTAACATTGTAACAGAATTTTTGGTTTTACTGTTGGGTTTTAATATCTTCGCGCTTCACTTTGTGGCTTCAAAGCTTTGATTTTTTATTTTTTTTTCCCCCCAAAAGACCATCACTTTACCGCAGCGCCTACCCAATGTACTGCAATAACACGCCCATGCTCAGTATTAACGAGGAGTCTGAAGCAGTTTAACAGCCTGTTAATACTCAAATGCAGTCGCATATGAAGGCGCTTTTGCTTAAAACTAAACCACTGATGGTCATTCTACATCAACGGGAGTTATGGCATGACTTAAGGGCTTTTTGGCAAACGACTTTTACAGGCCTTGCGCTTGTGGCTGTGAGTGAGAGAGGTGTGTGGGAGAAGGGTAAGGTGTGAGTAGATGCATGACAACACAGACCGAGGCTGGCCCTTTAAGAAAAGTTGCATCGTGGGGGAATGGGTGGTGCTCCGGGATGGGAGGAGAGTTAGTGGCGCTCTGACAGTCTGATGCATAGTGCGTTGTAAAAGAATAATAAAGTTAGTGCCCAAAAACAAATAGACAAGCTTGTTCGGCCTCATCGGAATTCATACGTCGCAGGGGATTTGCGGTCCCTATAAACCACGAAAAACGAGGGAACACTGTATAATACTTTTTCTATGGCAGCCACTTGCATACAGTTAAGTGTGTGCGTGCGAGGGGGGAGCTGAATTGGTAACCAAAGTTCTCATTCACGTTTCATTTTGTTTGTTTTTTTTATGTACGGTGAGCATCCACATCCTCAAGCCGTAATGTTGAACTGTGCGTGTTGGTGCGATCACTTTGTAAAGAAATGTAAATTATATTTTAATATGAAGCCAAATAATAACGAGAATAACAAAAAAAACAAAAAAAAGACACTTAAGTTGCGCGGCATTTGTCAAGTCTAAACCGTGACGTGTTTTGCCTATTTAACTGTTGTTTGGCGATCTAGCAGTGGAGACTTTTCTGCAGTGTTATAAGGCTTTAGGGAGGCTCTTTACGGGAAGCTTCAGTGTTTCTTGTTTCTCATCACGTACGTTACGACTGTCAGCATTTAAAGACGGGCTGCAACGGAGTCAATCAGCGAGCCGGGACGGCCGCAGCAAGATGCGCTAAGCCATGCCAGCAACTTCGTCCAAGTGTGTGTGTGTGTGTGTGTGAGAAAGAGCACGTGTGTTGTACGCCCCACTAATGTAATTCACAGGCTGCCGGCATATCCAACATTCGCTTACATCACAACTGTACATTTTGTATCACTCGATGGGATTTGAAGTGGACTTGCATTCCATGCCACGTTGCGCTGGTTTTTCCTCCCAAAATAGACTTTGGTAACTCGTGAAGCGTTTTTTTGTTCTTGAGTCAATGTTCTTTGCCTTTCTGCATTCGAAAATGCTGTACTTACTTACTTGCCACTGCGCTTATGCAATTGTATAATCCCACTTTTATTTTTTGTTTTTTTTCGGTTGGACCCGTTTTTTTTCGTTTGCGTTTTTACCGTCAATGTATATTGTTGTGGAGACTTTCTGTGGCAAAGGAAAAATTCAGCAAAGGGAGATTTTCTGTACTTTTTGGACAATGATGGATTTGTTGGTAGAATTTTGGAAATTCGTTTCTAAGTGCTTTCAAGTATTTACTTGGCCTTATGTATATATATATCGATATATGACATTTCAGAAAGGTATGTATAGTAATTCAACCTGAAATCTCTGTAAATAAATTATATATTGTTAATTCAAGGACTAGGGGTTTTACTTGCAACTGGTGTCGCCATGGTAATGGAAAATTGAGCGTTGCATTTTTTTGTGCAGATCTGGATAAACCAAAGTTTAGGAACTAGAGAATAATGAACATGTTAATTAGCGTAAACATTGTAACAGTTTTTTATTCTATAAATCCAGCAGTTTAATGCATTTTCTAAAGCCATATAAATATGCAACAAAAGCCTGTAAATTTAATAAAATAACTGCAGGATGAGGATTTTTTTTTTTAAGTAATAAAATCTACTTGTGTCTTTGGGAACATAAAATACTGGCTTAAAAAAAGGATATTTATGGGGGGAAAAAGGTTATTATGTTCATCTATAATACAGTTTAAAAAAGTAAAAAGGTCTTAGTTTCCATCCATTTCCATACTTCCCCTTGAAGTTTGCGGAAATCAAAATGAGTCCAAGTGTTCTGCAAAAAATAAAATAAAAAATTAATAATAATAATAAAATTGGGTTGGAACTGTAAACAAGGTAATGGTGCGTTTGAACGGTTGGACTCGGTCCAGTTGAGTGACGATGGGTATTGGAGTTGAGGGGCGGTAGCGGAGCGATAAGCGTCAAACATCCAAATGGCCACGGGATGCTTCAGACGGGGGCGAAGGCGTGGCCTTTGCAGAGGGGCTTGTCCTTCTTGGAGTAAAACGTCTTCCCCTCCAGGTTGATCTGACACAGCTTCAAACAGGACGAAACACATCATAATTGGACAAACAATGTCAATGACTTTTTCCATTTATGTTCAATGGTGCAGCGAACCCTAAGATTATTATAGTTCGCGTTGTGCGGCGTCACAGAGGAAAAGACTCACCGCGCAGACAAAGCAGGTATCGTGCCAGCTGTAACCCAAGGCCTCCAGGAAGCGATCCCCGGCGTCGATCTTAAAGTCACAACCGTGACATTTGGTGCCAAACATCTTCTCGTAATCTGCAAAGACGGACACCCTGAAACTGTGTTCCCCAAAGGGGAGATATTACGGGAAATTGACTTTTAATGGCTTGTATCCAAACAGTTATGAGTCTGCGGTGCCTGCACTCATCAAGTGGGAAAGTAAACAACCAAATACCTGCTTATTTTGAAAAAATGAGTCAGGGACTGAATATAATTTACATAATTCACAAATGCAACATGCATAGCTGAGGTGGGGGAATATCCAGAGCCACATTCAAGCAGTAACCAGCCTATGATGAAAAAACATCTTGCATTGGTGTGACACCTCTGTACATCATGTCAAAGCGAAAAGGTAAGCGGAGCTGCGTTGTTTTGTTGGATACACATTATCTAACGGTATTAACTTCGCCTAGCATAACTGCTTGTGAAATTGTGAACTATATGAGATGAAATTCAAAAGAAAAATAACTCTGAATTACTGTACTTCTCCGAGTACTAGTCGACCTCGCATATAAGGTGACCCCCCCCCCCCTTTTTTTTTTACTTCATTTTGGGTGAATTTGACAAAAACCCAAGTATAAGTCTACCTCTGACTTGAGTGTTTATACATATCAAGGCTGTCCAATTAAAACACATGGTGTGTGTTGTTAAAATGACGAAATTACGGTACTTTTAACATCGGAAAAATTATCCATGCAGCCTCGTTTTTGACAACAAAGAGGCAATGAGGCTCTTTGTTGGCTTGACATTTGAAAGTATATTGAATTAGAGGTATATATAATCTTTTTAAGCCTTGTAGATGACATATTATTTATTTCGCATTCAAATTAATGTTATTCAAACACAGTTATGTGGAAAAGAATTGGTCCGGTTTTGAGTTATGGGGGTATAAGTTGACCCCCTGAATATGGGGACTGAAAATGAAAGAATAAAATGAAAGAAACTCGACTTGTCTGAGAAATACGGTAATATAAGAGGCATGGAGGAAGACTGGTTAGCATGTCCGCCCCACATGCTGAGGTTGTGGGTTTGATTTCGGCTCAGGCTTTCCTGTGTAGCGTTTGCATGTTCTCCCTGTGCCTGTGTGTGTGTTTTTTGGGGGGTTACTACAGTTGACTCCTACATTCCCAAAAACACGCATGGTAAGTATATTGGACACTCCAAATTGTCCTTAGAGGTGACTGTGAGTGTGAATGGTTGTTTGTCTATGTGCCCTGTGATTGGCTGGCAAGCAGGTAATGGTGAAGCCCGCCTACTGATGAGACCACATGACCCTATTGTGAGGAAAAGCTGCTTAGAAAATACATGGATGGATATAGATTAATGCTTAAGTTAAAAACATTACAAAGCATTGATAGATTTATTTGAGAAAAAGTTTGAATCAAAATAGGTTGTCCAATGATTTATGTTATTGAAAGACAGGCACCTTTTGCCCTGATAACATTACGCACATCTTGGTATTTTCTAAATCATCTTTTAGGATGTGGATGATGCTTTATGACCTGAATGGACCTTCAGTTCACGGCTGTGCATTATCAAGAGGTAACAGCTTGAATTTCTTGACTTCCTAATCGAAATGCCGTATGCATTTGCCAGCGTGATGGTGTTTGCAGACATCATACGAATAATTTCATTTTCGCTCATGTCCACTTAGGCCGCTAAGCTTAAATGTGAGTTGTCACCTCTCTCGCAGTAAGGCTCTCCCTCCTCCATGTAAAAGGCTTGGTTCCTGATCGGCGTCTTGCAGGCGGCACACTTAAAACACTGAACGTGGTAGGTCATCTTCAGGGCGTGCATGATTTCCTGATGGGGCGAGAAAAGCTTGTAAATGTTTTATTTTCAATTCAGTCACAGCATGCATTTACATCCATTAAGTCCGGTTTGAAACGGCAGCCCCGCACGGATGTTTAGTCGCGTTAGATTCATCCGCTTTACCCCCGTGATCTTCTTTTTGCACTTTGCGCAGTTGGGCGCGTAGCGGTTGTCGTGGCACTTGGTACAGAAGACGGAGCCTCTCTCCTCGAAGAACCCCCCTTCCTCCAAGACCATCTTGCACTGCGAACACGTGAACTCCTCGGGGTGCCACGAGCGTCCCAGAGCAACCAGGTAGCGACCTCTGAAGGAACACAACGTGGCTTCAGTCGTTTCAGCTAAGTGGATATTTGAAATCACGTGTTTTAGTAAATGCATTCAGAAGGAAAAAAAAAAAATCAGGACTGATCTGCGCAAAATTTCGTGTTTTCACACTTTTTTTTTTAGGCCCTCAAAAATCAACTGGGAAAAACAGTGTCGTCACGGCAACAGCGTGTGTGTTATAGATGAAGGAGCCCAAGTTTAAAGTGTCAAATTGAATTTCTTTTTTTTGAGCTGTTATATTTGGCTCGCAGGTTTCATAGATCAAGATAATGTAATGTATACCATCACGGCTTCTTCATTGCATAAGGGGTGCTAGTGAGCCATTTTTCATGGGACAATAACCCTCTAAAATATTTTTTTTCAGGCCTGATCTGTGCAAAATGGCTACTTAAATATTGGTAGGTGCTAGTGAAATATTTTTTCATTTCTATGAAAACCCTGTAAAATCCTCTTTTTAGGCCTGATCTGTGCAACATTTCATGTTTTTACTCATTTTTCGAGCATTTTTGTCTGGCAAGCAGCATGTCGCCATGGCAACACAATTTAAATCACAAAAGTGTGTGTTTTAGGTAACTTGAAGTGACTTTAGAAGATGAAGATGAAGCAGCCAAAGTTCAAAGTACAGAAGATTGAAGCGCTTGGCTTTTTTTGTTCCTTGTAAACTATTATATTTGCGTTTCTATTTTCATAGATTAAGAATAGGGCCATACATAGGGGGTGCTTCTGAGCCATTTTTCATGGCACAATAACTCTAAAATACCGTAAGTTTATAATTGTGTGTATATGCTAAAAGATCACAATTAATATCCGAATCAAATGGAATATCTTTCCATGTTTTCTAACCGCTGCATCAACCCTCTGTACCACTCTTAATTTAATCAGCTGGAGACATAATAACTTTTACGTGATCCTTTCCGTTTTAGTAATATTCCTGTGTGTTAACAAGGATGGGCTCGGACGGTGGTTCAGTCTGCTCACTTTTTTTTTTTTTTTTTTTAATAGAAAATAATGCTGACACACCTCAGCTAACACTAGCTGCTGTTAGCTGCAAGAGCCATTTGCTGCTAACAACTAAGTGACGTCCGCCCTCAAGCTCTTCCTGTTACAATAATTATTGTAAGTCTGTTATAATAATTATTGTAAGTAAAAATACAGGCGATATAAAAATGCACATTTGTTCATCAAAACTCGACTTGTGTGGCAGGCGGATAAATATTTTTCAAATGGTGTCCAAAAAATAATAATAATTTTGAAGTTGCTGTTTATAGGACACAACCATATTTTTGGGAATAAAATCATATCTTATATTTGGGGAATTAGGGTACATCTTATTTTCAGGCCTGATCTGTGCAAAATGTCATCTTTCCACACAGTTTTACACATTCAAAATCAGCATAATTTTTGGGGGAACACCATGTCGCCACAGCAACAGCGTTTGACAAAACAAACCGCAGAGTAAGCAATTCAAAAATTCAAAAAACTGTCTGAAATTGTCACCTGATGATTTTGTTACAGGCTCCACACACCGGGGTCCTCCCGCTGCCCTGGGGCGTCTGCTGCGCCGCCTGCAGGATGGAGCTGCGGTTCTCCATCGGCGTAGGCTGAAGCGGCTCCTGGTGATGCGTCACCACCGTGCTCGTCTTATCCGGGCGGAAGCGGTCGGCAAAATTAGGGTCGGTAACCCACGGGGGCCGGGAGGAAGGAGCTGAGACGGCCGCCGATGCGGTCTTGGATCCTGCGTTCAAAGTAAAGATGCACTCAGTCATTTGTTTGGTGCAAATAAGCTACAGCAGCCTGTGACTTTGAATAGTTGCACCAAATTTCAAGGAGAGTGTAGGTTCCAATTTTGTAGATGTCTGTGGACCCCGTAATGCCGTTGTTGGTCCTTCATGTATTGACACTTCATAAAAATGTATTAGCGCATCCTACATGCTGCTTGACTGCATCAGGAGGACCAGGAGGACAAACTCACCATCTGGTTTATTGGCAGACTGAGGCTTGGCAGGTGATGGAGTTGGCTCAACACTGTGGAGGGAAGATGACTAATTAAAATAAAAAAATAAAAAAGACATAGCTCTCAATAACACTGAATGTCATGTTTGTGTTGCTAGCAGCAGTCGTGGTTGTCTCATATTACGATGTTTGTCTGATCTAAACATTAAATATGAACAGTGTGATGGAAGCGCAGCGCAGTGCAACACGGCTGAAATGTAAAACAATCCATTTGGTCACGGTCCTTTATCTGCAGCCAAAGGTACTTGTCTTTTGCGGTTTCTTCAATTCTACAGCTGTAGTTTGTTGGAGCATATATATGGCATGATAAGATTTGTCTTATTTCCACTGCATTATGATGAGCAATGAATTTGGCAAGCTTTGCATCTAAAGCGCTACTGGAACCAGGTTTTATACCAGTATGCTAATTAAGATATGTTTAAGACATGCTTGCTCACAAACACCTGATGGTCTCCAGTTTCCATATAAATTAATACAGGAACCTGGGACTGATCGTACAAGACCCTTGAAAGATAGGTAAAAATTTGTCTTTGGGAGTAAATGAGTTAAACACACTGACGTAGGGCGTTTAAAAAACGCAGATTTAAAACCGTCTAAATCATGAAAATTTGCATAAGTGGAAGAATGCTGGAAGACTGGTTTGCAAAGGGAAAAAAGGAATAGTCCACTTATGCATGCATTTTTAGCAGTAAAAAGTTAAAATTTTGTCTATCATTTATTTGACAGCTAAATCATTTCTCGAATGCAATGAATACATTAAAAAAATAATTTTCTACTTTCTGGCAACCTAAAATAGCATCATGTGCTCAGGGCTCAGGTAAGAAACCAGCACAACTTAGTCTGGGAATATCACATGACCAATACGTGAGCCATGATTGGTCATTACCCTACCCTTGAGCACATGATGTATTTTTAAGTATATTAATTGTACATGAAGAATAATTGCTATCAAATTCTGGACAGACGATAACTTTTACTGCCAAAAAAATGCTCAACATTGCCGACTAAAGCCTTACAGCATGTTAACACCATTTTCATTCAAATCAATTCAAAATGACCACTTCTGGCAAAGTTCCATTTGTACCACTTTTACAGACAAAAATTAAACCAAGCAAGAAAATGTTTGTCCCACCAGGTAAATACACATGAAAGGAACTCAAATCATAACTCACACCACAGACTACACAGTATAGTAGTAATGAAACCCCAACAACTTGACTCTTTCACATACCTAACAAAGTTCACAAACAAGAAACTCATCAGACATGTTCTGTGGCATCCTGTCAAATTTGGAATCCAGAGGAGTTTGCCTTTTTGCAGAACTGAGGAAATGAGGACTTGTGTCTACATCTAAAAGTTCTGTTACCCGCAGCAAGCGTCACTATACTCAGAAAATCTTCAAACTCCATCTGAGAGGGGAGGGAAAAAAAAGTTGTGATTGAAGACTGTGTGCTCTGGGACTAGCAGCGCCTTAAGCAACAATCGTGTTTACAACATCAACAGTGCCATCTACAATCAGCCACTGTGACATGATGAAATCACTGCTCATTTAAAAAAAAAAAATCTGCTAAACAATGACTCTAAACCAACTTTGCTCTTCAGCCTTGCCACATTCAAAAGTCTTTCAACATGCCTGTCGTATGTATCCAAAACAGAGCAAAAACAATGCGTTTCCCGATAGAATATTAATAATATCACTCTACAGGTCTTACAGGGAAATTAAGTTCCATAAAAAAAAATGAGTCAAACATCTTAAAGGAGCTATAACATAAAAAGTCAACTTTTTGGAGCTTTTGACCATATCCAATATTGATTTCTCACCCTGAACGCTGCCAAAGAGTTATTTCCCTTCATTGATGCATTTCTACATGTTCCTTGCGTATTCTGGCTCTCACATCGGTCCCGTCTGAGCAGATGAAAATGGCTTGAGGCATGCTTATGATGCCAGGAGCAATACGTACCTCCCCTACACATCCCCAAGCCCGTGCAAGAGAAAATACCATTTTCAAATTTTGTTTCATTTTGGTTCCAGAGTTGAGGAGAGATTTTGCACCGAGTTTGCCAGGTAAAGGTTCATTTATGAATTACTATGTTTTCCTGTAGAAAATGGTGAAAATGTGTGTTTGGAAGCACACAGTGGGGTAATCAACGTCAGAAGTAAACAATGCACCAGCGGGCAGAACTATTGTTGTGAATACTGGGTTCCCATGGGGATTAATTAGATAGAGGGGGCATGTGTTAGTGGAGCAGCCTATTGACCCGATTTTGAACTTTGGCCCCGTTATTCACACTGTTAAAAGTCTTTATCAGCTTCAAGCTTTGCAAGGATAAGCTGTAAGGATTATGGCATTGAACGACATCATGAAGGGGGCGAGGCAGAAGTGTGGTCTCTGCAAACAAAGTGTTTTACTTTACTGATTAGAAATATCAGTACCATAAAACTCTATTTCAATAAGAAATTAAATCGCCAGATGTAAACTAGATGCAGGGATGCATATGACTGGTACGCAGGTATGCATGTGCGACAGAAGCCAATGATGCGTAACGTTGCTTGGTTCACATCAGGCATTTGCATACCTTACCTAACTTTCACCCAAGAAAAGAACTGAGCCTGAGTTGAACATTTTTTTTTTCTGGAAAGTGGCTCCAAGATGTGCCGTGGCTTGAAGCACATTTAAATGTGGTGCAAGATTGTGGCCACAGCTAACAGAAAAAAACAGTGTGTTTGATACAAAATTGGTACACGTAAATGTAGCGCAACTTATGGCTAATAAACAAGCTATTCGAGAAGCAATAGCTAATCACCTTCTTGCTAGGTGGCGAGACAAACTGCAGGAACAATACAGAAGGAGATTGTTTACGCTGTCACTCTACAGTTGACGGAGAATTTACTTCTGACTACTTAAACTGGATCCCGAATGAGCCGCGCAAACCATAACTGATGGAGTTACGAAACTTTTCGAGGACGCAGGCTGGACATGTACAAACACAGACGGTCCGCTACTAATGCGGGAACACTGAGGAATGAAAAGAAAGCGTGCAAACCAAATACTATGTCTCGGTACTCATCTGAGTAACCCACGAAAAAAAAATGATGTGCACATGTTTATATGCACACAGTGTAAAGTATAAAAATGTCATGTTATAGGCCCTTTAAATTGGCTTGATGGGCAGACCCAGGATGAGCTGGCCTCCACCCCCAGCGAGCCCAATGAAGGTCCATTTACTCCTTCAGCAGACAAGCAAGCAGCAGCGAGCTCCACCGAGATATGTGCTGTTGTTTGTCTGCTCCTCACGCTGCTGAAGGCAACAGGTGCATCCTCTACCGTGTCTATTCCCAGCTGGAATGGCCCGGAGCATGTTTTCTTGACATTTTCACCACTTTCAACATAGGACCAACCCCCCGCCCAAGCCCAGGGAGATGCAGGTGCATGATTGCAACACTGCAGAGTAACAAGCCATGGACACCTTGACATTTGCAGTTCATTCTTTCCACCTGTGATTTCTCATCTACCTCGCTTGTTCTTATTTTGGCCTCCTCCCCAGGGGGAAGTGTCGACTTCAGCACAGACACGTTTGAATGGGAGGCAGAGGAAAAAGAAAAAGGCTTCCTGTTTTCTTTTTCGGCGGAGAAAGACAGCACGTCATATCTTCCACTCAAAAGGTGATGCAGGTTGACAAACACTAAAATAGACTGCATGTCGAATGGCTGCTCCACTCATTCTGCATATTTTTTGCAATCAGACAAATGCACGTTTAAAGTGAAATAGCCTATGCGCATACAATATGATCAACATTTCTCAGGAAGAAAAATTGTCTTTCTAACAAAAATCCCAAATCTGAAAAAATTCTCTTAGATCACACTTTGGCATGCTTTCATCTTTTGGATTTTTAGATTTTTGTTTCCTGCGTATTCCAAAGAAGGACCTACAATCAAAAAGTTCCATTAAAATAACAAAGAACATGAGAAATGCCGAACAGCGATGCATTTAGATCACATTAGTAAAATCGTCATGGAATTCTATTCGATCCAAACAGTAGGCTTACCATGAGCCAGAAGAGTTCAGAATCACTGTAGAAAAATCGCAGCTCTAAAATGCATGTGTGGAACTGCAAACTGACAAGCTGATTGCTATTTATTGCTACCAGGGAAATTTGGCATTATCGTTTTGACTTAAAAGTCCATAAGGACCAAAACCAGGGTAGTGTTGGGTGAAAATCCCTCCTCGTCTTTGAGCTCACACCACCAGTGTCGAGCCTTCCCTGTCCAAGCAGCTGACTTTTTTTTGTTTGATTGTTTTTTTATCCACTTGGTTTTGCATCTTTTGCGGCGGAAACAATAATTGTGTGTAGACGTTCGAATCGACTGTTGTCTTTGTAGTCCTCGATATTGCTTAGTGCCAGTAAAGGCAAAACAGGACACCCCCCCCCCCCCCACACACACACACACACACACACACACACACACACTCATGGCAAAGGCATCATTCAATTAGTTGTAATTTGATATTACATATAAAGACTTATGAAAATATTTTTTAAAAAGTTAGAAACTTCACGTTGCTTTAAAACTGGTTGCTTATAATGGATTTTTTTTATACTTGCATGGCTGTTAAGATTACTTAACACTCTGCTTTTTATAGTTAAAAAAAACAAGTTTAACAATAGCCACTGTTTAACTACGGTTTTAGTGCTCCAGTTAAACAGCATGAGTTGGACCACTGGCTCCTACTTACAATTCCATTGATTAATTAAGCTTCTTTGTTCATCTTTGTTGCTGTTCGTTGATAAACATGCATTTCCAAAATGCTGAGAGGTGTTTTATCGTCCTCTAAAACACTGAGGTGAGTTTATTGGTCTTCATATTTGGCAAAATTTGGACAGGATATGTAACCAAACTTGCAAGTAAAATCACATGCAATACTATTACTATACTAAATAGAATTAAGTTGGTGCATTATTAGCTTTTACTATTTTTAAATTCTGGCTGGAGAGTTGATGTTAGACTACATGCTATGGTTTCTTACCAGGCGCATATTTGTTGGAGTTGACTAATTGCACAAGTATTTTCTGGATGAGCCAATAAAAGTGCGAAGTGTGAGCAGACGCCCTATGAAGTGGAGCGTGCGCAAGGTGAACTCACCGGGAGGCTGCACTGAACGCTAGGAAATGAGATGCAAAGATTTCAGCTTGCATAATGAAAGATGGAAACTTGAAAGAAAGGAAACACAAGAAATGAGAGAAAAGGCAAGACGGTGTTTTTTTAAGATGTTTTGTATTTCTGATGACAGCAAAGGAAAAAAGAAGAGTCAGGTACATCTTGGTGGGGTTTTTTTTCTTAATGTTTGGAGGCATACAACAGAAAGGTTCAGAAATGAAAACTCAGTGATAAGAAGAGTGAGTGTGGGAGAGAATCAAACGGGTAAGGTGCGCCCCCCCACTCCTCCCCCCGTGAGCTAAGTCGAATAGAAACTAGGCCTCCTGACACAGTGGTCCACTGATCTTAACACTTGGCTCAGTTGGCAACATTCCACTTGAAGCTTTGTCATGTTGGCTAAGTTACATCTAGTTTTGGATTCTTCTCAAACCGCGTCTTAAATATGTCTGCCACCCGGTTGGTTGGCTATCTTCGTCGTCTTCGAGGCGCGGCTATGCCTAGTAGGCTCAGCATGCGGCGTCGCTCAGGATTTGACATTTAGGGAGCAGGCGGACCTATCGTGGTGCCAATCCCTCAGACGGGCATAGCGGGGGCTCTGAATCTCAGTGAGGAACTTTTCCCTGCCCATGAGGAAGAAGGGGACAGATGGACAGAAGGAAATAAGTGATATGGAAGAGAAATATCGTAATTCCCCAGATATAGGATGCACTTTTTTCCCCATAAATAAAGGTCAAATGTATCCTATAAACAGTAATTTAAAGATTGGATTTTTTTTTTTCTCGACAACTTTTGAGGAAGATTGATCCGTCTGCCACATTAGCCACGTTTTGATGCACAGATGCACGTTTTTATATCATTACAATAATGACCGTAACGGGACGAGCTAGCACCCGCTAGTGTCACTTGGCTGTTAGCAGACAGTGCCTGTTGCAGCTAATGCCAGCTACTGTTAGCTGAGATTGTTACGGCATTATATTCAATAAAACAAGCGAGCAGACTGAACAGACATCCGAGTCTATCCTTGTTCACACAAAGGAATATTACTAAAAGAAGAAAATGAGATCTATTCTGTTTTGCAATATTTTTTACATTGTTGCCAAACTGTTGGTGCATCCTATACATGGTAACATAAAAAAATACCAGAATTTGACCCTAAAATTAAGGGTGCAACCTATACACGAGGGTGTCCTGTATTTGGGGAATTATGGTACTAGAAGGACAGGACGAGAGACATGCACAAAACACACACTAAAGAGGTTGCAGTCTGAGACTTCATGCACAATAAACTACAAATGATGCTGATCCTACAAAAAGGTCAAATTGAACACACACACAAAAGTGCGTAGTAAAACTACTCTAAAATAAAACAAATGCTCAACCTCTATAAAGCACGCTCAGGCTTTACCTGGCCCTCTTCATGGTTTCATCATTTGGGTCCTGCACTGGGAGAGCCATCAAACACACACTCGCATTAGTAAAGGTGACACACACCTCCGATAAAAATGGGCCAGTCAATAAACAAGGTTGTGCTTTTCTTGTGACCATTATGGGACTTACAAGAGAAAGTTTTTCATGTCATGTTGGATTACAGCGTTTGATGTGCTTGCATTGCGCAAAAGTCTTGGGCCACAGTTAGATTTTGCTGAGTTTATAACAACGACAAATAACTACAATGTCCCACAGAACAGGAAAGAACTGCACCAAATTTTAACAGCTTCTCTCTTGTGTCCAACCAGTTGGTGTTTAACTATCTTGATGACTATTGTGACAAAAGTCACTAAAACAACAAAGGTATTGATGTGCACTTAATTCCCAATGCAACAATTAACTAGAAAACTTGCATGGGAAGCATTCAAAAGTTAATTAGTCAGATTGCTTTAATTCTTCCTCTGGTGCCCGTCGAAAACTAAGCCAGCAATGCAAAATGTAGACGACTTAGAGCAACTCTGAAAACTACCCAGGATGTAGTCAACATCAAAGAGAAACATGAAGTCTACTTTGGCTTTCTTCTCAAATTAAGAACAAATTAACTGGAACAGGAAGCAACTAAGGGCAACTAAGAGCCTGTTATAGTGGCTCCTGCAAAATGTTGTATGCCTTTATTTTGAAAGGTTTTACGCAGGTGCACATCATCATTTGTGATACAATTTTACAGCAGAGAAGCTAGAAATAAAATTCATAATATTACACAATCTATATTTTGTAGCGGCTGTTTTAAATGCGCCTACAGATACCACTAAAATGTAGTTTTAAAGTTTAATAATAATAAATCAGACACTGAAAAAGCACTCTATTTGGATTTTGGATGTTTGTTTGCTTTTTTTAATGTTAGTATTTTTTTTCCAAAATTCCAGTGCTTGAGTCCTTGACAGTTAAATGAATGCCGTAATATTGAGGACAACTGTGCATCTGAGATATCAAGATGCGTGGAAGCTGGCTGTTGATTTGGCTTTCGTGTTCCAGTCATGAATCAAATCTATCATTCCTTTGTTTGCTCTCACTGAGCGGCAAAACAAATGAAGTATTCAGTGACACGCTCACACTTGTAGTCCACCACTATCCAATGTAAACATGCCAGGCCTGGTCCCGGACTTACTGAAGTCTGTTCCAGTGAGCTGTGCCAGGATGCGGAAGGAGCGTGACTGGGTGGTACCAGTGCGAGGCTGCCAGTCCTCCGTGTCCTGGATCAACCTCTTTTTGCTGCGGTCGTTTGGGATAAAACAGGGCATGTTCTCCATCCGGAGGCTGTGGCTAACAAACGCATAACCAGTGGAACACAGTTGGCGTCGTTAAACAAATCCCTAAAAACTACGCAGCTTCTGCTCACAAATACCACATAATGAGGTCATCTTGAACTCACTGACCATGCAAAAGCTACACGGAATGTTAGGAATGTGGGTCGAAAGGCCACTAATTCAAAAATGTTTGACCCGGCTAACTTCCTTACGGATACACATTGATTGTTCCGAATATACACCAACACAAACAAAATAATTTGCATGCACAAGCCCCTTACTTGGATGATGGGTACATATCATAGATGGTAGGTTGAACCCTACAGAACACAGCCAAAATGCACTAATGAGAGAGTAAACAAACATAGCAGTAAAATGACAAAAAAGATTCTAGAGCTCCCCTTATAGTGCATAAAAAGTGTTGCAAGCATCATAGCGCGATGCTAGTAGAGGGAAAAAGAAGCAGATGTCTGAAAAGCTAATGAGTGATGACCAACCAGGGTGCTGTAGCACTATAGAACGCTGTGAAAGAAAATGTTCAAGGGTGCAACTGGAAATTAAATTTCATTTAATTTGTCCAAAAATACAATTTATTATTTACTAATACTGTATATTTTTGTACCCCTAGCTATACAAGCTCAGTTTAGTGACAACCATAAACCTCTGGAACCAATTTCCAAGAATACAGCAAAAATAAGTCTTGTTTTCCTGCCAGTACCTCAAAAATGACATCTGAAGCGCAAATTGTGACAAGATCCTTATCATTTCAGTGTTCATTTATATAAATAAGACATATTGAGGACTATACAAATAAAATGTGATTGACTTATTGATTGATTGACTGATATAAGACATTAATTTAACAATGCATTCATTATTGTGGTTTGCAGCCCTGAAACCTTTGCTTATATAGATTTGAACGTGGGTGCCAAAGGGGGGGAAAAACAGGCATAAAGTCTAGAGTTAGAAAAGTATTTACGAGCCTTACAACTAAAATCATAATGTTAAAAAATAATAGAAAATAAAGTTGCAGTTTGACAAAGTAGGGTGATTTAATGAGGTATTTTATGAGAATCGAGTTGGGCTCCAATTGCTGCGTGTGGGAATTTGAGAGTAAAATTCTCATAATGCACTATTAAAAGTTTTTGCTAAATCATCATCACTCATAAAATTATGACTACACTTGTAACAATTTCATAACTCTGATTTTTATGTTTTACGATTTAATTTCTTTCTTTTTGCTCTGTTCCGCCTATTTAATTTTGCAAAGCACTTGGTGCTACATTTTTAATGGATGAAAAGTGTTAGATAAAAGAAAAAAAAAGATTTGATTGATTTGCTATACCAGATTTGGGATTGTCTAACACTGAGAGCTACTAACATTAGCTACTAACATGTGTGTGTTTGACTGACACACACACACACACACACACACCTATAAGACAGCATCAATCAAAAGTGAGCAATATTGGATGCGTGTATTGGATGTGATTCAATTATGCATGTTTGCCATGATTTTAAAGAAGGGGAAGAGAGAAGGAAATATACTAACTTTTCAAGAGTCTCCATCTGCACAGGGGAAAAAAAAAGAGAGAAAAGGAAATGTGGTCAAAGCAGAGAAGAGTTTGTGCAGCGCCAGAACCTTGATCAGAATGCCGCAAACATGCAAAGAGTTAAGCAGAGGCATGTTTCCTTTCTTGTCAGCGGGCCGTGTGAGAGAAAGACAGCTTTGTGCGCCTGTCAGGCCCACCTATTGTTACACTGAGCCATAATGATTTGGCACAAAACATTCGTCATTCCGATCCTCTCAGCCACGTACGCAAATGCTTTTCAAGAGTTATGTAAATGGCTTTGGCGCCGGCCCAAATGTAGGATTTTGCCCGTGTTGCAGTCAATTCCATGTTGTCGTCTTGGGCTCTGATTCGGTTCCTAAAAACAACTGAGTGCTCTGTACAAAAAGCGAACATGTTTGAATAACAATATCAAGTTTAGGCAGATCCAGCGATGTCTTCATCGAAACTGGCCAGATTGGTTTTGCTATGCTCAGATGCCAAAGGAATGCATTTCTGCCACACATCAACTAACCATGAGGAGCAACCTTGTGAGACAAACCGCTTGAATAATCCAGCCGCAAGGTTCTAAAGTTATGTACAGTTCCACAGAATTTAAGCTGGTTAAAGAGAGCATCACAACACATCCAACACTGGTGGCTGAAGTTGCACGATTACAAAGATCCAAATGATGGGAAATACTGAAGAGTTGCGTAACCAATTAGTGATCTCATAGAGCTGTATTCAAAAATTAAACATGGCCACACTGACAGAATCATTGATTGCTGAGAATTATCGCAATTGTGTGGAACTGATTGCTGATTCATTGCGCCTTGAAGCAGTTTCGGCAAAAAACAAGTGCACCACTTGACTGCTCCCAGAAACGACATTGACACTGAAAAAGGAGTTCAGAAAGTACAGTCAAAAATTCTATCATCTTTGACTGTGACGCCACAGACTCAAGGTAAACGATTAGTGTTCACCCAAGCCATATGCACACACATGCCAGCAAAATTAGCACGTCAGTAACTCTGCATTACTTCAGCTGTGTTTACGTTTGTTGGACTGACTGTCTCCAGACTGTTGATGTTAACATGCTGAAAAAAGTTTCAGTTAGGCCAAGCGACCGGCAGTCTTTTCCGCAGCACGTCTGTTTTTCTTTCTTTAGTCATAAAGCCATTCATGTTACAAAGTTTAAACAACTGTGATTTAAAAAGACTAAATACACGTACCTATCTGAAAATGCACTTTCCCTTTATAGAAATTTTGCACAAATTACATAACCAGTCTCTCATAAAAGTAACACACACATAAAAGTAAAAACACACACATCCAATGCCAGGGACACAAGTTCATGTATTTTAAGAGTCCAAACATTAAATCCCAGATAGGTTAGTATTAAATCAATACCTACAGTAGGTACATTAAGGACATAAATTTGCAAATACTTAAGTATTAAATCAAAACTTAAGTATCTGGGATTGAATGTCTGGACTCTTAAAAAACCTGAAAATACATCCCTGGCATTGAACGGGTTAACTGAATAGTTGATTGATTAATTGATTTTGTTTACAGTGTGTTTAGATAGTGGATTTAAATCCCTATTAAGGACATTGTTAGATCCAGCATGTTTCCCTTACTTTATTCTGGCTGGGATGTTATTGGGTGACATAATTTCAGCTAGACGTAAGCTATTTATTACATATCCACAGGTGTTATTTATGACTTAAAAAGAATATTCAGAAACTGGCAAAATAGGAATTTTTGATTACACCGCGGTTGAGTCGAAATCTATGCAAAGAGAGGGCATAAAAATCAAAGGCACATCAGAGGCCCATAAAAGTGGTTTATGTTATATTTCTTTACTGACTCCTGGAAGTAAGTTCCTTTTGAGGCCAAGAGAGGCAGGCTGAGATAAAAATTTGCTTTGGATGTGAGTGCAAATGGGTGCAACTTATAGAGTAATATTGGATGTAGTCATTTGAACAAAAGCACATGTTTGTCTGGCTCTGCACCTACCCGTTCTTTGGTTGCGGCACACTGGCGGGGCCCTGAGAACGAGGCGCGTTAAGTTTAGGTGAGTAGGCCACGGGCTTTATGACGGGTCCCGCACTAGCGCCCCCTGCTGAAAAAGGCCTGGCCATCTTGTTAATGGTGGTGCTCGGGGCAAAGGAGTACTTTGGCAGTACGCTAGCCTCGCCGCGTGAGACCTACGTCGCGGTGAGAGAGGGAGACAATGCAGCACAGCAAACAACATGCAGTTAGACGTTCTGACACGTACAAATGACATTACTTCTTTTACAGAACTTTATTTAAAGCCTCATCGCTTTTCTCCATACAAATGATAAACTACTCAAAGCCTGCAGGACTGTTTTTTTCCCCGCCACAAAGATTATGAGCTCAAGAGTCATGCAATTTTTGTGTTGCCCTAATATCCTCTTAAAATGATCAAATGAAAGTGCTCTGCATGTAAAAGTGTCAGACATAAAAGACATTCTGAAATAAGTGCTTTACACAAACTGAAAAGGACACCAGCTAAAAAGCAGCGCCGAATTTGTGGAAGCATCGCGTCCCAGCTGCTGTTCTAATAACAGAGTGGAGCGCAAGGCCTTTCATGACACCACTGCGCTTTTCAAACTGCAATCAGAACGCCAATTGGCTCTTAAAAGACGTGATGGTAAAACTAAATGTGTCACGATCACTTTCAGTCTGGTATCGGGGGGGAATATGTGAGGTGTTGCAAAGAAGAAAAGACAGGAAATTCTAATGCACGGTTCACGCCACTCCATCTGCGCAGATGCTTTGCTAATGTGCTGCCTGTGGACGCTGCCAGAGCATGACAGGTGACTCAGGCCAATCAAATTACTTGAAAGCCAAAGTGACACCACACACAGTGCAAGTCAAATGTGAGCAACAATTACACAAAGTCGCACTCAAGGCAGCTTAGTGTGGAGCAAAGCGCTTGGGCGCGTGAGGTGAGTGGAAACGACATGAATACAAGCTTACCTTCTGTTCTCCGTCAACTTTGACAGCTCTGTGGAGAAACCATGGGCACAAAAGTCAGGTCCAACTTACATACAACTCATCATCACAAAATAACGCAGGTTCTGTTCTCTGAAAATGAAATACGACCAGCAGCGTGTATTTTAGTCACTTACGTTGATAAAGTCAAAATGATTGATAAAATGACAAAACTGGCATTCGCCTGTGGTGACCGAATGTCTTAACTTAACCCTAACCCTAACAAAATTGGAGGTGCGGTGATTAATCAACAATTAATTGATTATTAAATAAATGAAATATTATTTGATAGTTCATTAATCATTGAATCCTGAATTACCATATTGCTGGCCGATATGGCCCAAAAGATTTATTTATTTATTTATTTATTTATTTATTTTTTTGGTCACATAGTCCGGACAATTACGATTTTGATGAAAGTAATAAAACTCAACAAATATCAATTCAGATAAGGGATTTTTATCGCCTTTTTAAAAAAAACCTTTCATGTATAAATATTACAATATTTAATGGAAACATTTGTGAGGTACATTTTAAGAGGTGTGGTGTCTGACTGAAGAGTTACCTAGATGACTGCAAATACAACATAAAATCAGATCAGCTGACAATAACTCATGGAGTCGCTCAAGGGTCTGTGCTTGGTACCCAAATTATTCATATTATATATCAATAACAACTGATGTGCCTGTAAAGTATTTAAAAATGTACTACAGTGGACCCCCGGTTTACGAAGTCCCTGCCTTACGTTTTTTTTTTTTTTTTCATCTTACGACGTGGACCGCAACGTTTTTTTGTCCCCTCTTTATGCCATTTTTTTTCACCTTACGACACCTCAAACATGGCAATCAGTGTGCGTGTGAGACTGTGAGTTACTACGCGCTCATATGTCTATACACGTGCCAGTGCTTACATCACTACATTACTGGTCTGCTATTGGCCGGCGTCATGACTCCCTAAAATACTGGTCTACTATTGGTCGGTGTACCAGAGGCACTAAGATGCTGGTCTGCTATTGGTCAGCGCCACTCGTTCCAAAATGTCAGACCGTTTCTGACATATTTATAGTGCATTTTAGTGCTCAATTCAAACTTGAATTGGTTAGCCATGGGTCCCAAGATTGCTAGTGATGTTAAAGCGAGAAGAAGATGATTTGTATGGAAACGAAATTGTAGATAATCAAAGAATACAAAGAAGGCTAACCTAGAAGGCTAGCCTAGGCTAGCCTCACTTTGGAATATGGCCATAACAAGCTTGTCACGTCACTCAAAGGTAAATCAGTCCTTTCTATATTTTTTTATCTATGATGTTATTTAATTGTATACATGTATATTACATACAAGTAGCACTCATTATACTATTTTGATACCAATTTTTAATATGTATGTACAATTTTGATGTATTTGCCTGTGGTTTTACACGCATTACCTAACTAACATAGGTCTGGATTGTCTGCCATACGCCAAATTTGCTTTACGATCCCAACGGGTTAATCTCGTAAACCGAGGGCCCATTGTATTTTCCCGAAACACAACTTTATATTGCTGTGGAGAAATTCTCGAGCAGCTTCTCAATACTGTGGGAAAAGTATTAAATACATTAAAAAAAAAAAAAAACTAGTTCAACACAAACAGTGTGTTATACCCACTGTGCCAAAGTGCATGAAAATAGCTCAAAGTTTCTGTATTAGGCGCTACATTGCACATTCTGTCCATATCATCACCCACTCAACTCAAAAGCTCCACACATTTTAACTTTAATCCCAGGATGCCCGTTTTGCCTTCAGTGAGTTGAGTCCCACAAATTGTCTGTTCATCCAAACGTATTACCTCACACATAAGCATCACTGACACTAAGCTTTAAAGGGTTACAACAAGAATGAACTTGCACCTACATTGTTTGGCGCTGTAAACACTAACAATTGCTGCTTCCCGTAAGACTAAAGGGATGAATAACGGCTTATGTTTTCCTGTCCAAGTCCTGATTAAGAGGCGCTAAAGACAGCATGACAACAGATACAGCGAACGACGGGCAGAGCATAGCGACGTGTCGACAAATCATCGTGACGTTCACAGCACCGGGGCTCGCCGGCTGTCCTACCGCTAACCCATAATTTGATGAGCCATGCTTTCATCGTGGAAAAAACATGTCATCGCTGCCTTGAGGTTTTTATTCAGCACTAGTGGGAAAATATTTGAGTTGCTTTTTCAGAGCAATGAGTTTGCATGGACCCAGTTTGACCTGTAAGATTGAACAAATGAGCTTCATGAAATCGTTTGACCTCATTTCATGAATTGATTGGTTGTATGGGGCAAGCCTGGCTCATGAAATACGTTGGATGTTTTTAAAATCACACAGCAGCGTTTTCATAATTACTGTATATTTCGGACTATAAACCACAACTTTTTTCTCATGATTTGAGCCCTGTGAGTCTTCCAGTGCAGTGCGGCTATCTGCAGGTTTTTTTTTTTGTTTTTGTTTTTTGATAGCCGCCAGGAGACAATCTACAGGTAAAGTAAATGTGTGTATCTGTTCATATAAATAACTAAAACTGAAAAGAACTGAGAAGATGTGAATAAATAGCTATCTCGCCAGCCATCTATTTTACTCTGCAGGATTCTGTCAGTGTCATATGGAAAAAAATCCATCCATCATCTATCCATTTTCTATAAATATGTTTGTAAACATGCCGGCATGTTCAGTCTGTTGAAGATAGGATGTAGTTGTAAGCAGGCAATCACAAAAAAGTTTAAAAAAAAAAAAAAAAAAAAAAAAAACTTCCATATACAATCTTTCTGCATAAATGTCTGACGTTCCAGTCTGCGGCTTATAGTACAGAGCGGCTTATCCTTTACAAAAACTGTTTTTTAGATCTATTTTTGCTGCTGCGGCTTATATACCAGCGTGGCTTATAGTCTGAAAACGATACACTGGATTTACTGTCACATAAATACAATTGTTAGTATTTCGCTTTTATTTAGCTTATATATTAACGGAATACATAATGATGCGGATCAACTTAAAACCAAAAAAAGGTCATCATTTAGGTTTAACCAAGCAAATAAAAGCTAACATCTTTCAACTGTGTGCAGCTGCCCTCCTATCCAGGCCAATGTATGTACGTGCAAACACAACTGGCAACAATTTCATTCTGGGAAGCCTTTCAGCAAGATTTTTATTTTTTTTTTTGCCTGTCTTCCTCTTAAATAATAACAACAATGGTGGAGGGCAATCTGTTAATTTAACAGACTGGATCTTTGGCTGTGTGTCATCAAGTATAAACTCTGATCCCACTTTAACAAAAAGGAACAACTACATTTTTCCCTCTCCACTCAATCTTGACCTAAATCCAGAGTGCATCAAAAGGTAGTCACTGTGCCTTTCTTTTCATCCACACTTTGTTGTTACAGCCTTATTGCCAAAATTGTATTTGTAAGACCGCATAATGACAACATGGAAAAGTTAGTTAATGCTGACTAGTGTAACCAGTTTTTATTTTGACATCTGGCATTAATGCCAGAATAGCTCTATCTTTGGCTCATCAGACCAAAAAATTGAGGCTCCCACGGTCTGAGTGTCCTTCACGTGCCTCTGGGAAAATTGAAGCGCTAAGAAGAGTCCGAGTTTGGTCCAAACAATTTTCCATTTATAAGTAATGGAGCATAATGTGATCACTGGGGCATTCAAGAATTTTGTCTGTACCTTTCTAAAATCTACAGACAAATCCTGACTTTCTGCTTGGTTATTTTGTGACATGCATTTAATATTGCATGGCCATGAATAGACAGGTGTATGCTTTTTGAAATGTCCGACTAATTGAACTTACTGGTTACCAACGTGTAAGATTTAGACCATTTTTCATTAAAAAAGGAATAAATCAAATGATTATAAATTTCAAAAACTTGCAAATAAACGAGTTCTTAACGATCAACAGTATGTTTTAAATATAATTGTAGGTCTAGTTATCATTAAATTATATTACATGGGGGTTGCTACTTCCCCGGAGGCTGTCATATTTGTTAAGGCTACGGACAATGGTAAATGCAGAACCTGCCGTCCGTAATGAAAAACGGTCTAAATCTTACACAGTGTCCCTTTAAGCTGTAAAAGCACATCAAGGATAATCAGTTAACAAAATGCACCTGAGCTCAAATAAGAAGTGAGTCTTCACTTTTATTTATTTCTAATTAATTTGCACATAATGCATCTTCCAAATCACATTTTCATGTTATTATGGGGTGCTTCGTGTAGAATTTAAAAAAATAACATAAACAGTTTTACAATATGGCAGTAACATAATGAATGCCGCAGTTAACCTTCATTAACATCTGATCCTCAAATGGATTCATCTGTCTTTTTTTTTTCTTATGTGGAAATAGATTCCATATTTGTATTGTATGCATGAGTATAGAAGACAAACTATTTGAAGTTCTGGCTCCACTATCTAGAAAAATCAAAGGGAAACATAGTGAAAGATTTGTTAGTACATATCAGCCCAAGTGAGTTGGCAGGCAAACCCAAAGAGAGCTGGATGGGGGTGTTGGGAGGGAATTGGCGGAGCAACAGCTGTGATCACAGCTTCTGAACTTATGGGGGATCACAAAATCTAAATGAGTCTCCTGACAGTACCACGGTTCATGTTTACGACTTGACAAGTCAATACTTTCTCATTTTATCCAAAGCTCAAAACAGTCCGTCTTCCTTTGGGTGGGCGGTCTTTTTTTTTTCTTCTTTCCCTTTTTAATTAAGCAGCCCATGAATCTCTTTTGCTTTGCACTCTAAAGAAAGACTTTATCAGTCAGGGATTCTTGGCAGAATCTCTATGGGCCATTCTTAAGTGCTGCTTGTATGAAGGTCAACCACTTTTCATTAAAATTCCTGAAAACATTAAAAAAAAAAAAAAAAAAAAATCTGGCTCAGGTTCTTCAACAAAGTGTATTTTTCTACTTTTCTATCCAAGGCTCCAAAGGACAAAGGCTACCGTATGCACTTGGCATACTTGCAAACTACTGCAACACCATAAACATATTGTTAAATAAATACCTCAATTCAATTTTAAAGAAATGATATTTTTACTAAATCTTTTTGCATCCTCATTCGTGGCTCCAATGTTGTGACTGATGAGCGTACGAAACAGATCGCTACATACAGTATTTTAAAGGCAGTGTATGAAGAGGATACACACTTGACCGAGATCAACATTTCATTTTTTGTAGCATCTATCTCTGCAAACGGACTTGCCTGTTAAGAGTGAGAGTGAGGGAGTCTGATGCTGCTCTGATCTTGTTTTGGGCCTCCACGTGGGTCAATTCCTGCGCGTTCAGGTCATCAATAGAGACCACCCAGTCACCGACCCCGACACCAGCATGAGCTGCCTTCCCACCTGGGGTCAACTGGAAGAGAGAATACAGGAAAGAAAAAGATTTTGAGCTACAGTAGTTCAACAATGCATTTAGTTAACCCTTGGGGCATTTTGTTACACATGATGGAAATTCCTTTGATTTTTTTTTTCTATGATACCATAAAGGAATCAATGGGAAAAACACTAGGGAGCTGAAATTTCCGGCAGGTGATTAAAACGTGTAAAATTTCAAAATGCAACAATTCTGACATTCTTATGTGATTGCAGCTGGACGTGTGAGATTTTGTGTACAAAAAATAGAAAGAAAGACAGACAGACAGGCAGGCAGGCAGGCAGGCAGGCAGGCAGACAGACAGACAGACAGACAGACAGACAGACAGACAGACAGACAGAAAGAAAGAAAGAAAAAATCACCACCCAGACGCATGCGTCCAAAACAACATTGGGCTTTTTTATTTTCAAGCAAAAATAGTGTTTGCGTACAGGGCCCCCACGTTACAAACCATTATCCCATTTGCTTATGATAGGCACCAAAAAAGGCCGTTTCAAACCACAAAACAGAAAATATGAATCCAAAAGCCATGTCGGACTGACAGTGATTTAATGGTTGTTAATAACACCTAATAAGCAGCTGAGGAAGTGTGTTCTGTCTGACGGGCTAGGAAGAATATTTCACTCAGCACTTGGAGGAGAAAGGCCATCATGATGTCATTAGTCATCACATGATTCACTGCAGATGTGACAACAGATGATGAAAGCAGCTCTTGAAAATCTCAGACAGGCAGCACATGCCTCGTACGACTGCGGAATTTACCAGAACGTCCACGCAGACAGGTAGGTCTGTGACCGGTTTCACTGACAAAATGGTGACATCATCCTCTCGGGCCAGACGTTCTGTCAACGCTGTGAGGTCTTGTTACAAACGGGATAAAAAGACCCAGTCTATGATCTAGGAAGTATTGCACCGCCTGCCGTCTCTGCTAACATTGCTAATACAAAAAGGGGAGATGCCAAATCAGGTTTAGTAAGGCCCCTGTCAGCTTGGCCATGCGGCTTAATGAAACACGATCCGTGTGTCAAATGCACTGATAAGTGAAGTACAAAGTGGCATCAGATAAGAGAGCCTGCCCCGGGATTTCAGGCAAAAGCCCATTAGGATTACTCACTGGTGTCATGGATCCCTGCAAATTCGGGCTCATCAGAGAGCTCAGAGGACTCAGCAGTTCAATCAATACTTTTCCGCCATGTTCAGCTAAGCTATCAGGCCCGCTGCTTTGATTTTGCACATTAAACATAAACACTTGTGCGAGCGAGGAGATTGTCGTCTGTAAACTGATGACAGCTCCGCAGTGCGCCCCACAAAAACTGCTTGCCTTGAATCAAAGCACGTTAACGCTAAAAATAAGAAGAAATGCGTTCCTCTGAGGCTCTTTTTTTCACAGTCAAGTTAAAACATCACTTTAATTGCCTTTGATTGGCCTTCTCTGGAAGCCATGAGCGAGACTAAAAAAGAAACAGCTTGTCAGAGAAAAAAAAAATTACAATTTTATGACTCTTCTATGTCAAAAAATAGCTATGACCTTGACTCCTGACATTCTAAGAGGAGGCAGAATCTGCTAAAGCACTGAAGTTCCCTGCTGACAGACACAGTCTGACCTCCATTTTACTGCCTCAATACCTCGTGAAAGTAATCTTACCTGAATTAAATCATTAGCAACATCCGACAACAGATTGTGTAAGGCCTGGCAGCAACTTTTACAGAACCAGACCTAAACCTGCTCTTGACTAAACCCATAAAAAGCTTGCATCAAGCCCACATTATTGCATTTTTCCCTTAACAAGCCCAACCATTCCTCAGCATGTACTCGACTGCAATATACAAGAAATAACCACCTGCAGAAGCTAATGAGAGCAAGTGCAGGTACTTTTTCTATTGTTATTTTTGCCTTGTAAGGATGTGGCACCATTTTAAATGACAAACAGAGAAGTAATAATTTAACAATGTCTTTATAATTGTCATTACCGTAGTCTCGAGGTTCACTGCGCTATGCTGAGACGTGCTTGTAAAAGTTGAATTTGTGATACAGTGCCTCCATTGGATATCATTAGCCTGAGTTTGTACTACCAATGTTGTGTCCAGTAAGTTGATAATACAACTTTCATAAATTAACAGGCAACTGCCCTATAAAGTAAGTTAAATGAATTGATTTCAAAACATTCATGTTTATTATCTCCTTTTGGTCACAAAAGTACATATAACTGATCTAACTACTTATTTAACCAATTCCACCTTTTAAGTATTCATAATGACAGTACAGAAATGCAATTACTTTTAGCTTAACTTTCACATATTCAAACACACCTTAGAAATAAGACCATCTATTTTGCTGCCATTATGAGAATGCAAAATGGCTGCCACCTCTTTAGATCAAACAAAACTCTGTTGTATTGCAACAATGTAATGAGGCATATTCCAATGACATTTTTTTAATTTGATGCAATTGCATCTTCTAAAAAAAACAAAACAAAACCACTAGTATTACAGGTAAAGACAGCCTTGAGTGACAGAAGAAATTATTATAAAAGATCCAAGAAGCGAGACTCTTAGACAAAGAGATGCATTTATCCTAGTTTTTGTGGAAGCAAAACAAACAAACAAAAAAAAAATGTCACAGCAGATGAATCCCATACATCCACAAATGCAATTAGCATATAATAAATCATGTTCAGAATCATTGAATTTCATTTGGGATAAATACTGTAACAGAAATCATTAAAAGTGGCAAAAATAATTATAAGACTTTTTTTTTTTTTTTTTTTACAAACTATTACATTTTGAAGTGTAACAGCTGCTAATAATACAAATCCTAATATCAGTAAAACAAATGACTTTCAAAATGAAATTCAATGTGTTTTGCAATTATTTTCCAAATAATATTAACTTAATCACTGCCATTGACGACTATAGATGTCAAAGGTCCATTTTAAATAGACTGCTATATCCATTTTGAGTGGGCTGGCAGTGAATGAGTTCAAATGGCCCAGCAATGCTATCACTATTAAAATTAGAGCAAAAAATACTGTACACTGATGCTGTAAAGTCTGCAAAGGTTGTTTTCCTATAAGTTTGAATGAGTGATGGACACAGACACCTGTGCTCCTGGCTCAGGTTCAGAATGCAGCTGTTCGCTCACTTGAGATGTCATCTCCTGAAGTTGCTGTCCTCAGGCCTTTGGCTGGCTGGTTTGAGGGGACGGAAACATTATATGTCCCCAGCAGTTTGTAAATATGGCGAAGGACAGTGGAAAACATGTTCCAGAATGTCACTTGCACTTGTACAGAAGCTCACAAGAAGTGTGATTCGTGGATGGTAGAGCTAGCTGCTTTTTATTTGCGGAGGGAGAACATGTAACAGCTATTAAGTAGCTGATAATGTCAAATAATGGACATTTTCTTAACGCCTTCCATAGGAGCACAGGAAGACGTGTTCTGTAAGGAGATCAAACTTCAAAACCTCGATAGCTTCTCAGTGTGCAAGGTCTTCAATATGCTTTTCAAGTGCTTCTGTTGACTGATACTGAACATTATCCTTGACTAGTTTTTTTCCCCGCACTGAACTTTTTTTTTTTTATTTGCAGCTGTAGGTACATTAGCCCGGTAACTCAGCCCCGGCTCATTTTTATTATTTCCACGACTATTTGGGGGCCGAGAGACTTTCTGTCCTGACATCACTCGCACGGCACAGCTGATACAAATCCATAAATAGTCCTCTGAGAAGAGAAACCAAACCTTTCAGTACAAGAGCGCGCCGTGCAGTCGAAACACCTTGCATTAACTCACCTTCAAACATGGCTACCCTGCTCACCAGGCAAGAAATTTGCAGTCAACTCGCCACGGGAGACATGCCCCCTGTGGGCAATCCGTCAGTAGGTACTGAAATATTCATTCAGGCCCCTAACAAGGTTGCTTTTCCCTCAAGTGTGCGAACCAGAGAGGCTTTAAGGCTAGTGATCCAAAAGCAGGTGGCTGACATGTCAGACGCTGATGTAAAGCGAAAGCATGGAGACGAATCCAGCTGCGCTAGTGAGACATTCGGCGTCTCTGTACTTGCTTATTGACATGACATCATCTGTAATTTCCTCCCAGCGTTTGAGCTCCGATGACGGGACATGTGCTCACTGATAAAAAACAGATGGCGGCGCAGGAGGACGTACATCATTTTAGCAAAATGTTTATAAAGCTGCACTGGCTTCAGATCTAGGGCAGAAACTCCTAAGGAGTTGCCCCCAACTGTGACTGCAATTTCATATCATGCTTTATTAATTTAACGATTTTCTGGTTCACAATAAAGTGGAAAAAAGATGTAAGAAGGGATATCATGGTTTAACGCATGTCCATCTCAAGTTCAAATCAAATTGAGACGTAACAAGATGTGTGCAATTTATGAGAAGAGTTGCAGAAACGAATCAGATTATGGTCATGAGTTCATACATTCACCAGGCATCCAATGGTTCATTTAAAAAAAAAAAAGTTTGCTCAAAAGATTGAATCTGGAAAAGGTTCCCTAGCAACTGAGTGGAAAATAATCACATCCATCAGCAGCCACATTAGTGTTCAAATTTGGCAAGATGGATTCCAGATTACCATATTTTCCGCGCTATAAAGTGCACTGGATTATAAGGCGCATCTTCAATGAATGGCCTATTTTAAAATGTTTTAAATAAGGTGCACCGCATTAAAAGTCACACAAAATAGAAGCTACAGTAGTGGATGGGGTTGCTTTATGCATCCACTAGATGGAGCCGCACTAAAGGGAATGTCAACAAAACAATCAGATAATCAGTCAAAGACATTATGATTATGATTAAGACAATCAGAAATTAAGAATAAAGATGATTTGTGGAAAAAATGCATCATGACTTAATTTAAAGACTGTTTAGATCAATGCTAAGACGAATCAAGAGTTTAAAAGAATATAATTAAGATTAAACTAAATATTCAAGTTAAATATTTTTGAATCAAACTGCAACCAAAAACCTTAAAATATGTTGTTTCATTGGTTTCAACATATTTTTTTCATTCATTTTATAAAATTGCACTTTCTTTTACAACAACATGCATTTTATGTGCTTTGTCCCCATTTAATTGCTTCAAAATTGGAGCATATATTGCATATCAAAATTTCAAACAGTGTGTTAAAATGTTAAAAGGAAAAATACATTTTTAACTGACATACAAGGGGAAAAAGGAAGAATTAACATGGTGATTAGGTTATTTTATCTTTTCATCCCCCAAAAATGAAAACTCGAGGTTTATGCACTATATAAAGTGCACCGGATTAAAAAGCATAACGTCAGCTTCTGAGAAAATTGAAGGCTTTTAGGTGCGTCTTATAGTGCGGGAAATACGGTACATGGCTAAAATCTAGTGAATCCATCTTCTTTAGATTATTAGATTACTAAATCAAAAAGTGATTTACCTCATGAAAACATAAAACTTTGCCTAATCATTAGCAAGCCAAATTATGCAAAATATGTGAAGCTAAAATATGTTTTCATAAAACAGTTACATAAAATATGTAACTATGATACATTTTAGTATAGATCAAGAGAATTGTGGCTTCACTTTTTGCCAGTTTTGAATACTTCAGAATATGCTAACCCGTACAATTTCAAACAATTTCTACCATCCCCAGCAAAAAGCCTGCTAATAACAAACTGATGGCCATACACAAACATGACCCTCGGCTAAATTTTTTCTCCACTTTATCAGTTCTCGACTGAGTGCTTTCCTCATTTGAGTTGTTTTTCCGGAGTTGTTTAGAGGACCACATTGTAAAATCCAAATTAAATGTCAGACTTTGTAAAACGCATGGTACACGATGCTCCTTCGACCAGCTCTACGAGGCAATTGAGAAATGTGTCAAAATAACATTTACATGACATCATGGTGAGTCCAGTGCAAACCGCGCCTCTCGCCATAAGTCAGTTGGGACAGACTTCAAAATAAGCATTAGAATAAATGATAAACGGAATGATGACATCACAGTTGATTTTGGCCAGGACACACACAGAGGAAATCGACATTACGAATTTGAGGAGTTTAAGGGGAAAGAGACCGTTGTGAAATGCTTTTGACTCATTATGAAAATCATTTGTGTCAAGCTTTACTGGAAAATGCTTCACTAACTGCATTTACATTCAAATGTGTCCAAAAACAAAACGGTTCTGTGAGGAACTCAAATGGAATTCAATGCCAGTGACAAGACTACTGGAGTGTAAGAAATGTTTTTTTAAGAAGGGAGAGGAAGGTTTTATTGGCTTTTCCTCTCTCCTTTGTTTTTCTTTTAGTGGCTAAGTGGAAAGTACAAGCACACTATGACGGTTTTTACTGTTTAAGGTAAGGATCCCGCTTGGTCCCAAGCTGTTAAAAGCACAATGGAACCTCCATTAATAACAGCAAAAAAAAAAAGGTCACACAGCCAAGTATTTTTCTTTTTCCTGACAAAGACTAATGTGCACCATATTCTTGTCTTATTGCTTGATACAGAGCTAATATTTATGGTCCACTAATCCCGTTTTTCATTCTGTAGTGGGGAAGACCAAATCCCAATCACATGATTAGAAATGGGCCCGTTGTATATTTTCTTTATTTTTTTAATAATTATAATTATCATCATAATAATAAAAGGTATGAAATTATTAATTGAATACTGAAAAGCCAATACAAGGGCTCATGTTACAATAGTGATGTTAGAAAAACTAAATTTACACAATTTCAATGCACTTTTTTTCATCCTGGGTACGCTGACAAAGTAACAGCAAATATTCAAAGTCAAGTGACCTGGACTCACGTATAAAAAAGTGATTGTGGCACAAAAGAAACTGAAAAGTTGAAATAATTGATTAATAGGAGTGATGAAAGAATTGATTAATGGGAGTGATGAACGAAATAAGTTGTTTTAATATACTGTAAGCTAGAGCTGCAATGAATAACTGAACTAGTCCTAATCAACTAATTAATTGATAAATATTTTTGATTGTTTTTTAAGAACTAGTTTATTTCAAAATCATGCAAATACATTTTAAAGCTATTGATTATGATTCCATCAGACAAGAAATATGGAGTGTTAGGGTTTGAGAATATTTAATATATACTTGAAAATATTGAGTGTGGAAGACAAATTCGACAAAAAGGGGGGAGGGATTGTCCGCTGGCAGCAATAGGGTGGATGCAAGAAAAAATGTGAGGAATGCTGAGAAAGCTTCCCCGGCTGACCAACAAGAGGAGGAAGGAAAGAAAGGGGGTGCAAAGAGAGCTTGTAAACAAAGTGAGAAACATGGCATAGTCTTTATCTGAAGAAATCAAAACAAGGTTCCATCATAATGCTCATTTATACTACTTGTTATTACTATAACAATCTAAAGATGAGCAAACTAATCATAGAAGTTAATTGTGCTGTCACAAATTGCCATCTCACCTTTCCTGCGACAACAAAAACACTTCTAGCCATTGATCTGGCAGACGCTGTCGCATTGAGTCATTTTCAGCATTTTGCAGAAGCCTTTGGTCCAGTCAGTCGGCGTCGTCTTCATTGTATTATCTCTTTTAACTCTGTCTGGCTTCAGATACTTATCTCATCACGGCGCGGCCGCCCGCTGAATTCATCTGGCCTCAACTCGGTGCCAGAGGAAAACTTGGTAAGGCCGTCTACCATCCCCTGTCCGTGTGTCATTCCACTTTTTAATCACAGCGAGGAGAGTAAACAGCATCAGAGAGGCAATGAGAGAAACCATGTCACAACTTTATAACTTCTGAGCCAGAGGGCCTGGAAAACTACTGGCGCTAACAAAGATAACAACCTCGCTCGTTTGAGGACATCTACAAGCCTGCAGGTAGACTACTCTCGCTTGTCTGGACTGAAATTCCTTTTAGTGCCTTCAAATCCTTGTTTGGATGAGGACAAATCATCAAATGACTTCTCATTGGTTTTGGTGTGTAGCGAGAATGGAATCAATCTTGAATCCAAGGGAGCATGGAGTTTCTGTTAGCGATGCCAAGCGGCCAGCAGAGCAGATCAGAGACGTGTCCTGACAAGACTGATGACGTTACACCTCGATGGCATCCCACTTACAAAATAGCCTGATTCATGTGGCAGTGCATTGTGTGACCCGCTACAAGCATGTGGCTTTTTGGCAACCACAAGAAAATTGGGAGTGCAAGAAGGCCGTTGTGCACTTATAAGGCCTGGAAAGTGGCCGTCATGCTCTTCAGTAGTAGGTTAGAGGCTATTTGCAAGATGGTCAATCAAAAAGAGGTGGCAAACAAATGACAGTGTGTCCTTGTGGCCGCTGAAAACTAGCAAGTCAGGCTTTTAACCAATAAGTCATACTCGGATCCCACGTATGCTGCTTTATTTAAGAAGCGAATGAAGAGAAAAATGGGAAATGCTTCTTTTGGAAACATAGTAGCTGGCATACTGCCAACGTTGCCGGTGTTAACAAGAACAAAGTCAACATACGGTTGAAATGATTGATTTGGGTCGGGTCAGGACAGATAATGCACTTGAGTGTGCACACTGTTCACTGTGCAGCAGTTACACCTCTACGTGAGCATTTTTTTGGGGTGGGCGCTTTGCTCAAAATGTTATGCTAAAATGCTTTACGCTGGGTAAATCAACACACACAGTACTGTACATAATTGGTGCAGCTATTAGATTTGTTGTTTAAGCTTACCATATTTCACTAGCATGATGTGCACGAAGGCCGGAGAAGAAAAAAAATTACCGCAATTCCCAAAACATAAGCTGCGCCTGTGTATAGAATGCAACCTTAATTTTGGGGTCAAATTCTGGTATTTTTCAATGTTACTGTGTAAAGGACGTACCAAAAGTTTGGCAGCAATGTAAAAACTATAGCAAAACAGAATAAATCTCATCTTTGTGGATTATTCATATTTTCTTGTGCTCATATCCATAAATTATATATTTGTTGCGGGTTAAGTGAGGTGTGTTTCAGATTTCCCACACTGTGAGCAGTTAGTGATTGCTGCGTTAGTGAATGCATGCGAAGCAGTTGTTTTTCCTTTTCCTTTCCACTAAGTTTATGATTGTGTATATGCCTTAAAGACTGTAATTAATAAACGAAGCAAATAAAATACCTTTCCGTGTTCTCTAATCGGGGCACACAGCCCTGTGTGCCACTCTGGAGACATCATAACCTTTACATGATCCTCTCCGTTTTAGTAATATTCCTGTGTGTGAACAAGGTTGGACTTGGATGTTGGTTCAGTCTACACACTTATTTTAGAGAAAATAATGCCATAACAACGTCAGCTAACACGAGCCGCTGTTAGCTGCAACAGGCACTGGCACCTAACAACCAACTGACTTCCGTCCTCTCGCTCGTCCCGTTATGGTAATTATTCTAAGAAAGAATACAGCAGAAATAAAAATGTACATATGTGCATCAAATCTCGGCTCATGTGGCTGACAGATCAATCTTCTGAATGTGGAATAAAAAAAAATTTAAAAAAAATTCTAATCTTCAAGTTACCGTTTATAGGACACACCCATACTTTTGGCCTTCATTTTTGGGAAAAAAAAGTATGTCTTATATTTGGGGAATTACGGTAGTTTTTCTACATAAATGTGACAAGGCAAAAATAGAGACTGGTTTCTCACATTACCTTGGGCACTTTCTGACTTTTAACACATGGCAGGAAGAAACCAATACAAGAACAAATTCATATGAGTGTACACAGTATGTTGAAGAAAAATCTTACCCTTGACACAGTGAGGGGCATGCTGAAGTCTTTGCCACCCTGCAGCCTGAAGCCCCACGGCGCTGGGCCGCTGAGGGTTACAGAGTACACGCTCATAGCCTTTTGGGAAAGACAAAAAGCAAACCTCAATTCCTTGCGGAGGCCTCCAAGGCTTTGCATTCTTTGGTTGTTTACATTTTTTTCCAGTACATGTTCGAACAAATGTTGGGTGCTTGACAAGATGTCAATGAGTTGTTCATTTTATATCCTATTCATTTTAATCCTTAACTACTGTTTTTATGCAAGAAGTGTATTCATTCTCATATCTAAAAGGAGGCATTGATGCCATCTACTGGTGATCGTACATCCACAGGGTTGTTTCCAGGATGGAAATTTGTATTGGAGTAGCTTGAAACGCTCCCCTGCCCACCCATATTGAAAAGCAAAATTAACAAGTACCCTCATCAACGGCAGTGAACTTGTTACTGTTTTTTAAGTTTTCGACAGCACCTATGCTCATTGAAAACGAGTAGTACTCTCTGTTTTGCTTCATATATATGGTACAGATTCATCCAGAATTCAACACAGCATATGTCTAATTTGGAGCTTTGATATGTGAAATGTTTTCATGCATCATGAGGGAGAATTTTCAAACATGACCTCAGTTGTTTATAAAGCATGCACAATATAATAATGAAACTAGCACTTGCAAAGACGGACTATTAGCTTGCGATCCATTTTGCCAGGACCTGAGGTGAACATTCATATATTGAGCATATTACAAATCGGCGGCAGACGCAGCATCATCATAAATCTAGTGCATAAAAGGAACAGCGCTGACATTTAACAATAAGCTCCAATTTCAATATAAGGTGGAGGCAACACATTTCATTGAAAGATAACCCGTGTAATAATCCGCGTAATCGCGAAACACTGGCCCGCTTGCAAAATGAAAACTCCTTTTGACATTTTGAAATGGTTCACATAATCTGCCTGGCTGTTATTAGACAAGGACAGCTGTGTTAAAACTAGTCCCTGACATTGGCTGACATGCTACTAAATAACTAACGCAATATGGAGAGCGCAACTCGAGACGGAGGGCTACGTCACCGGCCGCCGGCTGCACAACGAACCTAACCGCTGCATTGGACGGCGCCGCCGAACCTACCTCGTCCTCAAGGGCCGGCCCGTAGCCCAAACCTGGGGAGAAAGCTGGAGAAACGCAAAAGCTCCGCAAGCAAGCAGAGCCTCACTCTTGCTGGCAAAGCCGACCCCCTAAACTTTGTAGCTGCAACTCACTCCTCGGAGGCTATATAAGGAATGTAAAACTACACCAAACTATTTCAGCCCAACACCCACATGAGTCACAACGAGGAAGAGGCGGGGGGGTGGAGGACGACGTCAACTGCCACGATATTCTAACAGATGACTGCAAAGTTCAACTAAGTGGATTTTTTTTTCCGTGTGCTTGAGAGCAGCCAAAAAATGGCCTGCGAGTGAAAAGGGGGCAAGAGAACGTAACATTCCTTCTGGACGACATAAGGCACAGTGCAACCAAACCGGCAATTATGACATGACATCAAGCCTTTAAAAGCGACAGATGGACTCACTTGGAGAAGAATCATAAACTACATTCAAAGGGGAATTATGAACGTTACAACCAAAAAATTAGGTACAACCGGGGAGGTATTATTTTGCTTTATTATCAGCTATTTCTAGAGTTATAATTCCTCAAATAGTTTGCCTAGGTGACTATAGATAACATTGTCTATTTCAGTGATTCTCAATTACATTTTGAAAAGGCCCCACTACAAAAGACAAAAGCTATCATGGCCCACCATTCGCCACAACGATTTAAATAAGATGATCTACGAGAATTGTATACCTAAAACTGAATCGTTTTTTACATTAACAAAAGACAAAAGATATATGAATCAACTTTCAACTACTTTTTTTACAGTGTTATAAAGGTTACTCAAAAACTGAAGAAAAATAAGCGAGTGGATCAAAGCCTGAAATAAAGAAATTGATGCCATTCCTTATTTTATTTCAGTTACACTTCACTTGGGAAAAACAAAGCCTTTTTCTTTTTCATCAGTTCATCACTCGTATACTTTGACAGTTAAACATACCGCCTATTTACCCTAAATGCAAAAAAAAGATAGAGTTAATCATCTTTACTTGTATAACTTTACTTATATAATACACACAATGTAATTAAAAAAAATATATTTTGGCAAAGCTAAAACTAATATATATTTAACATATTTAATATATATTTAATATATTTTTAACATCTGGGTCAGTCAATGACAGTGAATGATATTATATTAAAATCCAATTATGGAATAAAAGGCCAAAAATGGAGCGATACCTCTTATCCTCGATAATTTGCAGTTGGGTTTGAAAAAAAAAAAAAAACACACCTACAGTACATAATGAAAGGCTATTAATAACTACAATCCTGAGTATTTCCTTTTTTACAAAAGAAATATTTGCTGTAATGTTTCACAAGTTACTAATAAGAACAGTGTGTCCATTTTCACTGAAGTTTTGCAAATATATAATCCGGTTTTCTTATCAACCCTCACTTTTTGACGCGCATTAGCCAGCTGACAGTTACTTGCCAACATTTCGAGGCTTCGGCTACCAACATAATCTCTTATTACATAATGCCGTCATATAATGTCACAAATTACTATGATACTCGTGTCCACAACCTGCCTTCAAAACTTTTGTCCAAATGACATCTTCTGCAGGATTAATATTTAGTTATATATGGTTAGACGTTGTATAACACAGATGCTTGTACAAAGAAAAGAGATAAAAATCTAAACAGTAACAAGAGTTTTAGCTCACTAAATTTCATGGTTTGCTACGATACCACTGTCTGTATATTACTGGTATCCATAACCTTTTCCGTTTAGTGTTGCCATGCTATACAGTCTGAAAATAATGCGTGTCTCGAAATTGCTAACTTTGTGCTCTGCTGCACAAAATTAGGTTTTACTATGACGATAATTTACAACATTTATGATTTACTTGTAGTTTATGCTGCTGCACAAAATTAGGTTTTACTATGAGGATAATTTACAACATTTATGATTTACTTGTAGTTTATTTCAAAGTGATTGATCACCTAAATGTAGATTCATGGAAGGCCATACAAGCGTTCTTGAAATAGAAAGGGCAATTTATAGTATTTCTTCTCTTACAGCTTTATATTTGTGTAATATTTAAACTTTATTCTTGAGAATATACTACTTTTGTTCTTGGATGTGTACATGTTTTTCCTCATTACTTACTTTAGGATAATTACAGACAACAAATGAAAAGATACTGTGTTTACAATTTGAAACTATGGAACATTTTGTAAATTATATTTGAACTTTTCATTAAGAAAATAAAGCTAACTAATCTTTTAAAAATTTAGCTTTATTTGCATATTTTGATTTTGATCTAAAACAACGTTTTAATTTTCCAAATTTTTAAACATGTGAGTTCTCGTATTAATATAGAAATATTCAACTTGTATTCTTGATATTAAACAAAATCTTAAGAAATTACATCGTTAATCTTGAAAATACATGTATAATTTAATAATGTTTTAAAAATGTTCAACTTTGCTCTTGCACAATTATATATTTACAGTTTTTACGAAAAAATATTCAATTTTATCATAACCCAATTACATTTAATGGAATAAATATTTGATTTTTGTTTTTATTTTGAAAACATACAACTTTGTTTTCAAAAATGCTTTTGTTGCTCAATGACGTCCTTCTGAAAATTAAGGAATTTTCCTCTTAAAATATGATTTTAATTTTGAAAAAATACAACTTTATTCTTAGATTATAACTTTAATATAAAAAAAACCCTCAAAAACACAACTTTTTTTAATCAGAAAAAAAGCTGACTTGAAGTTCAAAGTAGACAACTTTATCCAAAGTTTTTTTTTTTTTTTTTTTTGGATGCTTAACCACTACTACACATTACACAAATTACTACAAGGGCAATTACGACATTTAATTGTTTTACTGGTTCTGGAGTTCCTTTCCAAGGGAATATTCGCTAGAAGGTAAACTCGGTGAGGACAGCACAATATTAGAAGCCACTATTTGGAATATACTTTTTTGTTTTGTTTAAAAAACTTTTCTCCAAAACAGACGCTTGTGGCCAAGTAGTCGTTCACTGTTTCTCGTTGGTAAAAGTTTTGTCGCTGTAAAAAAAAAGTCGTCGAGCAAGAGAAACAAAACCAGACACTGGATCCAAAACGTAGTTTTAAAGTTACACGATGGAGAAGAAAGAAAAGTTGATCCTTACTTTAAATTCCTCTGGACGTTTCACAGCAGCAGACGATCGGATAGCACCATAAAACTCTGCCCGAGTAGCAGACTTCCTCTGGGCGGATGCGATGAAGCCGCCGTGGAAGTCTCATTGGCTGCTGATAGCGGAGACGTCTTTACACTTAGGCCGTAAACGTCAGAGGTCACGTGGCCCGCAGCTGAGTTTCATTCTCCGGATGAAACGCCAGGAAAAGGCCGGGCCATTCCACATTTCTGGTAGCGTTATAATGATTGATCCACATATATCTACAAGTACACAATATAATGCTTCAAATTAATCCTGCAGTCCCATCATGTCACGGTAAGTGATAAATAATTCGTAGGGATGCAATGAAATAAAACACTGATTTTCGATATTCACCTGTTTGATGGTTTTATGACCTATTAACATTATTTGAGCTCGTTTCTTCTTCGTCCATTTTTTCGTCTTCGTCCAGCCATACAAGCTACGGTGGCCCCGAAGTGCAAAATCACATAGTAAGGAAACGCAGGTAATTTTAAGCAACACTTTAAAAGGCCTATATTTTTTGTTTCTTTTGTTTGTATTTTTTGAATTACATATAGTTTGTCTATTTATAATGCGTTTTCCAATTACATATTTTGATGTGTGTGATTTATTTTATTTATTATTTTGCAATTGTATATTTTTCTTTTATTTTTTTTGCGATTGTATTTTTTCTCTTTGATTTTGCGCTCCAGGGCCAACGTAATAAGCAGGTGGCACCTGACTAGGTGCGTTACCGCCACCTACTGTTTTGGAGTGTTGGGCAGCCTACGCATATTAAGTGCAATTCTTAAAGAATGACGAAACTTTTTTTTCTCAAGTTTATTTCAAAACAGCGATTTGAACCGAACTTCTTCAATCCTTAGCAAATTGTCAAGATTCAACACATGAACCCCATCACCCCTTAGCTCTTCATGACCTGTTAGCAATTAAATCACCTTATATCGGTTTCCATGTTTCCAAAAACCCATGTACAAGTTCTGCCATAATTTGTTCTCCTCTACGATCACAAACCTAATCCCACCTATGTTTTGCTCAATTTTACACTGATTAATAAAAAATAACTTCCAGTCAGTTTTAACTGTATTCTTTCTGTACGCCTTGACTGCTGTAAAATTGTTAATCCTTCGCAGCAGAGTACCAAGGAAGTTTATTTCAAAAGGTTGGTGACCCCTGCTGTATTGTACCCGCAATGGCAAGTACAAACCAAAAGCAAATGTCAAGTGCAGTACTCGTAGTAGCCAGCAGATGGCGTTAAATCTCAAGCTCCCACGTCCTGTGATGACTAGTCGGTTCCATCATTGATTGAATCAAGTGAAGACATCATGAATCATCATCAGTGAGGACTGCACGTCGCAGATTGTTTTATAGAGGGGCCATTTGATATTTTGTTGCTGCTTTTACGCCACCTTTGCAATTACGTCAGATATTTATCATTTGCTCGCCTGTTAGCGATTAAACAAGGGTTTGTTTGCCGAGATCAGACACATTTAGCTTAGTTCAACTTCATCCCCATTGAAAAATGGCTGACAACGGAGCACACACGACAGAGGAGGACCCAGCCGCCGCATTTTTAGCTCAACAGGAAAGTGAGATCGCGGGTATAGAGAACGACGACGAAGGCTTTGGGGTGCTGGACGAACCGGCGAGCCAAGAGCCCGCGACGGTACCGACGAGCAACTCTGGCAAGTTTTCATTAGCTTGGCTAACAGCTACAAGCTAACGACAGCTAACCTAGCCCCGCTGAGCTAATATTAAAGTTTTGGTTCAATAGATAATAACTGCTAACCAATTTTGTAAACAATAGCATGAGACTAATAATGTTATTTTATTTTGGGCACACAAAGGGTCATAATGTAGACACTTGTGATACTTTGGCTAGTTAGCGTAGTAGCATCGATGCTAGCTAACTAGCCCTGTATAACAATGGTAATACTGTAAACACGATATGTCACATACGTCTTGCTCCGTTACTTGTTTATCGTACACTTAAGAATTTGAGTGATGTGAGCAACATTGGCGTTTTAACGTGAACTAATCAACCCGGAAGTCTTGTCCTTCCAACAGGCCAAACAGGTGGTGCAGCATTTTTGCACGACATCTCATCATAAAGACAGGGACACTGCTGTAACCGAGTTATACTCCAAAAAGTGTTAATATTCTATTTTGTGTATTTGTCACGATGTTAGATCCTTTTGGAGAGGAGCCCGTCACAGTGAACGGGGATCTGTTTCAGGTGAGTTAAAGCAATAAGAACAATGACGTGTGTATGAATCAGGGAAGGTGGACTTATCTTGATTGTTGGCTTTCATCTAAAAATAAGTTGCCAGTTTTATCATTTAGGTGTTGAACAAGTTCCAAATTGCTACAGCAAAATTCAAGTAAATCAAGTTCTTGCTATGTATTAAGGAAGTCAAGTCTAATTTATCATGTTCCGTTGAATATATTATTTGCATATTAGCCACCTTCCACTCGGTAGATTTACTGATGTTGGGATTGTACCGTGGGATGCTAAATAATAGGGATGGGACGAGACTCAAAATTGCATGAGACGTCTCACAGTGTTGAGCCCATGAGAACTAGATGAGATGAGATTTTTGCAGTTTGTAATTTATCAGGCAAGGAAAGTTAAGCTAGTGTGCAAATGTAAACATAAACGGGTCATTTGAAAGTAGTAAGAGATTCCTGTTGAGCTGCATATAACGTGTCATTCAGATGAAAACAAAATAAAAATACTTTATTTCCCTGTGAAAATCTTACAGACCAAAAAACACTGCACACCAGAATAAATTTGAGTCAGTTTGTTTAGTAATGATCGGAACGAACGGCAACTGTCAGGCTGTCAGCGTCAAAGCGAGTTATTTGCTTCTATTAAACTACCTCCCAAAAATAAAGTAATCCCTAGATTTACTACTTGAATGCCTTAAGTAATTGATTACTTTATCAATGACCTAACATAATTAATTAGTAATTTAAATACCAAAAGTGATTAGCACTTAATTCATAAATTATTTCTTAATTTACCCTTGTTTATCCAGACACTTTGGGGAAACAAATTTATATAAGTACCTGGAATTGAATGCCTGCATTCTTTTTTTAAAAAAAAATTAAATAAATAAAAATATGTCTGGGATTAAATGAGTTAACAGACAAGCGCATTCTTTTGTGGCGAAGTCTTATGGTTTCCTAATCTTGCGATATCTTGTGCGAGATCTCGTCCCGTTCCTGCTAAATAACTGAATGTTATCATGTGACTGCTTTCATAGCTAACACATTCCCTGTCCTCCCAAAGGAATGCAACGGTCCCACGGACAACTACGCAGCCATCGCACAGGTGGATATTCAGAGGCAAGAGCCAGAAAGTCTCCGCAAGTGGCGGGAGGAACAGAAAGCTCGCCTTGAGGCTTTAGGTGAGTCAATAAGCCACATTTGTGCTGCTTGATCGTATTAAGGCGTCCAAATGAAGAAGTTTGTATGTTGTGGTGCGCCTGAACAAGATACGGCATCCAAGGCGGCAGAGGCGGAGTGGAGAGAGAAGGCCAAGAAGGAGCTGGAAGACTGGCATGTGCACCAGAGCGAGCAGATGGAGAAGAATAAGGCCAACAACAGGTTAGCGGTGCCTGATGTAACATTAAATTATTGTAATTCTCCAAATATGAGATGCAGTTATCCCCAAAATGAAGGCCAAAAGCATGGGCGCATCCGATAAACGGTAAAAAGATTTGATTTTTCATTTTTTTTTTAATTTGACGACAGTAAGATTGCATCCGTCAGCCACATAAGCCGAGTTCTGACGTGCAGATAGGCATTTCTATCGGATTAATTCTTACTTAAGAGTAATTACGGTAATGGGAAAAACTAGAGGACAGAAGTCAGGGAGAAAACTGTGAGGCTGCCAGAAAGTTTCATGTGAATGAATGTATTCAGAAAATGAACAAACTGCTGCAAAGGAGAAGGTAAGTAAATACTGTTTTTGACAATTAATTTATAACATGAATCTAAAGAAAGGAAAATGTGAACAAATTACAAGTGATTAAGTATTAATTCTTGTGCTTGTAATGTTTACTTTTGCACTTTGAATCTGCAAGGCTGCACCGTATTTCTATTCCCTGTTTTAGTTCACCGTTGCCATTCAGATGTGTGCATTTCCACTTATTTCCATTCCTATTGATGGTTTGCGTTGGTTGTGTTGTATCGTTGTTTTCGCCAAACTTGGTGCTAGAGTGCGTCCTATATTTGGGGAATTATGGTACTTTTCAAAAATGCGCAGCCCTGCTTAAAATATGCACGACAGCATGTTATGCAAATTTGGTTCAACAATGATACTGGGGAAAGGTCAGTAAGAACATGTTTGTTTTGCCATTACTTGTACATACAGACAGTGTAGCGTTGCTTGGTCTTTATCCCCCCGCCCCCCCACCTGCCCCATTTGTCTTTGTGAAGCTAACCTGTCATTTTTGTTTACACTTTCCTACAGACTCTGCCCAAGTCTGACACGGTATCACTTGTGTTTTCTGCACTTCTCCGTGTTAGCTAATCCATTCTTGTTTGCTTGACCATCCCTTTTTTTTTTTGTCGTAGTAGTAGTAAAGTCTAACATGTTTTACCTGTTGTGTGACACTGACAGTCTTCTCCCTGTCTCCTTGTCTTTCCTGCTCACTTGGCTACTAAGGATTGCTGACAAGGCTTTCTACAAACAACCCAACTCTGAGCTAATAGGCTTTGTGTAGGTTTAGAACTCTTGTGCTTTTCAATGTTGGATGCCTTCTCACCTTCCCGTTTAGCTCACAGCTGTGCATGTTTGAGAGTTAATAGCGTGAATCGAATGACTTTGATTTGAGATCGAAAGTGTTTTCAAACTTTTGACTGGTGGCATACGTAGCATATGTTTTCATAAAATAAGGCTTATGTCTCCAAAAAGGAAAATTTGAGGTATAGATATATTCTAATTGTAGACCTAAAGACTTTAAAGTGATAAATAATACATGGCGGTAGCTCAAAAATGTATGTTAAAGCAATTAGAATTTTGCCAAGTTTAAGTCATTCATTTGGAAAAAATTAAAATGCATTTAAACTTTTGGCATTTTATATAGTTTGCATCGTCTACTAGTCTTTAATTTGATACACTTTAAATACATTCTGAAACGTTTGGTTGTTCATGGAGAAATCCCAAAAAGGACACACTTGTCAAATTCACATTCTTATCAATAGCTCAAAATGAATCAACATAAGCCTGCTTTTGTGAAAATGCATCCCACACATTGATTTTTTTTTTATTACATTTACTTTAGTTCTGAATTGTTTAATAACATTAAAAAAAAAATTGATGCTGAAAAAAAAAAGTGCTCTAAGTTTACCAACCAGGCTAAATAATTATAGAGGCAACAATTGATCATCAAACAAATCAACTTGTTTAACTTAATGTTCCACATCTTTGTCCGTTTTTAAATAGGAAGTTGTAATGGGACCACTTGGTAAAATTTAAACCACAGGTCGCAATCTGGTTTTGCTACCATAGGAAACCCCAGAATATTACGTTGGATTCTGTATTTCACAACAGTGAGTTTACTAATACCCAAATATTCTCTTTTTATCCCCGTCCTCCATGAGAGGGGATGTATTTTCTTTGGGTTAAAATAAAACAAAAAAAAAATCAGCATTTACTTTGGAAAACAAGAATCAAATTTTGACCAAAGCTGTTATTAAATCATATTTTTTTTAACATTCTGCATTGTCAGTTTGAAGTAGTTGTTTTTCATTTTATCCATAGTTTGTTTTAAAAGACCTCTTTTTGAATGAAGATTTTACCTCGGTCAATTTGACCGAAATTTCTGGGTTAAAAAAAAAAAATAAATTTGAGCGTCTTGTGCAAAACAAAACAGAAAACTGTTAAATTGACCAAAATATGTGGGCAGTCCTTTTTTTTCCCCCGTCCCAAATGTTTAACATGTATGTAAAAGTTAAAAAGTGAATTACAATTTCTATTGCATACTGAAATTCATTTGTGTCCACCGGTCAATTTTGTCTCAGCAAGACAGCAACAAATGAGACCTCACAGTAAAGGACAGGATGTCCTGACTTAGTGGGGTAACTTTTAAAACAAAAAGATGTAGGCAAAAAACGAACGTCCATTACAAAGGACACAATAGGCTGGATCTCAGGATATCGAGGGAGGGAAACATTACAAAACGCAACTATTTGTTTATTTTTATAAAGGTATAATTTTAACACAAAGCTCTAACGCCAACCCTCGCCATCCACAGAGCGTCAGAGGAGGCCTTCCTGGCCGAGAGCAACGGCGACGGCCCCACATCGCCGTGGGAACGCGTGGCCCACCTGTGCGACTTCAACCCCAAGACCAACAAGCAAGCCAAGGACGTGTCCCGGATGCGCTCGGTGCTCATCTCCCTCAAACAGAGCCCCCTCGTCCGCTAGGGGGGGACCCGCCTGTTCGCTTCTTAGCGCTTAATTTGCCTTTTCGCCTGTTCCTCGCGTCACAAAATGTTCGTGATCCCGTTTTTCCGGAAAACTCCTTCCCACTTTTTTTTTGATGCCTATACTTTTGAACTCTCACGCTCGTGGGAACATGAACTCTTCTATTATTGTATTTTATCATTGCAGCACAAAATACTGTTACAGTTAGCTTATTTTTTTTTGACCCTTTTAAATTATGATTATATTAGTCAATTTTATTGCATGCTTCTGCCAAGATTTTAAGTGCTTTTTTTTTTTTTTTAAACTTAAGCTTATTGAGTAGTTAGAACCTTGCGGATTGTAACCACATATGCCTCTCAGTAGTGTAGAATCACCAATTTTGGAATGTTAATTGTAAGCCAATACGGTTTGAATGTTGTCTTCTACACTGAAAAGATGGAAGACGACTCGGGATTTCACTCGGACAGTTCAAAGCAAAAACTAAGCAATGTTATGGCATTTTAATTCACTATAAGAAGGGTTGAGTTGCTTTTTGATCATTTTATTCACGTCTTATAAGCTGCAATTGACTCTGTCAACTTTAGATGATTTCACATGTTGCCTATTTGGATATAATGAAAACGGAGAAAAGTGAATGTTAAAAGGGATTTTGCTCAATAAAGCAGTAGAGTGATAACTTGTATTAGTCTTTTTTTTAATGTTCTAGTTGTGTTGCTTGTTGAGCAAAAGGCAGTCCGAATATAATGCAAATTCAAAATGAATTTTACTGGTTTGATACTAAAAGTATAAATACTATAATTGAAGTACTTGAAAATGGCTGTTCTTCCCTCTTGTGTTACATGTAGTAAGGTAGTTATAGTTATGCAATAGTCAAATGCACAAAATAGTACTAAGTTCGCCTATTTGGATAACATGAAAATTGAGAAAAGTGAAAAAGGAATTTGGTCAATGAAACAGTAGAGTAATAACTTTTTATTACTCGTTATTTCCAACGAGTTTCTCGTCTTTCAAGTTATGTTTTGCTTACTATAAAAAAAACTTGGTCCACATGACATGTATTTCAGAAGGCACTTAAATGTTAGATGATTTTATTACAGGTCACTTCTGAAATTACAATTTCTTTTAAACAATAAATAAGGCTATCCAGATACCAATGAGTAGCATTGGCATATGAATAATGTATATATGGAGTACATACACATACTATTCAGTTTTTTTGAATGTGAATGGAAGGATGCACTGTATAGTAGTTGTGCCTCCTTTTCCTCACTGTTTGGGTTTGAGTGCGGCGGCAACGACGCCGACAACTAAAGCAGCGACGGTGAAGCCTTGGGCGAAGATGCGGCCCCTCATCAACAGCTGTGACTGTCTGGTTTTGCCCTGGTGGAATGCTCGCAGGCCGTACATCAGTGCTCCCGCTGTCGCTAAACAGCCTGGAAAATGCACAGAAACGCCATTGGATCCGCATGCATTCATTTTTTCCTCAATCTTATCTTTTGCTTTTGTTTCCTTATTAAATCCAACATTTATTTCATATGGTGAAATCTAGAAAGGAAAATGTCAAGATAAATCCAAACGGAAATTAATGCAATTGACATTTTTTGACTGATTTGACTTAAAAGGAAGAAATTTGCAAGAAAATTGTGTCGTAAACCTGCAATAGAAAAAGTTATGATCTTAAACGCAAATCTGCGATCGTGCATCCGCAATAAACAAACCGCGGTGAAGCGAGGGAACACTTTTGTTTGGGCCCCAGCCAATTAATCGTCTGATATTAACCCTTTACAAAAATATCACCGTGTTTGGTCTTAAAGGCTGGAAATATTTCAATTCCGTATAGTAATTTTAATGAAATGTAATAACTCTAATTCATTAAACATTCAATACTGTTGAGTTAGCGAGTAACAGACTAGAGAAGCAGATATTCTAAACACATTTGATTAAACAGAAAAGGGTATCATTTGTCGACTACGCCAAGAAAAAAGAAAAAAGTTTGAGACTAAAAGTTTACGCCGTGTAGGATACATTAACCATCTCATCACAACAATATATACTACCAATAAAATAATAAGAGGGCGGTCTCGGGCTTGTGTAACACACCTACTGGGACGAACGGGTTGTCCTTGGTTTTTCGCAAGAACTTTTCTTTGAATGTCTCATCTTTGACTCTCGGTAGAGGGCTGAAGCCTTCGATGACCGGAGGCCGCGACAAGTCAAACGGGATGCTTCCTCCTCCCGAGGTGGTTGGTGGTGTCGTTTGGTCAGCTACGACTGAAGTTGCGGACGCCGCCATGTTTTTTTCCCGGAGCGGAAGTCCGCAAGTTGTTATTGTAACGTTTCCGCTTTGACTTCTGCATTGAACTTCACAGTAAAAGTCTAGCAAGAGAGACACGTTCTCAACAAAAGCGCCTTCGAAAAGTCCTCACTGTTACCAGAGGAAAAACTCGTAGGTACTATTACATTCTAAGTTTCTCGTCTAGTCGTTCATTTTGAGGCAACAGCAAACGGCTTCCCCTGATGTGGAATAAAACGGGTGATGTTTGCTGAGTATCACACCCGAAATATTAATCAGAATGTTGTGTTTAGACTTCTAGGGGTGCATACAATAGTTAAAAAAACAAAAGAACTTGGCTTCCAATTTTAATGTTGTCAATGCAGATCCTCAAAACGGAGAACTGTGTTGAGAATGAACCAATCATCGTGGTTTTAATTGCTTCTGTTCAACTCCAGATTTAAGATTTTTTTACATCCTTGATGCTCTTTTGCAAAAGCCTCAAGTAATTGTGTGAACCCCACTTTTTCAAAAAGTTCCTAACAATACACCGTCTAACTTTCCATTTCCAGCTATAAAAAAAAACGTCATTTTACATATTCTGCTGTTCCGAAGGCATAAAAAAGGTTTAAAAAAAAACACAGGCCAAAACTTTTCAACGTTTTTATTGAATATTAAGGTAAATATTTCACATTAATACAGGCTACATAAAGTAGAGCCACTATACGACATGAAATTTACTCTCATTTTAACCCTTTTTAGTATGTAAACAATTATACATGTATTTACCACTCTAAAAGGTTCCGATTTCTCTTTAGGTAATCATCAACTAGGTCTGGGCCGAGTTTAAATAGCTACTTCATGTCCAGCCTCTTGCAGCCAAAGAACGGTGAACAGCCAAAGAACGGTGAATGCGGGTTTAAGTCAAAAGTCTCTAAACTATGCAGAACGGTTCCTGTTGAACAGGCCATCGAACTTTTTTTTTATGTTTGAATCATCAGAACACTCAACTTCTCCTCTCAAATAGGCACATCAAGAATGGGCTCGGGAGAACTTTCAATTCTTCAACCTCTGCTCTGCAACTCTCGCTTGTCTAGTCGGGTTAATATGTTGTTCTTCGTCATCATTGGTCAGAATCATCCGTTGGTAAGCCGTGTTTATTTTTCTTTCTATTTTTTTTTTTTTTTTTTTTTTGAAATTTTTGATTGAACAGAACGCCATCTAGTTGACGTGGTTGAGGTGCACGTTGCCCACGTGGGGCGCCCAGGTGCCAGGCCACATCTGGGGGTACAAAGCAAAAACGTCAGTCGCAGGCCCAAATTGGCGTGGCGTGGCGTGACAAAAGAGCGGGACCTGACCTGCTGTTGTGGGTCGGTGTTGTCTGCGTTGTTGGGAACCACTTTGATGATGGGGCTCCACGCGGGGTCGCCGGCATGCAAACCATTGTACATGGGTCCCCCGGGCCCTTCCGCCATTGGCGGATGAGGGGGCAGCACGGTTCCTCCATACATTGACATGGGCATTCCCTGATGCGGCACAGCACAAAACATTTGTTTGCCGTTATTATGGGGGGCAAGAGTGGGGATTGTCTGCCAGTCCTTATATATTTGTCAGATGAAGAATTAACGCTGCGTGTTTGGACACTGGGTATTTTCTTTTTTTTTTTGCCAAAATGTGACCTAAGCAAGTAGGAGGGGTAAACCCATGACCTCTCCAAATAACCACTTTAAACTCGAGATTTTTTTTTAATTGTATTTGAGGCGTGACTGGAACATACATCCCAGTATAAACAAATTTTGTGTCATTTATTGTGCATTATTCATAGCTTGGAAATGGGAATGCCGGCATAACACTGAGGCGCATCGTTTTTGCTTTGCGTTTACCTTTGGGAAGTCCATGTAGGTGTTGGGCATGTGCTGAGGCTGGTGGAAGTTATTTGCGGGGTTAGCGATGCCCGTGTCATCCTGCTCCATGGGCTGATGCTGCGAGAAGGCCGACTGCTCCGCCTGTAGCTGAGGATGCATCATGTGGCTACTCATCAGGGGTTGGGACCAACCGGACATTCCCTCTGTAACAACAGGTTGCAAGTTTAGCAAGAGTACTTTTAAAAGTAATGACCCCACTCTTTTCAACAGTGAATAAAAACGGATCTTCAAACCTGAAGCACTACCAACACCAAAAGACCAAATGCCTCCTTGTCCAACAGAGGCCGTGTAGCTGGTGGTGAGGAGAGGGGGGTTCACCGAGCCCGTCTGTCTGATCCTCGCCAGTCTTTCCGTGCCGATGGGCGGGGGAACCTTCCGGTCTTGCTGAGAGGAGGTGCCTTGTTTGGGTTGGGGCGGCGGGGCCACGGCCGAGGTGGAGAGGCTGGAGGTCGATGCCGTCGATGGAGGCGGAACTGGAGACTCGCCTATTGGAGGAATTGACACATTGAGAGTTGACTGAACTAGCTAGCATAGTGGCCTTTACTTTTTCTTAGCCAAATACAAAGCTATTCCATGACTCCTACCTGATGTGGAAGCACTCCAAGGATGAGGGGAAAAGTGCTGCCTGCTGAATGAGGGCGTGCCGACTCCTGTGTGACCGTGCAGATACACCTGACTCCCGGAGATACTGGTGGCATAGCTGGTCAATGCTGTGTGGGCAGAGTGCATCTGGAGTTTACACCAATTCCTTGGTCTTGTGTTTACATGAGGGATGGGCGACTGGCGACAGTATACTCACAATGGCTCTCAATTTTCAAAACTAAAATTGTTTTTTATACTGGCAACGAGACAATTGGTCGTCGTTGCGATTTTTTTCCCGAAAACAACGTAAGTAGCATTTATAATGCTTCATAGATGACTATCAGCCACCAAATACTTTTTTTCACGAGTAATCTTCCAACTGCGCTATTTAAATCAAGGTTTGTTTTTTTTTTGGCAAGTGTCGGTGTTTGAAACATGATGCTAACTTTGACAATGACAACTCGGAAACTTGGCTTGCCTCGAATAATTGGTATATATTTTCAACAAACTTCTCAGCTAACCGGAGAAGACTGTTCCCCTGAGTAAAAAACTAAATGGAAGAAGTGAGGAGAAAAAAATAGCCTATACCGGTTTACTCTAATTTGAAGGGTGTTTTAGGAACAGTTTCAATGTGCATTATACTGTAAAAAGCATTGACCAAAAATGACAGTTTCCCCCACACAAAAGACTCAATTTCTATAAAACGCAGATTTTCAAAATTCTTGTAGTCGTAGTCAAATTGGAATGTCTTTTGCAAACAAACTTTAGCCATCTCTGGTCTACATGGTAACTTAAAAAATAAATACATAAAGAAAATACACTCATTCAACTCGTTCTTACCGATAGGGCTGTTGACCATCCTCTGAGACGCAGAACGGTAACCTGGAGCTTTGGAGTTATCTGGTGGAGGTGGGGGGATCATGCTCTCCATCTGGCCCACGTTCACATAGGCCGGTGGGGCAGAGTATGATGGCTCTGGAGGCGAACGAGCAGGAAGATGACCCCACACCTGATTGTTTCCCACCTGCAAGATAAACAAATGACTAAGTCCATCTAGTTTCCTTTTCTGAAATGAAATTTCTAGTGCAAAGTGGATACAAAAGGGCTAGATTTTGATAGGAGTAAGGGCTGATTTGCTGTACCTGGTTATTATTGTCAAAGATACTGCTGAAATTGAAGAGGCCCGCAGGTCCAAAGTTTGGTGGCATTTGCTTGGCTGCGTTAGCCACGTGCTGGATCTGGGAACCGTTTATCATGCCAAGATTGGCAGAGACTTGAAGGGAGCCCTGGGCCTGGCTTTGAGCCTGTAGAGGCAAACTTGACGACTGGGATGTCTGGTTCTGGGTCGGTTTTGCAGGTTCTTGTTGTGGATTGAAGGGGACGAATACAGACTGAGACTGCTGCTGCGTCTGTATCTGCTGCTGCTCGGGAAGTGGATAGTAAGGCCCCGGTGGCTGCATACGATGAGAGACTCTTGGAGCTGGGGCTGAGAAGTGTGGCAAGGTGTTGTTAGGGTGCGCGACGTTGTGTGAGAGGACAGGAGGAGGTACAGCAGCGAGGTGGGAGTTGGGTTGGGAGTTGAGGAGTGCCGGGGGAGGCTCCGTGGATGAAATGGTGGCGGATGGGGCAGGCAACTGCTGCCGAGGTTCCGCTTTGGGAGGCAAAGCCACAGAGGCTGCGGTGAAGCCTGCCGAAGCAATGCCATCGCCGGCGGGAATGGGCTGATTCTCAACATGTTGAGGGGGTTTCTCTTTTACTGGTGCCATCGCAGCATTGGGCTCCGTTTTAACGTGCTGGAGGGGAGGCTGAGACATGTTTCCCACCTGTTGCTGGGAAGCATTAACTGGCACAGAGGAACTGTGGTGCGCCGGAGATCCTGTGCCTCGTACCACGTTGTTGCTGCTGGTCGCAGTAGCGGCGGCTGACACGGAGGTAACGGCGGCAGACTTGGGATCGGGAGCAAAGAGCTGTTTCCTGGCCGAGGAGGGTGTGGGGATAGCGGGCTGAGGGTTGTACGGCGTGGGATTAGGGGGGTGAGGCGTGACCGGAGCAGTCGATGCGCTGGGAGCACTGGTGGTGGTGGTGTTGGTGGTTGTGGTGATTGCGGCGCTGGCGGCGTTGCTGTGCTCACTGGGGGTTGAGTTGGGTCTGGCTGGGCCCGGCGCGCTGCCGCCGTTGTGTTTGGGGGAGCTGTTAGCACTGCCGGGACTCACGGGTCGCACGGGGAAGGGGCCCCAGGTGCTGGCGGCGGGAGGGAAAGTGCCGCCAAACTGTGCCATGGGCAGCCGAGGGTGTCTGATCTGGTGCATGGTCTGAGCTGCCAGCAGGGCCAGCTGAGGATGAGTGTAGGCAAGGGGCAGCGATACTGGGAAAGGCTGTCTGACATTTGATGACAGGCCTTTCCCTCCCATCTTTCCTCCAGCCTGAGAAGATGACGATGAAGAGGATGAAGAGGGCTGGAACGACACGCCTGAGGAGGTAACCAGTGAGCTGAGGGACTTTGGTCCCGAGTTTGAACCACTGCCCCCTCCTGTGCTATTGCCATAGGACGACGAGGATGATTTGGAGCCTGGCACTCGAATGTGATTGCGAGGGATCAGATCCTCAAGCTCTTTGGCTGGGTCTTGGATTAGCGCATTGATCAATTGGACTGCATACCGCGTAGACTCCGTGCCACCTCTGCAACAACAAAAGCACAGCTTAAGATCACAAGTATATCCAAATATGGTGCAGAAATCATTGTAGACTGATTTTACCAGGAATGACCAACCCTAAGGACCAAATTAGGATTAAAAAAATAACAGATAACCAAGGGGCGTGATAATATTGTCATCCCACATAAATATTTTAAGTAAATACGGCATAGTTTCAATGTTGTCTTCTGAGTTAGTTTTATTTCACAAATATGCAATAAACTAGGGTTTGGGCAAGGACTACTGCCAAGTATAGGTATTTTGACGACACCTGGCTTTATTTCAAGACATTGATACTATACTGGTATCAGCCACACTCTTACAGCAGTTTTAAGATCACTAACATGAAATTGAATTTTAAGGAAAATGCTATACTGTAAAATGTAAGTCTTCAAAATTATCTGCATTGTTGTTTTTGGGGGTATTTTTGGGGGGAAGGTATCAAAAGTGGCATGGGTACTTGTTATCGGTATCAGTGACTACTCAAGGGTTAATTACTCATACTGGCATCGGTCAATTGGCTGATACTAAAATAATGCCAGATGAACCATTATGAAACGCAGTTTATACAATTCAGAGTAGTGAACTTTTAAAACACTGATTTTCAGTCTTAAGCATTCTCTGCAACGTCGCAAAATGTTACCAAACAAGTGTGACAATTAAGAAATCTGTGGTTTTATCTATTTGTTTCACAAAAGAATATAAACCTGTGGACCTCCTCAGCAGTGACCTTACGTAGTACATAAAATACACAAATATGAAAGAAATTAATTGTTCAGCCTTTAAAAATCTACCTTATGGTGATCATCCTTTCGCCGTTCTTGTCCTTCTGTTTGTCGACATCGATGTGAGCTCCGGTCACATCTTGAATGGCCGTAATATTGCAGCCCCCGCGGCCCATGATACGTGACACAACAGAGGCAGGCACAGAAAGCTTTTTAGATCTGCAAAAGGAGCAAAATGCCGGCGTGAACAAAACAAAAACAAACAAAACAACAACAACAACAAACAGCAAACCAAATATATCATTGGTTAAAATAAATAAATAAATAAATGCTTGCCTCCTAATAACCTCCTTCCAACCATCTTCCCTCTTCTGGCCCCTCTTGGGGCTTGTAAGGCTAAGCTTACTGTTGGGTGAGGTAACCGGAAGAGCCATGGTCTTGAATGGGGAGGGCAGAGAGTTTGAGGTGGAGTCATGCATGTCTTGAGCTCTGTAGAGAAATAGGCAGACAAAATTACATTTCACACCAAATCTAAAAATCACACCAAATATAAAAAAAAATGTCAAATGCATTTCTGCATTGACACAGATGAGTAGAAATCAAAAGACCGTGGGCCCCCGTGTTACGACATTAATCCATTCCGCGGTTGGGGTCGTAAGACGAATTTGTCAGATGACGGGCAATCCAAACCTATGTTAAATAGATAATGCGTTTAGAACCCCAGGTAAAAACATTAAAATTGTCCATACATATTAAAAATTGGTAACAAAATAGTATAGTAAGTGCTACGTATATATAATACACATGTATACAATCAGAAAACATCATAAATAAAATCTATAGAAAGGATTTATTTACCTTCGAGTGCCGCTTGTTATGCCCATATTCCCTAATAAGGGTTATCTCCAGGATTGTTCCCATATAAATCATCTTTTTACTTCTCTCTTTAACATCACTAGCAATGTTGGGACCCACGGCTAACCCTTTCAACTTTGAATTAAGCAGTAAAATGCATTAAAAATATGGTTTTGTAACCACTCACGATCGAACAAAGCTTTACTGTTCAGCCATTTTAAAGAAGTGAGGCCGACCAATAGCAGACCACCATCTCCGAGAGGAGACGCCGACCAGTAGCAGACCAGCACTGTAGTCATGCATTGCATGGATGCAGAGGGCAATAGTACATATTACAGTTGTTTTGGTCGCATAACCGTGAAAATGTCATAAAGAGGGGATGAAAAAAACTCAGTATTCCACGTCGCAACATGAAAATAACATAAAACAGGGACGTTGTAATACGGGGGTCCATAGTACAAACATCGAAACATTCACAAATCATTGACTCACTTTTGTGTTGGTTTTGAGATGGAGACTGTGACCTTGTCCATTTTGCCTTCAGTCGGAGGCTGAGGACAGTGTCTTTTTTCTGGGCCAACCGAAATGGTCTGGGCTTGGGCGGCCCCTGAGGATGGGGCAGAGGAGGATGAGGAGGATGAAGAGGAGGAGGACGTAGACGAGGTGAGGTCAGGCAGGTAGTTGAGCTCCTGACTCTTTCCACCGCTGCTGCTGCTTTCGCTGGCACAGTCGGTGCTGTCCAGTGGGTCAGAGTCGCTGTTGCCACCTGTCACACCCCCACCTCCGCCTCGGGGCTCCCCGTGGATTTTGTTCTTGTCAGCCTTGTGCTGTGCTAGTGCAACCTATAAGAACAACAAACAAGTGTCGGATGGATAAAAAAAGCAAACGTAATAAGTAAAAACTAAGCGCTACTCACCTGCGGATCCTGCAATATTATAGGTTCATTTGGCGAGTCCTTGGTCTTGTTCTTCTTGTTCTTGCGGTTGGTACTCGGGGTGGTGGCTACACTTGCTCTCTTCTTTCCAAAAGCTGTGGTGAAAGTGGCGGAGGTGGCAGATATCCCAATGGTTGTGGTCGTTGTCGCACTGGGAGGCTCAATAGGAACCTCAGTTTCTGATAAAGGAAGATAGAAATGGGAGGAAATACCTTAACCACATACAGTACAGTACTATACTACTGTCATCACTTATTTACATTCATATTTTCTGTAGCCATAGAGACCTACATTTACAAATCCACATATAGAGCTAGGATTTGAAGGTTTTAATGTAAGGGTCGAGTATGGATACTTGTAAATACTCATGACACTAATGCACTTGGTATTGTGCAGACAAGAATGAGCCTAAAATTGTTGGTGTAGATCCGATGTTAGACACAAACGTCAATGAAATTACCTTCAGCGGAATCTTCCTTGAGCTCCTGCATATCAGACGAATCCTCCTTGGTTTTCTGCCCCTCCTCTTCCTCCAGCTTCCTTTTCTGCTCCTCTTTTTTCTTCTTGCGCTTCTCCTTGCGCTTCTCTCGCTTGGCAGCCAGAGCCTGCTTTTTGCTCTCCTCTCGAGACTGAAGAACAGACAGCCATTTAAGTGACAATAAACAATAGTTGGAAGCTGTCGCCTCCCAAAGTGCAGAAATTGGTGGACAGCACCTTCTCCAGATCAAGCTCTTTGAGAAGAATGCTTGCATTTTTGTTGGCCTCAGCTGCCTGCTGGTCTTTGGCTTTGACGATAGTCTCCATGCACTGGTGGCACTTCTTCAAGAGCTCCTGCAAATGGCGGGAATGGGGGTTGTCAAAGCTTGTATATTTTTTCAAACTCATGTAATGAATGAAATTCCTACCTTGTCAGCAATGGTCGCTATGTACCTCATGCACTCAATATCTGATGGGAATTGGTTGACTTCCTTGACAAGGTATTGCACCACTTTTACATGGCCCTAAAATATAAAGGTAATCAGTTAAAGTCAGATTCAAGATGTCTTTCAAAAATACCATATATGAAATCACATGTCCACATGGCACCTTGCGATAGGCAGCCATGAGAGGGGTAATTTTGCGGTTGTCTGCTGCATCCACATCTGCACTTGCATGAACCAAGAGCTGGACCACATCAAAGTGGCCACCATTTGCTGCCAGCCAGAGGGGTGTATTTCCTTTCTTGTTCCGTACATCAATATGAGCACCCCTGCAAAATAATGAAAGCAATAGGAATCACGGAAAAACATTCAAATACTTTGGAACAGCCTTAAAAGCTTACATCGGGAAGTGCATGCGTGCATGGAAAAAAAAAACAAGCTTAATAGTTGTGACTGAAAAGCAAACATAATCTGAAGAACTGTTATATTGTTGGGAGCTCCAAAACGCTGAACATCAGCGACAACACTTGCAAAGCAATTCGCCATCTGCTATTTTTTAAAATATTGAATATGTTAAATGTAGCAGGCAGAAAATTTGATTTACAATTCAAGAACAAGACAGCCAGTCAATTTCTTTTAACAGACTTTACACATGGCAGTATCGTAAGACTGTGCGAAATGAAACTTCTGAAATTTCAGACGGACAGACAAATAACCTCTGAAAAAACAGCAGGACTCACCGATTGATAAGCAGTTCACAAAACTTGTAGTGACCCTTGTCAGCAGCGATGGTGAGCGCAGTGTCCCTGGATGAGGGAACCGGTGGAGCATTCACATCAGCACCTTTATCCAACAGCACACGGCCCACCTCAGCATAGCCTCCTGAGGCAGCTTCCATCAGAGGAGTGAGTCCAGTCTGCAAAGTCAGCCATCCATTAGTTACTGGAATAAGCATTAAAAACATAAATCTATAAATCTCATTTAAACCACACAAGACATATGGTAATCTTCAAACATGCTGATCAAAGAATATGAATCTTTAAGGCACAACTTTTTTTTTTCTACATATTGTTATATCTTCCATTTTCTAGAGCCGCTTATGCTCACAGTGAAAAGGTGGTACCTTGATAATAGTTATACATTTGCTACTTCAGTCCCTAAAAAGGTCAAGAATTGAAATGAGAACCTTTCATCAATAATATATAAAAGCATTAAGATGTGTCACCTTTGCACGATGTTCTACATTTGCCTTGCGATCAAGGAGTAGACTAACAACCTCAGCGCGCCCCTGGAAGCAAGCTAGGGTCAGAGCTGTATTTCTGTTGGTTTCAATTTGGGCATTGATGTCTGAGCCCATATCCAGCAACAACTTGACTGCCGGTACATGACCATTCATTGCTGCCAGCATTAGAGGAGATATTCCGAGTTTGCTGCCAGTCCTGGTGAGAAAATTATTGAATAAAAGTATTATTATGAGTCCATCATTATGTAGTAACATTCATTTCAAAACACAAATACCTTAAATAAGCAGTAATATATGGTTTAAATGCATCAATTGCACCTTAATCATACTTTCCTGTGTTGTGTTAATAACAGTGTTTGTGTGAATAAATTGAGAGGGCTAACAGGTTTTGATTACCATAGGTAAATATTTCATGAGTAAGCAGATATTGCATATTAGTATCGAGAACATCCAGGGTAAAGTCAATTCAAGACCGAGGAAGCCTAGTGTAGGTGCGCTCACCTGGAGTTGATTTCAGCTCCAGCATTAAGGAGTATCTTGATGATATTGACGTATCCACCAGAGGCTGCGAGGCTCAAAGGCGTGTAGTCGGAAACGTTGCGATGTTCCTTATTTGCACCCCGCAGCAGCAGCAACTCAACAACCTGATTGAAGAGAGGCAAATACATAAAGAAATTTAAAGATTGTCAAGGCAATAAAGTTTGATAAAATACATTACTGTACCTCTTGTCGTCCCCCCGAGCAAGCCAAGGAGAGAGGTGTGTCTTTGGTTCTCTCAGACTGGGCCTCAATGTCTCCACCTTTGTCGAGTAACACTTCCACAACTCCAACATGGCCGGCAGTGGCAGCCAGGATAAGAGGGGTAAAACCTAAGCAGAAGTGAGCAGATATGACCATTTACTGTCAGCAAAATATTTTTTTTTTTTTATTATTATACATGACTAGCCTACAAATGAGCAATTAAAGGTTTAAAAGTCGGATATTGCCTGCAAATAGACTAAAGAATTGATTAATCGTTGCAGCTCTAAATTGTACCTTTTTTGTCACGGTGCTCAATGTTGGCTCCCCGTGCAATAAGGACAGACACCAGCTCTTCATGTCCTCCAGCGCATGCCAAAGTCAGCGCAGTGTCATGGTTACTCTCCGTCTGGTGGCGAAGACAATTTCAATCATTCATGATTTGAGCACTCACTTGCAGTTGTGTGTGTATTTTGGCAAATATCAAAGTGCCTTACATGTGCATCGATGTCAACAGAGGGGTAGAGGGGTAGCACAGATGGTGGCGAAGAGATGTTGGCAGACGTCTGCGTGGGTGGTTGGGACAAGGGAGTGGGTGAGGTGGTTGTGTTCAGCATGGGCACACGGCTGCTCACAGC